>NC_044035.1:172807020-173107020 GCF_901765095.1 Microcaecilia unicolor
GGGAGGGCCTGCTGTATGCTTATCCTCCCATTCCTCTGGTGGGGAAGACTTTGTTGAAACTCAAGCAAGACCGAGGCACCATGATTCTGATTGCTCCTTTTTGGCCGCGTCAGATCTGGTTCCCTCTTCTTCTGGAGTTATCCTCCGAAGAACCGTGGAGATTGGAGTGTTTTCCGACCCTCATCACGCAGGACGAAGGGGCTCTTCTGCATCCCAGCCTCCGGTCCCTGGCTCTCACGGCCTGGATGTTGAGAGCGTAGACTTTGCCTCTTTGGGTCTGTCAGAGGGTGTCTCCCGCGTCTTGCTTGCTTCCAGGAAAGATTCCACTAAGAGGAGTTACTTCTTTCTGTGGAGGAGGTTTGCCGTCTGGTGTGACAGCAAGGCCCTAGCTCCTCGCTCTTGTCCTACACAGACCCTGCTTGAATACCTTCTGCACTTGTCTGAGTCTGGTCTCAAGACCAACTCTGTAAGAGTTCACCTTAGCGCAATCAGTGCATACCATTACCATGTGGAAGGTAAGCCGATCTCAGGACAGCCTTTAGTTGTTCGCTTCATGAGAGGTTTGCTTTTGTCAAAGCCCCCTGTCAAGCCTCCTACAGTGTCATGGGATCTCAATGTCGTTCTCACCCAGCTGATGAAACCTCCTTTTGAGCCACTGAATTCCTGCCATCTGAAGTACTTGACCTGGAAGGTCATTTTCTTGGTGGCAGTTACTTCAGCTCGTAGAGTCAGTGAGCTTCAGGCCCTGGTAGCCCAGGCCCCTTACACCAAATTTCATCATAACAGAGTAGTCCTCCGCACTCACCCTAAGTTCTTGCCAAAGGTCGTGTCGGAGTTCCATCTGAACCAGTCAATTGTCTTGCCAACATTCTTTCCCCGTCCTCATTCCTGCCCTGCTGAACGTCAGCTGCACACATTGGACTGCAAGAGAGCATTGGCCTTCTACCTGGAGCGGACACAGCCCCACAGACAGTCCGCCCAATTGTTTGTTTCTTTTGATCCCAATAGGAGGGGAGTGGCTGTAGGGAAACGCACCATATCCAATTGGCTAGCAGATTGCATTTCCTTCACTTACGCCCAGGCGGGGCTGGCTCTTGAGGGTCATGTCACGGCTCATAATGTTAGAGCCATGGCTGCGTCGGTAGCCCACTTGAAGTCAGCCTCCATTGAAGAAATTTGCAAAGCTGCGACGTGGTCATCTGTCCACACATTCACATCTCATTACTGCCTGCAGCAGGATACCCGACGCGACAGTCGGTTCGGGCAGTCAGTTCTTCAGAACCTGTTTGGGCTTTAGGATCCAACTCCACCCCCCGAGGGCCCTGTTGTTCTGTTCCAGGCTGCACTCTCAGTTAGTTGGTAAATTTTTTAGGTCAATCTCAGTTATGTCCTCGCCGTTGCGAGGCCCAATTGACCATGGTTGTTGTTTTGAGTGAGCCTGGGGGCTAGGGATACCCCATCAGTGAGAACAAGCAGCCTGCTTGTCCTCGGAGAAAGCGAATGCTACATACCTGTAGAAGGTATTCTCCGAGGACAGCAGGCTGATTGTTCTCACAAACCCGCCCGCCTCCCCTTTGGAGTTGTGTCTTCCCTTGTATTGTCTTGCTACATACTGGACTGGCCGGCTCGAGCCGGTTTTGGGCGGGAAGACGGCCGCGCATGCGCGGTGCGCGCGGGCGCGCGAGGACTAGCAAAGGACTTTGCTAGTAAGGATTCCGATTGGAGGGGCTGCCGTGGACGTCACCCATCAGTGAGAACAATCAGCCTGCTGTCCTCGGAGAATACCTTCTACAGGTATGTAGCATTCACTTTATGTAAACCCCTATTAGTCCCTCCCGTGCTCTTGTGTACAACTACTTATTTTTAATTTTTATATGCTGTGCTCAGTGGAGGGGTATCGTCCATAGGACTCTATGCAGTATTAACTGCTTTAATCCCCTTAAATCAACATCATTGCACACTTCCTTCCTTCCTATCTTTGTTCATTATTATTAGTATTCAATTCAATGTTGCTACTTAGCTTTAATTCCGGAGGCTGTGCTGTCCAACTAAGTTGTTGTTATCGTCCTGTGGGGATCCCCATCCAAAGTGAAATTAAAATCCAGTCATTGTTCCCTTGTTCCAACATTTGATGAAAAGTACAACATAATAATTATAGTGCAAATCAGAGAATAAAGTAGATGAGGGGAAGAGAGGGCAACAGCAGGGGAAAGGAAGGCGGGGATGCAGAAGATGAAGCAGCAGAGGAGAATGATCGATCACATAGGTAGGTCTTTAGGGATTTCTTGAACAGTCTGTGATCGGTTGTCTCTTTTAACGTAGATGGTAGAGCGTTCCAGTAACGGGGACACTGGAAGCAAAAAGAAGAGGCAAAGAGCAACTTGTATTTTAAGTTCCTGCAGTTAGGAAAGTGGAGATTGAGATATGTGCAGGACAACTTCTCGGAATTTCTGGGCGGGAGGACGATCAGGCTGAACATATAGGCTGGAGCGTCCCCGTATACAATCTTGTGGGTAAGAGCACAGACTTTGAATTCAATACGTTCTTTGATTGAGAGCCAGTGGAGCTTCTCACGAAGGGGCTTTGCTGCCTCAAACCGAGATTTGCCAAATAGCAGCCTTGCCGCCATGTTCTGCGCTGTCTGGAGTTTCTTAAGGGTGTGCTCTTTGCAGCCGGTGTAAATTCCATTGCAGTAGTCGAAATGGCTCAAGACGAGGGAATGGATTAGTGACCTGAATAGGGGCAAATGGTAGGAACTGCTTGATACGCTTAAGGGACATCGTGGAAAGGAACATTCGCTTCATAATTGACAAAACATTAAGCTCAAGAGTCAAATGGGGATCCAGAATGACCCTAAGGAGTTTCAAACTTGATGCGACAGGAATGGAGAAGTTCTGCGCAGTAACCGTGCCCGGTATAGACTTTTTGAACTGGGAGGAGAGGATGAGGCACTGTGTTAGAAAAGAAAATAGTTCTTCTGCACAAATTCATGAAAATTAAAGCAAAAAATAGCATTCTTAAGGAGACAGGATCCACTGCCACTCTTTACAGCAGTGGACACAAAAGATCTTGTGACAGTTCACTTTTTGTAGGGTCACTATCTCCCAAGTGCCTTCTCCTACTAGATCCTCTTCAATTCAAGTACACGGTTAGCACTCTCACATTACTAACATGATATATATTACAAAGGAAACAATCATTCTCCAACACTGCTATGCACAGTATAAACACAGGTAGTATACTTCTCCTTTAATTGGTGCAAAAGTTCTTGCACACATCATTTTTTCTTCAATCTGCAGCAAATCTTCCACTGCTGACCATCAACAGGAGTGCAGGCATTCAGAGCATACAGATCCTATCCTTGGATCCTTCCATCCTTAAGACTCTCCTAACTGAATGGAGCAGGGTTGAGAAGCCCCTGAATATTATTCTGCTGAGCCTTATTTGGGGAGCAAAGAGGAAAGCCTTGTTAGTCCATGGAAACCTGGTGAGAGAGAAAATAGTTCTTATGGGATGAGTTCTCCATAACATACAAACAGTGCAGAAACTTTGGAGAACTTGCAGCAACAAGAACAGCCTGAAAACAAATCTTACCCCAGATTCTTCCAAAAATTGAAAAGAGTGTGATCACTCACATTACCATAGATACATTGAGATAGTTATCTCATAATGGTATTAAAATATTGCCTGTCTTATCAGCTTACCAAATTTTTCAAGGCCTGCAGTTCAACATACAGCAGACCCCTTTCTACCCCTCTCCTCCCATCCACACAAGCTACATTGAACAAATTGGATCTCAAGAGAAAAGTACAACCAGCTCTGGGCTATGCGATATACAGCTCCCTTATCAATCTGTGGTGATAGAGGCAGCTCTAAAGAAAACTTAAAACGTCTAAAGCTTTCACTAATATGACTTCAGGCAAAGATCATTAAAAAGAAAAAAAGAAAATGAATAAGAAAATTAAAAAGTCATGGGATAGGAGGCAATGTACTTTTGTTAAGTAGGAATTGGTTATTGGACAGAAAACAGAGGGTAGGATTCAATGACCATTTTTCTCAATGGAGGAGGGTGAATAGGTGGACTGCCACAGGGATCTATACTGGGATCTGTGCTATTTAACATATTTATAAATGATATGGAAATTAGAATGACAAGTGAAGTGATTAAATTTGCAGATGACAAAAAACTATTCAAGGTTGTTAAAACACATGTGGACTGTGAAAAGTTGCAGGACAATTTTAGGAAACTGGAAGACTGGGCATCCAAATAGCAGATGAAATTTAATGTGGACAAATGTAAAGTGATGCATATTGGGAAGAATAATCCAAATCATAGTTACCTAATGCTAGGGTCCACCTTAGGAGTCAGTGCCCAAGAAAAAGATCTAGGTGTCATTTTAGACAATAGGCTGAACTCTTCTACCCAGTGTATGACAGTGACCAAAAATGCAAGCAGAATGCTAGAATTATTAGGAAAGAGATTATAAATAAGACCAAGAATATTATAATGTCTCAGTATCGCTCCATGGTGCGACCTCACCTTGAGTATTGCATTCAGTTCTGGTCGCCATATCTCAAAAAAGATATAGTGGAATTAGAAAATGTTCAAAGAAGAGTGACCAAAATGATAAAGGGGATGGAACTCTTCTCATATGAGAAAAGGCTAAAAAGGTTAGGACTCTTCAGCTTGGAAAAGAGACAGCTGGGGGGGGGGGGGTGGAAATGAATGAGGTCTACATAATCCTGAGTGATGTAGAATAGGTAAAAGTGAATCGATTTTTCACTCTTTCAAAAAGTACAAAGACCACGGGACTCTCAATGAAATTGCATGGAAATACTTTTAAAACAAATAAAAGGAAATATTTTTTCACTCAAAACATAGTTAAGCTCTAGAACTCGCTGCCAGTGGATGTGTTAACAAAGGCTAGCATATCTGGGTTTAAAAAAGGTTTGGTCAAGTTCCTGGAAGAAAAGTCCATAGTCTGCTATTGAGATAGACATGGGGGAAGCCACTGCCTGCCTTGGGTTGGTAGCATGGAATGTAGCTACTATTTGGGTTTCTGCCAGGTACTTGTGACCTGGATTGGCCACTGTTGGAAGCAGGATACTGGTCTAGATGGACCCATCTGACCCCATTATGGCTATTCTTATGTTGTTATTGGAGAACTTTAGGTGTAGTGAGGAGTAAACGTTTTCCAAAGTGGCATGCTGATGACCAAATAGCATGATCTACTACAATAACCTCTTTCAGTAGCCAAAGCTTTTCCTCCAGAATTTTGGCTAAACTTCTGCCTCTTCTCAAGGAGCTTGATGAGTGCCAATTTAATCTTAAAAGATATATGTCTGATGCTTTATGATATTAGATCAAAATCAGCATGAATAGCAATAGCAGCATACAGGAGAGCATAGTCAGAGCATCCAGCCTCTGTGAAGATCTGCATGACCAATTAGCTGATGCAGCCTGTCTGAGAAATAACTTATTTGGAGGAAGTGATGGCATCTAATGTGAGCCTATTTTATAAAGAGAGGTATGCACCTAGTTTTCTATATAGAATACTAGTACAATGTCTAAAAATATGCATATGTTAAGGCACAATCACTTATACCAGCCCTTCGGCTGGTATAAATGCTTGTGCCTTGATGTTAGCATGTATGTGTATAAATAATAGAATTCTATAATTTACATATATGCCTATGTACTGTGCCTAAACTCTGCCCATATGTACATCCACTGGTTAAGTACATACCATCAGCCCATGGCGTGTACTTTTCCACTAGTCAATATTCTAAAATAAGCCACTAATGCACATACATGATTAGAATACCACTATTTATGGGCCTAAGACTATATGGCTCCTTATATAATTAACCTTAGTATGTTCAAATCAAATAAGGAAAAAGGGGAACTCCAAATAAAGAATAATAATAATGCTATAAGTGCCATACAGTCTTCAAAATAGCAAGGAAATGCGTATGTCAATAAAAGGAAACATAAACAATTCTCAAAAAATTTGAAAAGCACTGCTCTTTATGGAAGATACCCCTATTCTAAATTGCATGACCACAGATAGAGGAAACATTTAAGGAGGCTATTCATGAAGGCTGCAATGAGATTTTGGCCCCTATTCTATAAGAATCCCCATGTATAATTAACAGCTTTTACAACTATAGATTGTCATACATGTGTAAGTGAGATTTTAGAAAGCCACTATTTACACATGGTGATCCACACTGCATTTAGATGCCAAGAGGATATGGTTAGGGTGTGGAGAGTGAGTGGTTTGGGCAGGTCTACAATATCAACATATGTTCTCCATTCTGGAAGGGGAATCCTTATCGATATATATGTGTGTGTGTGTGTGTGTGTGTGTGTATATATATATATATATATATATATATATATATATATATATATATATATATATATATTTATTTATTTATTTTATTTTTATTTTTAATCCCGATATCAGCATCTATCCCTGCCCTGAGGCACAAATTAAATGCCTGATGGAAAGGGGCAAGTGTAAAAATCAAGAAAGCCCCAACCAACATCTTGTTCTTATCCAGCCCCCACACTACCTCCTCCCCAGCACCAAGAAACCCTCTCCTAACTCCAAGGATCAAGCCCTTCACCTGACCTTCTCTCCAACATCAAAAACTCCTCCCAGGCCCTCCTCAGTCCATTCCTATCCCCATGTCTTACCAGCGAACATAGTAGTCTTAGTGGGAGCAGGACAAATCCCAAATCACTTCTCATGATGGCCCCACTTAAGAGTTACCTAGTGGCAGTCTCTCCCCTACACCTAATCCCCTGCCTAGCATCAAGAAACCCCCATCCCCTGAAGGCCCTGAGATTACTGCTAGGGGTGATAAGTGCTATTTTGGAACCCAGGGCCATCATGAGCAGGTGCTACAGAGGATCACTTCTGTTCATACTAAGATGCCTAAGGATCCCAGTAAGACCCAGGGATGAAATTGGGTGAAAGGTGGGGAGGTCTGCTGAGGGGGGGGGGGGGGGGGAGCCTCGGAGAAAGGGGTCTTGATGCTGGGGGAAGGGAATGGTTGTGAATTTAATGTTAGAGGAGGCCAACAAGAGGAGGGAGGATGATATCAGGGACATTGTCAAGGAGTGATGGGAATAGTTGCTGTCGCGAGCAGCAATTTTAAAAGTTGCTCCCATGCATATGTAGCATAATGTGCTGGGTGTCAGTGTTGAAGGAAGTGAGTGACTGAGTGTGGTTTATTAGAGTGGATAGGGGATTTCTACAAGAGAGTAGTTGAGGTTCGGGTGTTCAGATCTGCACATGAATGAATGGGAGTGGATCGTTGAGTATGTATTTGATTGCATGTGAAGTAAATGACTGGGTGTGGGTTGTGCCTCCTGTCTTATTATTATTTTCACTTCTCTCTTCTATCTCCTTTCAACCTCTTCACATACCTTCACCATCCCTCCCAGGGATGGGCAACCACGGTCCTCGAGGGTCACATCCCAGGCGAGCTTTCAAGATTGCCACAATGAATATGCATGAGATTGCATATAAATAGATCTTATGCATAGTCATTGTGGAAATCTTGAAACCTCGACCGGGTTGTGGCCTTTAAGGACTGTGATTGCCCACCCCTGCCTCTTTCTTCTTTCCACCACAGGCTTACATCCCTCCTCAGACTCAGCCATGCATCTGTTTTCCTTTCATACACACCCAAAATCTCTCCCTCAGTCTTATCCCTTCATTCTCAGACTTTCCATGATCTCACATTTCTCTTCCCCAGATTCTTCCTTTCTCTCTCAACCATCACTACAGGATTGTTCTCTATTTCCCTCTCCCCTCTCTTTCCTGTCTTTAACCTCACATATCCACTCCCTCCCAGGTCCTCCCCTCACTCTCCTCCTTCTCCCAGCTCAGTCACTCATCCATTCTCCACCTAGTTCATCCTTCCTTTCTGAGAAGTTCTGAGAGAAGAGGACATTTCTCTGGTAAGTCAACAGTATTTTGCTTTGTGCTTTGGGAATTTAAAGATTGGGGTTTAAAGTAGGAATTGTAGGTTAATGATAGGCAGAATAAAAATATAAAACAGCGAACTTTATCAAGTAATCTCCATACTCTTTTCCCTCTAGTTTTAAAACTTGAACTTTGTACCACAGTATCAACAGATAGCCCCTAGCAGGCACTGCAGGACCTAGTTTAGTATTAAAGGGGGGGGGGGGGGGCAGAGAGAGAGATAAGCAAGCATTATTAACTAGCTTCCATAGTGTACAACCCTTTCCCCTTAGTTTTAAACTGAAATTTTCTCTAGAACAGTGGCGTAGCCAGACCTGACATTTTGGGTGGGCCCAGAGCTAATATGGGTGGGCACCGAGAAGCCCACCACCAGAGCCATCATTTTGGTTACAAGAGTAATCAAAATGCTCGCTGGTGGTGGGCTTCTGGGTGGAGGTGGGCTCTTCACTACCTAGGGCCAAAAAAAGGTATATTTTAATCTCGGCCAGGACTACCAGTATCCACCCACCCCAGAAAGGGGGATACTAAAGTGAGGCATGTCATCTCATTCATCTCGGAGGAGGTTGGTTGGCGGTTGCAGCCACACTCATGGGAGGGCACCTGCAACCTAAGGCCTTGATCTGGGACAGAGGTGTTATGACCTACTAGTTGCCTATTAGCCACATGGAAAGTGATATTGTACAGTACATTTGCATTATTCAATAAATACATTTACAAATGAGTGCATCCTAATTCGTACTTGGACAACCTTTCGACTATGCCCCTCAATGTCTTGTACTCACCTCACAACATAACACAAAAAACTTCAACACCATAATTACACCATACTGTTCCCTTCCGGTCTCACAAAACTTGAAAATTCTTGGAGTCACCATTGATCGAAACCTCACTCTTGACACCCACGTGAAATACACGACGAAAAAGATGTTCTACACCATGTGGAAATTTAAAAGAGTAAAACCTTTCTTCCTGAGATACATCTTCCGTACCCTGGTACAGTCAATGGTAATAAGTCATTTGGACTACTGCAATGCACTGTATGCCTAGTGCAAAGAACAGACAATCAAAAAACTCCAAACTGCCCAGAATACAGCCGCCCGACTCATATTTGGAAAAACTAAATATGAAAGCACAAAACCCCTAAGAGACAAACTTCACTGGCTCCCACTTAAGGAACGCATTGCGTTCAAGATATACATGATTGTACACAAAATCATTCATGCAGACGCCCCAATCTACATGCTAAACCTCGTGGACCTACCTCCCAGAAACGCCACAAAATCATCCCACAAATTTCTCAACCTGCACTACCCAGCTGCAAAGGACTTAAATACAAGCTGGTGCATGCCACTACCTTCTCTTACAAGAGCACACAGTTATGGAATGCATTACATACAGACTTGAAAGCAATTAAAGAAACAACTATCTTTCGAAAATCTCTGAAAACATTCTTCTTCAACAAGGCCTACAACGAGAACCTATAACCTCACTAAGTCACCTCACCAACCCACTCAACTATGAACACCCACCTTCTATAACTACCCTAACAACTCTCTTCCTTCTTCCCTCTTCCCTTCCTTCATCGCTTCACATTACTAACTGTATCTGATATCCTGATCTGACAATATTAACAAATCTATGTAAGCCACATTGAGCCTGCAAATAGGTGGGGGAATGTGGGATACAAATGCAATAAATAATAAATAAATAGGAACAAGAAATATAGTTTGAAATGTCTATATGCAAATGCCAGAAGCACTAAATGAAAAATTAGATATAATAGGCATCTCTGAGACCTGCTGGAAGGAGGATAACCAGTGGGACACTGTCATACCGGGGTACAAATTATATTGTAGTGATAGAGTGGATCGAATTGGTGGAGGGGGGTAGCATTGTATGTTAAGGAGGGCCTTGAATCAAATAGATTGAAAATTCTGCAGGAAACAAAACACATCTTGGAATCCCTATGGACTGAAATTTCATGTGTAAAGGGGATAAAGATAGTGATAGGAGTGTTCTACCGTCCACCTGGCCAGGATGAAAAGTCGGATGTAAAAATATTAAAGGAAATTAGGAAGGCTAACAAACTGAGCAACACAATAATAATGGGTGATTTCAATTACCCCGATATTGACTGGGTAAATGTAACATCGGGGCGTACTAGGGAAGTAAAATTTCTTGATGAAATCAAGGACTGTTTTATGGAGCAGCTGGTTCAGGAGCTGACAAGAGAAGGAAAAGTGCTAGACCTAGTTCTTAGTGGAGCACATGATCTGGTGCAGGAGGCTATGGTGCTGGGACCGCTTGATAACTGTGATCATAATATGATCAGATTTGATATTAGCTTTGGAGTAAGTACAGTGCAATCTGCTTAAGTGCAAGGGTCTGGGACCAAAGAAATACATGCAATTAACTGGAGCATGCATTTAACCGTTGTGACACAAAGAAGCTTGACATCTAATAAACATATGTACAGTACTGTTTATTATACGTACAGTATACAGTCTCCGTTAACTGACGTTAGGCTTACTTGAAGTAATCAGTCATAGTCCTCTGTACACTCTTGTGTCTGTGAGTTCCATAGACTACGTCTACCAGATGGTAAAAACTGTCATAGCACTGACATCCAGTGGCCTCCAGATAGGCCCGCATGGTGTTGAGACTCTACAGCGCTCTTGCAAAAGTGACAGGAGGTTGTTGAATTTCTTCAGCATGTGCCTCACTGCTCATTTCATCTGTTTCATCATCAACCGTTGCCTGTGTGTAGGCACATATCTGGACATCAGTGCTGTCGTCAGCTGTTTGTAGATCATAATCAACAGCTATGTAGAAACTCCTCTTCAGTAACACAGGCTGGGATGTCAATAGCCTGTTCATCTGACGCGTTTGCAACAGCTGTATCTGTTTCGTCCCTCTCCACATCCCTAACAAAGCTTGCTCGCTTGTAGCAGTTCACAATGGTTGCCTATGTAACATGATTCCAGGCTTCTTTCTGCATATGTAGGGTATCCAACAGTGATAGATTACGAGCCAGTTCAACAGCACGTTTATCCTTGCCAGTCTGGTCATCCATACCGCTCATCAGATGACATAGCACAAGAGCCCGATAATGTTGTTTGAAATTGGCTATTATGCCCTGATCCATAGGTTGGATCAGAGAGGTAGTGTTTGGTGGCAGGAAGACCACCTTGACATTAAACAGCCTGGCATCGTCACTGTGTGCAGCACAATTATCAGAAAGCAACAAAATCTGACGCTTTTGTGCCTGCATTCTAGTGTCTAATTTCTTTAGCCACTGCTTAAATTTTTCCAGTCATCCATGAATTTGCATTAGCCTTGTATGACACAGGAAGTCGCTTAACATTCTTGAAGCAACGAGGCTGTTTGCTGTTTCCAATGACGAGGGGTTCCAACTTCTCACTCCCATCCACATTGCAGCAAAACAGGATCATCAGTCGGTCCTTCGACATTTTACCTCCTGTAGTTTCGGCTTGTTTGAATGCAAGTGTTCCATCAGGAATCGCTCGCCAGTAGAGACCGTTTTCATCAGCATTGAAAATGTCACGAGGTGCAAACTCGTTCAAGATGGTAGGAAGAACTGAAACAATCCAATTTTCCGCACCAAAGTCATCAGCGTCTTGTTTTTCACCATGCTGTTTCTTGAATTTTATGTTGTTCCTCTCCTTCCATCTTTCCAACCATCCAACAGTGGCTTTTAATTCAGTTAGTCCAAGACTTTCAGCTAGCTGATTAGCTTTCTCCATAAGCAGTGGACCACTGACAGGAAACTGTCTGCTCCTGACTCGAGAAAACCATTGCAGAAGAGCATCTTCTACCTCCTCAACTTTTCCCACCCGTTTTCATTTCCGATGTGGATTTGTATTGTTTTGCCAGTCTTCCAGAAGCTGGTCTTTCTGCTGCAAGACATGTGAAATTTGACAGGGATTGACACCATATTCTTTAGCAATAGATGCTTGACTTTGTTTGCTTTCTAATTTTTTAAGAACTTCTATTCGTTCAGCCAGTGTTAAAGTCTTACAGTTGCATGACGACGACGAGGACCCCAGTGTACACTCTAACAACATTCTTTCGCTTATTCTGCCTGTGGCAGTTAAAGGGGCGGTAAATTTGAAATCTTGTTGGTTGTCATGCGCCAATCGGCTTCCATATTCCGTGCGTGTGCTTATGCGGAGTTTTTCCTGCAGGGGAGCAGTCTTAAACCATGCATACAAGCGAACCTTGCATTTATCAGTGGTGCGCTGAACCGAAGTTTGTCCCCATAGAAATTGATGGCGCCAAAAATGGGACCAAGTACGGCATGCAGTTAAACAGAGCATGCGCTTATCCGACATGCACTTAAATCGAGTGCACTGTATATGCAGGAAATCTAATGCGTTAGTGTTTAACTTTCAAAAACAAGACTATGATAAAATGAGAAGAACGGTGAAAAAAAAACTTAGAGGAGCGGCTGTCAGGGTCAAAAAATTTACATCTGGCATCATATCGAAAATGCCCCTCTACTTCTCCCAAGATTTGGGGGGGGGGGGGAGGAGGAGGATGGAATACCCCTTCAGAGCTCCAGTAAACAAACCTTGCAAAAAGCAAATACATTCCAGAGATGCACATTTTTAAAAACTATAAATCCCAAACAGGCAGATTGTTAAGTCTAAGAGGACTCAAATCATATATAAGTAACTTCCCACACTAAATAAAAGATGCATTTATCGGACCTTCAGAAGTGTCACTTGAGAGCTGTATTGCTTTCACTGAGATTCACTTCTGTCTACAGGAAGTGACATTATAGGAGGTAGACATGGCAGAGGAAAGGCCCTGTCATGGCCTGCTGCAGGCAACCTGTTTATAGTGCCTCCTGTGCTGGCCAGCCACCAACACTTTGGGGGGGGGGGGGGGGGGGGGAGGAGATGCTGGACGTGCACGGGGAGAAGGGAGTGATATCAGATACCAGGGCAGGGGCGTTGCAGGTAGGATCAAGGAAGGCAGGAAGGAGAGCAGAGGGCAGAAGAAAGTTCTTACCATTGGGCAACCCTGGGCATTTTGTTGACTTTGCTCAGTGGTAGCAAGTACCCTGGCTCAACAGGAGATCTTCACTCCGCAGTAGGAGTGTAGGAGATGACCTGAGAAAGTACATAGGCAGGTCTGCCACTCCAAATAAGGATTTTGCACCTCCCATTTGGGGCCACAACCCACAGTTTGGCAATTGTTGCGCTAAGTGAATGCTTCTCCTAATTGTGGCTAAAAGTACACATTTTGTAAGACAATACGTATTATTTTAGCCATATTAAGAGAGGACATTTTCCAACAGCCAGTTTACCTGTGTAAAATGTTATTTAAATGGCTTGGAGGATTTTCTTCCTAAGAGAAACTGAACATTAAATCAAGCTTGAAATAATATAGCTATATTTGCTGCTTCAACACAGTTTCTAATTTACTATTAAAAAATATATTATTAGAAAAAGTGAAGTGCTGAAGTAACATATGGCGAGAGAGCACCAGCTTTGACAGTTATAATTAGATTTTTTCCAGATCTTTTCATGAATCCTTTCTTTTTGTCTTAATTTCAAAATGCAAAAAATATTCAACAGAGACCTCCTCCTCTGCAATCTCACCTCATCCTTTTATACAGTTTCTCTCTGTATACTATTCATCACCCAATATTAAGAGAGATGTCAAGGAACTTAATGTGGCAGTAACCAAGCCAATAACTGTTCTCTGAGGACAAGAACAACAACACATTTACACCAGGCTGATTGTTCGGGCAACTGGGCAGTGCCCGAGGACCCAGACCAACAGGAGTCCCAGTGCTTCCTCCAATGTGATCCAACAATTCTTCCATCCTGCTACCTCCCCTCTCCCCTGGTCTACCTTAAACCATGTCTTCTAGTAGGTCCCTGGCTTGCTCAGAGTCTCTCTTTTGCCATGACTACCCCTCTGATGCAAATTCCTGTTTATGCAGGGTGGGTCAAGGCAGAAAAGAGGGTCAGAGCAGGCTTCGGGCCACAGGCAGCAACTGTGAATTGCTGTCAACAGCCTCCTAGAAGACTTGGTTTAAGGTAGACTGGGGGAGTACAGAGGGGGGGGGGGAGAAGGGAGATGTTGGAGCTGGTGGGAGAGGGGAAGGAAACAAAGAGAAAAATAATGGAGCAGGGAGGGGGGAAGGAAGAAACAGAAAAATGATGGACCCAGGGGGATGGGGATCGAAGAAAGAGAAAAATGATGGATGGGTGGAATGGGGAGGGAGTAAAGAGAAAAATTATGTCCTGGGGTGGAGGGAGAAGAAAATGATGGACCCCTAGAGAGGGAAGAAAGAGAGAAGTGATGGAGCTGGGGGGGCAGGGAAGAAATAGAAGTCATTAATATGATGGGGTAGAGGGGAAGGAGGAAAGAATGAGAGAGAAATGATAGAGCTGGATGAGGGGAGGCAAGAAGACTGGGAGATTGGACATCCAAATGGCAGATTATGTTTAATGTGAGCAAGTGCAAAGTATTGTATGTA
This sequence comes from Microcaecilia unicolor, assembly GCF_901765095.1. Classification (NCBI taxonomy): domain Eukaryota; kingdom Metazoa; phylum Chordata; class Amphibia; order Gymnophiona; family Siphonopidae; genus Microcaecilia; species Microcaecilia unicolor. Next base: position 172,821,535 of record NC_044035.1, read on the forward strand.
GGAAAGAGGAACCCAAACTATAGCTATGTGATGTAACTTTCCCTATTAAGACTCAAGTCACCACCCAGGAAAAGGATCTAGGTGTCATCGTTGATGATACGTTGAAACCCTCTGTTCAATGTGTAGTGGCAGCTAAGAAAGCAAATAGAATGTTAGGAATTATTAGGAAGGCAATGGAAAACAAAAATGAGAATATTATAATGCCTTTGTATTGATCCATGGTGCAACCGCCTCTTGAATACTGTGTGCAATTTTGTTCACCACATTTCAAAAAAGATTTAGTGGAATTAGGAAAGGTACAGAAAAGGGCAACAAAAATGATAAAGGGGATGGGATGACTTCTCTATGAGGAAAGGCTGAAGAGTCTTTCACTTGTTTACTCTTTCCAAAAATACAAGAACTAGAAGACACCCAATGAAGCTACTAAGTAATAAATTTAAAACAAATTTAAAATATTTCTGCTCTCAGTGTGTAATTGAACTCTGGAATTTGTTGCCAGTGAATGTGGTAAAAGCAGCTTAGCAGGGTTTAAAGAAGATTTGGATAATTTCCTAAAGTTGAAAGAAGCTATAAATAGGGCCACGAACCTTTATGTAAGGAGAGGAAATAAAAGCAAGAGAAAAAGGAAACCGATATGGTTCTCCAAACAAGTGGCTGGGAAAATAAAGACTAAAGAGTTGGCGTTCCTGAAATACAGAAAAACTCAAGAAGAGAAGCACGGGGAGGAATACCGGATGAAACTGAAAGAAGCCAAGAGAGAGATACATCTGGCGAAAGTGCATGCGGAAGAACAAATGGCTAGAAATGTAAGGAGGGGTGACAAAAATTTCTTCAGGTATATTAGTGAAAGGAGGAAGACAAAAAAGGGAATTGTGAGACTGAAAGATGCTGCGAACCGCTATGTAGATAATGATGAAGAAAAAGCTAATTTGCTAAATAGATACTTTTGTTCTGTTTTCACAGAAGAAAATCCAGGAGCAGGACCGCGATGGACTGGCAAAAGTACATGTGAGAATGGAGTGGATATAGCACCATTCACAGAAGAGAGTGTGTATGAACAACTTTAAAATCTAAAGGTGGACAAAGCAGTTGGACCGGAAGGGATCCACCCCAGGATATTGAGGGAGCTCAGAGAGGTTGTGGCGGGTCCTCTAAAAGATTTGTTTAATAAATCCTAGGAGATGGGACAGGTTCCGTGGGATTGGAGAACGGCGGAGGTGGTCCCTCTTCACAAAAGTGGTGATAGGGAAGAAGCCGGAAACTACAGGCCGGTAAGCCTCACTTCGATTATTGGAAAAGTAATGGAAGCGATGCTGAAGGAAAGGATAGTGAATTTCCTAGAAGCAAATAAGTTGCAAGATCCGAGACAACATGGTTTCACCAAAGGGAAATCGTGCCAAACGAATCTCATTGAATTCTTTGACTGGGTGACCGGAGAATTAAATCAAGGATGTGCTATGGACGTAATCTACTTAGATTTCAGCAAAGCTTTTGACACGGTTCCCCACAGGAGGCTCTTGAATAAACTAGACGGGCTAAAGATAAGACCTGAAGTGGTGAACTGGATTAGGAACTGGTTAACGGGCAGACGCCAGAGGGTGGTGGTAAATGGAGTTCGCTCGGAGGAGGGAAAGGTGAGTAGTGGAGTGCCTCAGGGATCGGTGCTGGGGCCGATTCTATTCAATATATTTGTGAGTGACATTGCCGAAGGGTTACAAGGTAAAGTTTGCCTTTTTGCGGATGACACCAAGATTTTCAACAGAGTGGACACCCCGGAGGGAGTGGAAAACATGAAAAAAGATCTGCGGAAGCTAGAAGAATGGTCTAACGTTTGGCAATTAAAATTCAATGCGAAGAAATGCAAAGTAATGCATTTAGGGAGTAGAAATCCAAGGGAACGTATGTGTTAGGTGGGGAGAGTCTGATAGGTACGGACGGGGAGAGGGATCTTGGGGTGATAGGATCTGAGGACCTGAAGGCGACGAAACAGTGTGACAAAGCGGTGGCTGTAGCTAGAAGATTGCTAGGCTGTATAGAGAGAGGTGTGACCAGCAGAAGAAAAGAGGTTTTAATACCCCTGTATAAGATGTTGGTGAGGCCCCACCTGGAGTATTGTGTTCAGTTTTGGAGGCCGTATCTTGCGAAGAATGTTAAAAAAATGGAAGCGGTGCAAAGAAAAGCTACGAGAATGGTATGGGATTTGCGTTACAAGACATATGAGGAGAGACTTGTTGACCTGAACACGTATACCCTGGAGGAAAGGAGAAACAGAGGTGATATGATACAGACGTTCAGATATTTGAAAGGTATTAATCCGCATACAAACCTTTTCCAGAGAGGGGAAGGCGGTAGAACGAGAGGACATGAAATGAGATTGAAGGGAGGCAGACTCAAGAAAAATGTCAGGAAGTATTTCTTTACGGAGAGAGTGGTGGATGCTTGGAATGCCCTCCCACGGGAAGTGGTGGAACAGAAAACGGTAACGGAATTCAAACATGCGTGGGATAAACATAAAGGAATCCTGTTCAGAAGGAATGGATCCTCAGGAGCTTAGCCGAGATTGGGTGGCAGAGCCAGTGGTGGGAGGCAGGGCTGGTGGTTGGGGGGCGGGGATAGTGCTGGGCAGGCTTATACAGTCTGTGCCGGGGCTGGTGGTTGGGAGGCGTGGAAAATGCTGGGCAGACTTATACGGTCTGTGCCAGAGCTGGTAGTGGGATTCGGGGCTGGTGGTAGGGAGGCGGGGATAGTGCTGGGCAGACTTGTACGGTCTGTGGCTTGAAGAGGACAGGTACAAATCAAGGTAGGGTATACACAAAAAGTAGCACATATGAGTTTATCTTGTTGGGCAGACTGGATGGACAGTGCAGGTCTTTTTCTGCCATCATCTACTATGTTACTATGTAAAGGAAAAATCCTTAACAATTCTTAAGATGGACTTGGGAAAATCCAATGCTTATTTCTAGGATACCTTACACACTATTCAGTCGAACACAAAAAGTAATGCAGTTAGTAAAGCTTTATATTTATAATTAGGGAAGTCTCATAAGTCGCTAGGGTTTCTGTTTCTGCAGTACCCTTATTTTGTGACAGTTGTAATCATCGACTTACCCTACCACCCTCCTTGGTTACTTTTAGATAATTTTTTCTTGTGTTTTAACTTTTATCTTTGTTTTAACTTTTTATAAATGCCCTTGGTATGGTTGTACTAATACTGCATACTCATAGGGAGCTTTATCCTTGAACGGTTTAACAATTTGACAGAATTATACTATAGATATAAGCATCTCAACTTAGCTTTAAATCTGCTGTACGAGACTATGAAGAAAGACTAAGGAGGCTAGGGCTTTTCAGCTTGGAGAAGAGACGGCTGAGGGGAGACATGATAGAGGTATATAAAATAATGAGTGCAATGGAACAGGTGGATGTGAAGAGTCTGTTCACGCTTTCCAATAATACTAGGACTAGGGGGCATGCGATGAAACTACAGTTTAGTAAATTTAAAACAAATCAGAGAAAATTTTTCTTCACCCAACGCGTAATTTAACTCTGGAATTCGTTGCCGGAGAACATGGTGAAGGCGGTTAGCTTGGCAGAGTTTAAAAGGGGGTTAGACGGTTTCCTAAAGGACAAGTACATAAACCGCTACTAAATGGACTTGGGAAAAATCCACAATTCCGGGAATAACATGTATAGAATGTTTGTACGTTTGGGAAGCTTGCCAGGTGCCCTTGGCCTGGTTTGGCCACTGTCATGGACAGGATGCTGAGCTCGATGGACCCTTGGTCTTTTCCCAGTGTGGCATTACCTATGTACTTTCCCCGACAGGTGCCTGTTTCGCACAACTCGGCTTTCTCAAGGGGTTGTTGTTGCACAAATCCTAAAATAAAGCAAAAAACATGTCAACAATGTCACCGTTCTCAATAGCTTCAAAACCGCTCAGGGACTTCAACACTTCAGACTTACAGCAGAAATCGCTTGTCAACATTCAAGCTTGACACTGCCGAGGATGAACTGGTCTATAAAGGGCTAGCAACTTCCTATTTCCGGTATCAAATCTAGTGTCTCACATAAAGCAACCCCAATGAATCTGTGTGTTCAGACCATTAGGTTCCAAACTGTTCAAATAATGGATCCAGAATGTCTCACGTTGTAAAAGTGTTCTATCTATATTGCCCCCTCGGTTGGTGGGGGCTATTTGATCAATGGCCATGCATCTCAGTTCATCAATGGAATGGTTGTATTGCATACAATGTTTAGTTAAAGGTGCACCCATGTGTTGCGCTCCAATCCTAGATCTGTGTTTGATCATTCTCGCGTGTAGAGTCCTGTTGGTCTTCCTATTGCACGGACACTGCTTGCTTCCAGGAAAGATTCTACTAAGAGGTTGTATAATTTTAAATGGAAGAGGTTTGCTGTCTGATGTGAGGGCAAGGCCTTAGATACTTTTTTTTTTGTCCTACACAAAAACTGCTTTAACACCTTCTACATCTATTTGAGTCTGGACTTAAGACCAACAGTAAATTTACACTTAACAAAGTGGACACGAGAAAACTCTGGAGGCCACCAATAGATTTTAAAATTACACATGTAATTTCAAATACTAATGTAGATTCTAGAAGGATATATTTTTTTAAAAACTCACTTTATTTTGGCTCTTAACAGTTGCAAAACCCATAAATGTGACTCCTGAGTAACACACTTAAGATACATCATTAAGATGCAGACCAATGTTACTAACTAAGAATAGAAAGTAGGAAATTTTCTTAATTGTGACAGGGTACAAACAGGAGAAGTATAAATATTATTCAGCTTGGATACCTGTAATTCTTGGAAGGAACAACTGTGTGGAAAATCCAAGGTAGCTTTAAAAATAAACCTAAGTGGAGTGGTGTGCAGTCTAAAATGAATAATTCTATTTGAGCAAAGACTCTTCATCTCTACTACCAAACATTTCTCCATTTTCCCCACCCTCTCTCAACATTGGCCAGCACCTCCTTCCTACCCACAATCCCCCCTCAATTAATTGAGCTTTAATACTCACTACTTAAGTCAGACAAGGGGTCTGCTTCAGCACAGATGGACTCTGCCAAGCTCCCCCAACAGCAGCAGCAGTATCAGAAGGCAACTTCGGAGGGCTGCTTTGGAAAGCAGCTTCGAAAAAGGCCCAGTGAAGCTCCACTAGGTAGTGTGTGCCTCATATTGACACGCATGAGAACACGCTGTTTATAGGGCACTCTCTTCTTGCCTCTAAAGGGAGCTGAACAGAAAAAAACGAAAGAAAAACCAAGCCCTTCTAGCAAAGGAAAAACACTTTAGAGTTCAGTTTTTTTTCTCTTTTATAATAATGCTAAAATTTATTAGAGTAAATAAATGGTTACAATAAAAATTATTTTATCCCAATATTACAGAAAATTGAATTCTTATTTATATCAGTCCAAATTTCAGTATAAGGAAAATAAAATCTCTCTCTCTTTCTCTCTCTGTTTTCCCTTTGGAAGCTATCAGATTCTGACCTAGTACAAAAGGTACCCAGGCTGAAAACTGAAGCTTAATTTTGTCCAATCACATAATGCCTTTTATTTTCTCTCTTACTTATCTGGTATTCTTCAACTCTGACCTCTAAGGTCACCTTCACATAATTCTGTTTCTTTGGTATTTTTCTCAAATATTCATCATTTGCCCTTTGTAACCTCTGCCCCTTTTGAATACCTAATCACTCATTATTTATTTATTTATTGCATTTGTATCCCACCTTTTCCCACCTATTTGTAGGCTCAAAGTGGCTTACAGAGTGTGGTTATGACATAATCATTTCGTGATAAGTACAATTCTTATAGTTTGAATGTTGGTAAGAGAAGATAGGTATAGTCGTTTCATGATAATAAGTACAATTATTACTGTTTAAAGATTAGGTAAGGGAGGATAGACGGAAAGTGTTGGGTAAGTTTGAGGTGAGCTGTGGTAACTGTGTGATTTGTTGAAGTAGATTGTAGGCTATGTGTTTTCCTTGTAGGCCTTTTGGAAGAGATGAGTTTTCAGGGATTTGAGGAAGTTAGTTCATTCGTCAATAGCTTTCAGGTCTCTAGGTAGAGCATTCCACAGCTGCGTGCTCAAGTAGGAGAAGGTGGTGGAGTGTGTCAGCTTGTATTTCAGTCCCTTGCAGCTGGGGAAGTGCAGATTGAGATATTTGCGGGATGATGTTACAGCGTTTCTGGGAGGCAAGTCCACAAGGTTTAGCATGTAGATTGGGGCGTCTGCGTGTATAATTTTGTGTACTATCGTGCAGATCTTAATCTCAACACGTTCTTTGAGTGGGAGCCAATGGAGTTTCTTTCTTAGGGGTTTAGCACTTTCATATTTATTTTTTCCGAATATGAGTCTGGCGGCTGTATTCTGGGCTGTTTGGAGTTTTTTGATAGTTTGTTCTTTGCAGCCGGCGTAAAGTGCAGTACAGTAGTCCAGGTGACTTATTACCATTGACTGTACCAAGGTGCGGAAGATATGTCTCGGGAAGAAAGGTTTTACTCTTTTGAGTTTCCACATTGATTAGAACATTCTCTTCGTTGTATTCTTCACATGAGTATCAAGTGTGAGGTTTCGGTCGATAGTTACTCCAAGAATTTTTAGGTTTTGCGCGACGGGAAGAGAACAGTATGGTGTGGTTATTTTGGAGTAGGTGTTTTTGTTGTGTTGAGAGGTTAGTACAAGACATTGTGTTTTCTCTGCATTGAGTTTTCATTGTGGTCCTTCACTGAAAATGTCCCTGTGTTATGCTAAAAGCCTGTTTGAAACAAACAGACACTTTTTAAAGTTTATAGCCTATCACTAGGGTTAAGCAAGCCTGTCTATAGTCTGTGAGAAAACCAAGACACAAGCAAGCTAATTGCCATACTAAATAACAAAAGGAATGTTATATAAAGCTGACTGGTCTGAAAAACCAAACAGCTCTGTACAACACGAATGTAAATGTGACCATGCAAGTCATGCTGACACCCAGTAGAGCTTCACGGGGCCTTTTCCAAAGCTGCCTACCGACTTTGCTGCATCCTTCTGGTGATCAAATTAATTTTTTTCAAATGTTCAGGTATTAGTTATGGGGCCACAAAAATTGATTACCAGGGCTGCATGTTGGACACTACTAGTGTAGAAGGTAAGCCCATCTCTGTGCAGCCTCAAGTTAGATCATAAGAGGTTTGCTTCTCACAAAAAACCCCCATCAGATCTCCCACTGTGTCATGGGACCTCAATGTCATCCTCACCCAGCTGATGAAAGTTCTTTTTGAGCCACTAGACACTTGCCACCTGAAGTTCTTGACCTGGAAGGTTTTGTTTCAGGTGGTGGTCACTTCATCATGCAGGGTTAATGAGCTTCAGGCCCTAGTAGCTGATCCATCTTATTCCAAGTTTCATCATATTAGAGTGGTTCTTCACATTCATCCTAAATTTGTTCCAAAGATGGTGTCGGAATCTTACCTTAATCAGTCAGTTGTTCTGCCAACATTTCTCCCCAAACCTCATGCTGATCCTGGTGAAAGCGCACTGCATACCTTGGACTTCAAATGAGCCTTAGCCTTCTATCTGGATTGGACTAAAGCCCATAGACAGTCCACCTAGCTCTTTGTTTGTTTTCACCCAAACAGAATGGGGGCAGCCATTGGTTAACACATTTGATTTAATTCACTAGCAGATTGCATTTTCTTTACTTATGCCAGCTGAAGAAGAGAGCTTCCATAGGTCAGGTAGGCAGAGAGAAAGTCAACACAGGTGCGTGGTAGCAAGGCAATTAAAGAGCCTGGAAGCCAGGCAGAGAGAGCAGATCCAGGTGCATGAGAGCAAGGCAATCAAGGAGCCTGCAGCCAGAGAAGAAGTACACAGACATGGCTCAAGGCTGAGCCAGACAAGTGTGTGTGTTGCCAGGACCCTGCACAGCCCGAGGATGCCACTTGCGTTGAGGTAGGGGACATGACACTATTTTATACGCACTAACAGTTATCTTGCCAAGTATTGTAAAAAAAACAGCATCATACAACTTTGTAAATGTAATTTAATCAATGTAAACTCTAACAACTGTTAAATGTAAGCCACATGGAACTGAAACTCATTTTTGGATAACTGTAGGATACAAGTATGGATAAGTAAATAAATAAATCCTCAATAGTTGTATATAGTTGATTTCCCTTTCCTCCCCTCCAGTGTCCGCCATTGCTGTAAATATGTTAATGTGTATATAGGAAACAGTTGTTTGTGCATTGTCCCAAGCCCTCAGCCATGTTGGTTTGGGTAAGAAAGCATGTAGAACAGAAAAGAAACTAGAGTCTATGTACTGCCTATGCACATCTGTTGGTTAGTACCAGACAAGTGGCTAGTGCAAAACAACTTTGAGCAGCTCTATTGAGTGTGACAAAATGGTGGTGCATAGTGGTGCAGCTGGCTATCAGAAGCAGGGACCGGAGCAACTATGGGCACTTGTTGTAACCTGGGTACATGTCTGAGATGTAGCACCAATGAGATCTCATAGCAGGGAACCATGGAGTCAATGATATCTAAGCTGTTTTTCCCCTGAGAGGGTTGTTTTGGCTATGGGCATGCAGGATGGTTTCTGGCCCTGCTGGAGGACCCAAGGTAAACAGGCACTGAATGGGAGATAACATGGCCCTTCGCTGCTGGATGGATGGGCCCTTGTAACAGTTTTTGTCAGGAATGTGGGTGTGTGTGCGTCCCCATGCCTATGTGTCCAACAGCTGAGTGGAAGATGGCTGGGGACCGTGTAGGAGGTGTCCATACTTCTGATCACCTCTGCTGAGACCCCCAGGATAAAGATAGTTCCCAGAAGTACAGGTTGGAAACCTAAGTGTGGGGACATCTATCTGTGGGATACTTTAGGCTAGCTATTTTAGGGCCCTGACTGATGGCAGTGGGTGCACATCACCACATGAATCATGGCCATAATTTGGGGGGACCCTGGGGGGAGGGGAAATGTACATATAGATGGGAGTTTCTTTAAGGGGTGATTGGGGGCCTGCTGTAATGTGAATATTTCAGGGGCCCCCAGCTTGGGCCTTAAGGGATGTCTCACAGGGCAGCATACCGACCTTTGGAGCTGACAATGGTCTATCCAATGAGTGTGGGTTAGGGGCCATGAGAGAGTATTCATTTGGGGGGCAACTGATGCTGTGAAGGCCCTCTGTGGTCAGTGTACTGTCCTCCTTGAACACTCCTTTGTCAGATGCGTATTTGGTTTAGGGGTTATTGCTGTGTTCCCTGAATGCAGGAGATGAGGGTTTGATTCCCACTTTGGGGGTTTGTGGTTACTGTTTTATTTCCCCTGACATAGCAGCTAATGTGATAGGTAGGTGTATGTGACACACAGGGCACTTTTGTATTGGTAGCTGGGGGATGGTAACCAACGGGCTTCCCCCCCCCTCCCCTGTTCCTTTCCATGTCATCTCATAAACTGGGGCTTCGCTGCAACACATTCTAGTAGACACAGGGGTTGCGGGCACGTTGTAAGGAGGGTAGTTGCATACTTAGGCCGTGATAGGGACAGAGGTGTTATAGGGGTGCTATGTCTGTGATACTTACGTTGGGCCCTGAGGCGCTCTCGCATGCACCGAATTAAGGTGGGGGTCTTCCCTCTGGACACAGCGGTACTGGTGCTGGAGCGACTTAAGGCTCCTATGAACTCCAAAGTGCCTGCAAAGTACAAGTTGGTGGAATCATGGCTCAGGTGATGGGCCTTCTTGGCTTCACATACATTATTATTTTTAAAGACATGTTTAATGTGCCCTCACGTAGGCTGTCAGATGGCAACAGGCATGGGGGGGGGTTGAGTGGGTGGGTATGCATTATACAGGCACAGGTGCTGTGCGAGCTGAGGTGGCCATGGGGCCAGAGGCTGACATGGTGCCATTTCTGTGGAGTGTGTGCACTGTTGCTGAGAGCTGAGGATGGGCAGTGGGGTAAAGCTGGTGTGCCCTTGGGTGTCTCAGTATACTTTAGTGAGCTGCTGCCAAAGTTCCCATCAATATGTAGGCATGGGCCACGAAGTGTGGGGGGGGGGGGGGTCCAGATATGTTCAGTCCTTCATTTTAACACTGTATGGTTACTGGAGGGGGGTATTTTTATTATGTATTTATTTTTAATGAGACATATTCATGGGCCATATTATCCCTTTGGTACACATTTTTTTGTTTACATGCATCACTCTCAATTCGTAATTTTAGATGCACCGGTATAATTTTACTGAACTTGCCTCTTGCTATTCATTATTTTTTCTAAGCAATACTTTCCCAGTAGGGAATAAATATAGTATATCTCCTCCCTGATTCTACCTCTGTTTTCATTACAAGTTTGTTTAAAGTGATGCCTCTCCTATCATTTCATTGGACGCAGTGTATGCAAATTTGTTTTACCTTGACTTCTTAAGGAGCACTTTGTGCTGGCAAAGGTATTTACTTTCTCTTTCACTTTGCTGCTATTTTTTGGCACCAGAAGTTGCATCATCCTTGTTAGTATCTTTAGATAGTGTCATATACAATTTTTACATATTCACATAGGGTCACCTGTTTTTTTTTGTAGTTTTCTCTGTTTTTACATGGGCAAGGAAGAACACTTGTCTAGTGCAGATACCTTTTTTTGATACCAATACGGTTCATACAGTTTAAGTTTGTAGTAGCTTTCGTAGCTAATATAAGGGTTTTTTTTTTCTATTTTTTATGGTAGTTTTCACTTGTGCATGGTTTAGTCACATCAATATGGACAGCTTATTTATTTCACAATATATTCTAAATAGAGATGTTTCTTTAAAATCACGTGGCAGACAAGATTTTTCACAACTTTGACATTATTTAACAGTTTTACCACCCATCTATACCCATTTTTCCTTATGCACTTTCTCTTCATTTGGTGAGTTTACAATGTATCTTTTTCCCGCTATTGTCTCTTGCTCCATTTATGCATTTACTGTTCCACATGGCTGTTCATCCGTTTTTTTGTATTTCCATTTTATGATTTACTGTATCCTGTTTTTTTATCGCTGGTTTTGTTCTGTGCCTCAATATTGTCCTTTTACTTGAATTTAAAGTTGACGTTTGTCTCTTCTAATATATTTTTATGCAAATTCACTTTGAGAGTCTCTATATTCATATATATTGTAATTTTATAAAATGCCATTTGTTTCATAATATTCATTGTTTTAGTTTTTTTAGTCTCCCGAGTCTATTTACCTTGTCAATTTTAACATATCCACTACACCTTTTCAATGCTATAAGCTTCACTACATATATTCATCAGCACTATTGATGTTTATTTGGGCTGATTCCATTATGGTTTGACCTTGTTATGCACTGTTCTTTTTTATATGGCACTCATTATACCCATGCATTTTTTTTTATTAATGATATATTTATTTACATTTTTATATATGTTTTTAGTTTGCCATTGTTTTTTTTTAACATTGGTTTTAATGTTATGTCATTTTAATCGAGTTTAACCCAATGATGTATTCGGGGTTTTTTTTTTTTTTTTTTTTTTACATAGTAACATAGTAGATGACGGCAGAAAAAGACCTGCACGGTCCATCCAGTCTGCCCAACAAGACAACTCATGTGTGCTACTTTTGTGTATACCCTACTTTGATTTGTACCTGTGCTCTTCAGGACACAGACCGTATAAGTCTGCCCAGCACTAGCCCCGCCTCCCAAGCACTAGCCCTGCCTCCCAACCACCAGCCCCGCCTCCCAACCACCGGCTCTGGCACAGACCGTGTAAGTCTGCCCAGCACTATCCCTGCCTCCCAACCTCCAGTCCCGCCTCCCACCACTGGCTCTGGCACAGACCGTATAAGTCTGCCCCGCACTATCCCCGCCTCCCAACCTCCAGCTCTGCCTCCCACTACCGGCTCTGCTATCCAATCTCGGTTAAGCTCCTGAGGATCCTTTCCTTCTGAACAGGATTCCTTTATGTTTATCCCACGCATGTTTGAATTCCATTACCGTTTTCCTCTCCACCACTTCCCGCGGGAGGGCATTCCAAGTATCCACCACTCTCTCCGTGAAGAAATACTTCCTGACATTTTTCTTGAGTCTGCCCCCCTTCAGTCTCATTTCATGTTCTCTCGTTCTACCGCCTTCGTATCTCCGGAAAAGGTTCGTTTGCGGATTAATACCTTTCAAATATTTCAACGTCTGTATCATATCACCCCTGTTTCTCCTTTCCTCCAGGGTATACATGTTCAGGTCAGCAAGTCTCTCCTCATACGTCTTGTAACGCAAATCCCATACCATTCTCGTAGCTTTTCTTTGCACCGCTTTGATTCTTTTTACATCCTTAGCAAGATACGGCCTCCAAAACTGAACACAATACTCCAGATGGGGCCTCACCAACGACTTATACAGGGGCATCAACACTCCCTTTCTTCTGCTGGTCATACCTCTCTCTATACAGCCCAACAACCTTCTAGATACAGCCGCCACCTTTTCACACTGTTTCGTCGCCTTCAAATCCTCAGATACTATCACCCCAAGGTCCCTCTCCCCGTCCGTACCTATCAGACTCTCGCCACCTAATACATACGTCTCCCATGGATTTCTATTCCCTAAGTGCATCTCTTTGCATTTCTTGGTATTGAATTTTAATTGCCAGACCTTAGACCATTGTTCTAGCTTCTTCAGATCCTTTTTCATGTTTTCCACTCCCTCCGGGGTGTCCACTCTGTTACAGATCTTAGTATCATCCGCAAATAGGCAAACTTTACCTCCTAACCCTTCGGCAAGGTCACTCACAAATATATTGAACAGAATCGGCCCCAGCACCGATCCTTGAGGCACTCCACTACTCACCTTTCCCTCCGAGCTAACTCCATTCACCACCACCCTCTGGCGTCTGTCCATCAACCAGTTCCTAATCCAGTTCACCACTTTAGGTCCTATCTTCAGCCCATCCAGTTTATTTAAAAGCCTCCTGTGGGGAACCGTGTCAAAAGCTTTGCTGAAATCTAAGTAGATTACGTCCATAGCTCGTCCCTGATTCAATTCTCCTGTCACCCAATCAAAAAACTCAATGAGATTCGTTTGGCACGATTTCCCTTTGGTAAAACCATGTTGTCTCGGATCTTGCAACTTATTGGCTTCCAGGAAATTCACTATCCTTTCCTTCAGCATCGCTTCCATTACTTTTCCAATAACCTAAGTGAGGCTTACCGGCCTGTAGTTTCCAGCTACTTCCCTATCACCACTTTTTTGAAGAGGGACCACCTCCGCCATTCTCCAATCCCTCGGAACATCTCCCGACTCCAAGGATTTATTAAACAAATCTTTAAGAGGACCCGCCAGAACCTCTCTGAGCTCCCTTAATATCCTGGGGTGGATCCCGTCCGGTCCCATGGCTTTATCCACCTTTAGCTTTCCAAGTTGTTCATACACACTCTCTTCTGTAAATGATGCTGTATCCACTCCATTTTCATTTGTACTTTTTCCAGTCCATCGCGGTCCTGCTCCAGGATTTTCTTCAGTGAAAACAGAACAAAAGTATCTATTTAGCAAATTTGCTTTTTCTTCATCACTATCTACATAGCGGTTCGCAGTATCTTTTAGTCTCACAATTCCCTTTTTAGTCATTCTCCTTTCACTAATATACCTGAAGAAATTTTTGTCACCCCTCCTTACATTTCTAGCCATTAGTTCTTCCGCTTGCGCTTTCGCCAGACGTATCTGTCTCTTGGCTTCTTTCAGTTTCATCCGGTATTCCTTCCCGTGTTCCTGTTCTTGAGTTTTTGTGTATTTCTGGAACGCCAACTCTTTAGCCTTTATTTTCTCAGCCACTTGTTTGGAGAACCATATCGGTTTCCTTTTTCTCTTGCTTTTATTTACTTTATATGTTATATTTTTCTGTTTGTTTTTTTTAGCGCATTTTGACCCCTGAGGCAGGCGGTTCTCTGCCAAAACACAGCCCTATGTTGGGCTTTTAAGTATTGGATGCTTTGTCAATAAAATACTGCTTGCTTATATATGGCTGCTAGAAGTTTTTTGGCCCACCCCTACTTCCTCCAAGGTATTTTCTATGTAAGGTTTTTTTCCTTTTTTTTTTTTTGTTTGGTACTAGTGGAGGGGGCCCTATAATTAGTTGGCAGTGGATATTCTGTACATTCTGATTTCAGCAATTTCTTTTCTTTATTCTTTAAAAGCAATAACATGTATTGCAACAAGAAAGGGACCTCAGTGCATGTGACCCTGCCTGTGTACAGTGCTTGCACATGACTAGGGTTGTGATCCTAGGGGACAATGCTGCATATTCACCTTTCCAGGGTGGCTCTGATTATTCTTCATACCCTTTTATGGGGGCAGGTGGTGCTGGTGCTTATGTGTCTCCTGTGCCACACCAGGAGTTCTGATTCTTCAACCATATAATTTGATTCTCTTCTCAGAGACAGGTCTGTGGCTGCTGAGGAACGTTCCTCCATGTGCAGAGGTATATATGGATGCTTTGTACGTGGAGGGAATATCCTGCCATTGCCGTGGACATTTTTGGGACACGGGGACCAGTTCTGTCATTGGACATTTTGCATATGGTATTTTCTTGTCATGATTGCGGAAGGTGAGCCCTTGGGCTGTAAGGAGATTGGCTCCAGATTGGGGGGCAGGTCCCATCCTGCAAGCTCATCCTTAATGTGGAAGATCCTGCCAAAACACTGCCACTTGGGCTTCTGGGTTCCACTGAAGTTACGAAACCAGGGTCCGGAACCGCACAGCATACTGACCCACGATCAGTGTCCCTTGTTCAAGGCGCAGTAGCTTAGACGCTACCAAGGAGGAACACCCCGGCTCATCAAATACCAGCCAGAAATGGGTGAGGTAGTCCATAAGGCTAGACATAATTGGGTGATCCTGATCCCACAGGGGGACGACGACCAGGCCTGCGCTTGTCCTGTGAGGTGAGAGACAATGAAAGTAACCTTGATACAGTCAGTGGAAAGCTGGTGGGCTGCAGTTCAAAGTTCATCAACCCCTGATTAATGAAACCTCGGCAGGCCGTGGGGGTCTCCATCAAAGCACGGTGGTACCATGACTCGAGGCTGGGACATTGGTGAGGTCGGAGATGGAACTGCTGAGGCAGGCCCTGGAGGTGCAGTACACATTGTCATCAGCTGCACCGATACCCCTTGAAGAGCTCTCATCAGTTGTTGTAACTGAGCCTGCTGTTGTTGGACCACCTGGGCTAGGTCCTGGAGGAATTGAAGAGGCAGCTTGTCAGCTGAGCTCCTGGCTTTGGCAAACTGTCATGGCTGTGGAAGGTGAGCCTTGGACTGTGACGAGATTGGCTGTACCTGTGTGGCATAAACGCTGCACAGGCCCTTGCCAACAGCTGCTGAAGGACTGCCTGGCATGGCAGAGTCCAGGAGTTGGAGAAGGCAGGACCTGACTCAGACTGGTTGAAGTGCAGGGCTAGGCAGTACCTAGCAGACTGGTTGGAACATGACAGCGGTGATCTGGAGGTTGGCTCTTAAAAGAGCCCTTGGGGGTGACGTTTAAAAGAGCCCTTTGGGGTTGACCTGAAGGAGTCGAGCCAGGAAGTAGCTGGAACAGCAAGGCTGGAGACAGGAACAAACAGGACTGGAAGACAGGAACAAACAGTGCTGGGAGCAGGAATAAACAGGGCTGGAACTGGGCCAGGCAACAAACACTGGAGAAGCACTACTCTGGAAGCCTGTTGCTGAAACACTGGGGGAGAGGAATGTAGAACACTTACTACTACTACTACTACTATAAATCACTTATATAGCGCTACCAGTCGTACGCAGCGCTTTACAATTGAACATGAAGAAGACAGTCCCTGCTCAGAAGAGCTTACAATCTAGAACACTTCCTTATATATCCCTAACCAGGAAGTGAGGTAATCTGTCAGTGCCCCAACTAGGGCTATAAAAGGGAAGTGCAGTAACTATGTAGTAAAGACTCACAGGATTCTTAGGTACAACATGCAGCAGGAGTCTAGTGGCTTCCTAAACCAGGTGAGAGGCTTGACATTTCTATTGGTCACAACGTTTATCTCAGAACGTCTATTTATTTATTTGTTGCATTTGTATCCCACATTTTCCCACCTTTTTGCAGGCTTAATGTGGCTTACATTATGCCATAATGGCGATCGCCATTTCCGGAATGAGAAATACAAAGTAATGTTACATTAAAGTTCATAAATGTTAAGGTAAATTATAAAATAAGTTGGATAAACAACGGTTCATTTCAGGCATAAGATATAAAGGGTAATGCGTTAATGTTCATTGGTGACAAATTGACTGATGTAATCAGGTGTAAAGAATTCGGCTTTATTTGGTTTTGATAGAGTTTTGATGTAGGTCATTTCAGTGGCGTAGCCAAGGGTGGGCTTGGGTGGGCCCATGCCCACCCATTTTGGGCTCAGGCCCACCCAGTAGCAGTACATCTATGATGTGGCTGGCAGGGATTCACCAAGCCCCACCAGCCGAAAACTCCCAACAACTGTCCCTCCTGCATACCTTGTTAAATACCAGATGCCTGCAGTGAGCAGTGACTGATACATACTGCTTGCACCAGCCCCACAGCCTTCCCGCTGATGTATTCCCGCCTATGCAGGAAGTTACATCAGAGGGAAGGCTGTGAGGCCAACATGAGCAGTGTGTATTAGTTGCTGCTCGCTGTCAGTGAAAATCTGCTATTTAAAAGGTATGCAGGGGAGGTGCTGATGTTTGAGGGACCATATGGCATGCAGGTGAGAGAGGGAGAGACCAAATCACTTGCGGAGTACTTCTGCCCACCCATCTTGGGCCCAGGCCCACCCAAAATTGGGTGTCTGGCTACGCCCCTGGGTCAATTATGATGGTTCATTATGGTATGTCTTCTTGAACATGTTGGTCTTTAGTAACTTCCGGAAGGCTGTTAAGTCGTGCATTATTTTTAAGGCCTTTGGTAGTGCATTCCACAATTGCGTGCCAATGTAGGAGAAGCTAGATGCATATATTGATTTATATTTAAGTCCTTTGCAACTGGGGTAGTGGAGGTTCAAGAATGTGTGTGCTGATCTTTTTGTGTTCCTGGTTGGTAAGTCTATGAGGTCTGACATATATGTATGTAGGTATGTATGTATGTATGTTTCCTTGTCATCAATAGCAGATGAATCCATTAACTGATGGGTTGTATCCGCCTACCAGCAGGTGGAGATAGAGAACATTGAAAGCACATGGTATTCTAGGATGCCCAACCCCCTCTGCCTTCAGTATAACTATCTCCCATTAGGTGTGGACGTCGCTTCTCAGCTCCTGGATTTCTGCCTGGGGTGGCTCCTGTGCTTTGCCAGTAGAGCAGGGGGTGTTGTGGCTGGTGGTGGCCACTTTAAAGGCATACTTGGTTTTCCCTGTCTCTGCCTTACCCCATTCCCCCTCCTCCCGGAGTTTCTCTTTGGCTGCCTGTCTCTAACTTTCCTCACAGTAAAAAAAACCAAAAAAAACCAGAGAGGCTTTCTCCTGAGCTCCTGGTTCGGTGCAGCTTGACCGCAGCTCATTTGACTTGGTCTCCTGAGGTGAGAGTGGTGCCCAGCTCCTCTGGGGAGGTTCCCTCTGACAGCGCTCTGTGCGGGGTAAGTTTTGGCGCGAAGGCGCCATTTTGTTTTCTGTATTTGATGGCTGCTGAAGGAGTTAAGCGCTGCTCCCACTGTGGGAAACACAGATCAACAGTGGGGCTTTCAAGCAAATGCTGCCTAGATGCTAATGCTGGCACGAGCATGGCGGGCGGTGATTCTTCTCGCCTGCCAGTTGGCAAAGGCCGCCATCTTGGAGGCGCCGCGTGACTCGACCCTCTCGGTTGCGGAAGGGTCTGACTGCAGGGGGACGCCTCGTTTCGAGGTTTCTAGAGGAGCTTTTGCCTTCGCTTCCCCCTATGTGGGGGAGGATGTACAGGGTGAGTTTTTCTCCACTGAATTTGTGCTGCTGATGCATAAGGCTTTTATGTTAAAAAGAGCACTGCCTGAGGCTCCTGACAATTCCTGTCGGTCTGGGTTGCCTCCGGTTCTTTATAGCCCAGCATCTGCTGGAGTCTTTATTTCTTCCCCCGAGCTTTTGGCTGACGCTAAGTGTAGACGAGTGAATACCCCGTCTTAGGGGGACTCTTCACTCTGTTGTCCCCCGTGGTCTAGTTTCGGGGAGTCTGAGGGGTCTGTCAGGCCCTCATGGACTGATGATTCAGATGAGGGTGGCTGCTTGCCACAGGAGTTGGATGACCCTAAAGCTGTTCGGATTTTCTGATGCCTTACAGGCCCTTTGTATTGAAGATCCTAACGAGGGTGCTGCCTCTTCTATTAATCCTAGGATGGCTAGCACTAAGAAGCCTCGGGCTTTTCCCGTGCATGCTTCCATCCAAGAGCTTATTTCAGCTCAATGGTCTGACCCTGATGGTCCCTTGAAGGTGGCCAGGGCTATGTGTCACCTTTACCCCCTGAGGGAAAATCAGTTTACCCTCTTTGGGATGCCTAAAGTGGATGCTTTAGTCACGGCTGTGACTAAAAAGACTACTCTCCCGGTGGAGGGAGGGTCGCTTTGAAAGATATGCAGGACCGGCGGCTGGAATCTGCGCTGAAACGGTCCTTTGATATCTCGTCCTTACGGGCGGCTATTTGCAGTTCCTATGCAGCCCGGGCCTGCCTTTCCTGGTTGCAGCAGGCGGTTGAGCAGCTCGCCGATGGAGCGGGTTCCCTTGCTGAGGTAGGCCCGCATATGGAATCTGCCCTGTCTTTTTTGGCTGATGCCTTTTATGATCTGGTCAGAGCTTCGGTTAAGCAGATGTCTGTGGCGGTTGCTGCCCGCCACCTTCTTTGGCTCCGGGCATTGGGCGGCTGACATGGCCTCTAAACAAAGGCTGGTGAGGTTACCCTTTCGGGGCCTTCTTTTATTTGGGGAGGATTTGGAGAAGATTGTTAAGGACCTAGGGGACTCTGAGGCATATTTTCAAAGCACTTAGCCTTCCAAAGTTCCATAGGTTTCTATGGAACTTTGGAAGGCTAAGTGCTTTGAAAATATGCCTCTCTAAGTCCTAATGGTTGCCTGAGGATAGGCCGAGGCCTTCTTCCAAAAGTCCTTCTTTTCCCTCCTCTTCCAGGCCAAGTTTTCGCGACGCTTGCAGGTATTGCCCGGGGCACTCTACTGGGTTTGGTCAACATACCCATTTCCAGCAGAGGAACTCCTTTCGTTCGGACAAACACGCGGCGGCGTTTGGGCAACGTCCAGGAGTTCAGGCGCATCCTCCACAATGATGGGGTGCCGGTCCACTCATCGGTTCCCGCAGTAGGGGGTCGTCTCTCCCTCTTTTCGAGGAGTGGACCAAGATTACTTCTGATCAGTGGGATCTAGACCTGATCAGAGAAGGTTACCGGCTAGAATTTGCCGTCCCAGTAGCGGACGGCAGTATACGAGACCTTGCAGGTGTTGCTGAAGCTCGGAGCGGTGGTTCTGGTTCCTCCCGCCGAGCATGGCTGCATTCGCTACTCCATCTGTTTTGTGGTGCCTCGAAAAGGCGGGTCGTTCAGACCTATCCTCGACTTACGCAGAGTCAACGAGGCCTTAGGAGTGCTACACTTCCGCATGGAAACCCTGCGCTCCGTTATTTCGCCTGGACCTGAAGGAAGCGTACTTGCATATTCCATATCATCATGCTGATCAATCCATAGACTGGTGGGTTGTGTCCATCTACCAGCAGGTGGAGATAGAGAGCAAAGCTTTTGCCTCCCTATATGTGGTCATGTGCTGCCGGAAACTCCTCAGTATGTTCTCTATCTCAGCAGGTGGTGGTCACACACAGCAGCAGCTCTGGCTAGGTCTCCAAGCCTAATTTTTAGGTTTTGTTGAGTACCTGGGGTTGAGGGCTCTTCTTGAGCAAGTGCAAACCTGGTGGCGCCAGGTCCCTCCTTTTCTCCCCCCTCCCGCTGGCTCCGTTTACAAAAAAAAAAAAAATTTTGGACGTCCTTAAGGGCGTTTATTTCGACGTTTATTTAAACGTTTATTGCAGCTACTCACTGGGACACCAGGTCGTTACAGCTCGGAGCGAGAAGCAGGTAATTTTTACCTTTTTATAGCAGGCAGGGGGTTCCCCAATCGATCTCCACGTGGCCTATGGCGTCGGAGGGCGAGGGTGCGAAGAATCGCTCCCCGGACCGCGTGTGCGCTTCTAGCGGGGATGCGGGGGTCTTAAAGTCTGATTCGCCCTTGTTGGGTGTCAGTTTGGAGGCCGGTCAGTGTCCCGGGTCTTCCTCCGGTGCGGCGGTTTTTTCCCGCCATAAACGCCCATCCCCCGCTGCTCGCCTCCTCCATCTTGGCCGGCCACTCTGCTCGGACGGCTTCTTCTTGGGCCGCCCTTGAGCTGGGAGATGTTAATGCCATGGCCGCCCTTGATTTGGCCGACGGCAAAAAAGCGGCTAAAGTTAACTGCCGTTCTTCCCGCGCGGCTCCTTTGCGGAGTGTCGCGCCGGACGCCATCTTGGATGCGCAGCATGTTTCTCCCCCACTCTTGCGAGCGCCGGTTGAGGGTGCGTCTAGGGCTGTGGCCCAGGCTGCTGAAGTGCACACTCTGGGGGGTTTCTCCCCCGAGTTTATTTTGCTGCTGCATCAGACTTTCATTATGCAAAATGCTGCCACTTCTCCCTTGTCCGATAAAGGGGTTGAGGCCCCCGGAAGTAAACGCCCTCGGGTGGATTCCCAGGCCTTAGAGGACTCTGTTTCCTCTGATGTAGATGAGAGCAGCGTATCTGAGTTCTCCCAACGGTCCTTTGGGGATTCCTTGGAGGAGACGGATTCCCGCTCGGATGGAGCGGATGACCCCTCTGCAGCGCGGATCTTTCGCTCAGAGGATTTGCCCAACCTGTTAGTGCAGGCCATGAGCATTTTGAAGATTTCCTCTCCAGAGGACGTCTCTCCCTCAGCCCCTGTTGGCTCCGCCATTATGCTGGGGACGAAGCGCCCACCTAGAACCTTCCACGTGCATGATGCCATGCACACCTTAATTTCGGCTCAATGGGATGTCCCGGAAGCGAGCCTCAAAGTGGCTAGGGCTATGTCCCGCCTCTATCCTTTGCCTGAAAGTGAACGTGAGGCCTTTCTTTGGCCTACCGTGGATTCTTTAATCACTGCGGTGACTAAGAAAACGGCGTTGCTGGTGGAAGGTGGCACGGCCCTAAAGGACGCCCAAGACAGAAGATTGGAGGCGGCCTTAAGGTCGTCCTTCGAGGTGGCTGCCTTAAGTTTGCAGGCCTCAGTTTGCGGCTCCTATGTGGCCAGGGCGTGCCTGACGATTGTGCAGCGGGCTTCCCCCTCGGATCCTTCCTTGAGGGCTGATTGGCCAGCCCTGGAATTGGGCTTGGCTTATTTGGCAGACTTACTGTATGATGTCTTGAGAGCCTCGGCTAAAGGTATGGCTCAGACAGTCTCTGCGCGGTGCTGGCTTTGGCTGAAATATTGGTCTGCTGACCACGCCTCTAAGTCCCGCCTGGCTAAGTTGCCTTTTAAAGGCAAGCTGCTCTTTGGGGTCGAGCTGGACAAAATTGTGACCGATCTCGGCACGTCTAAGGGCAAGAGGTTACCAGAGGTCAGGGCTCGGGCCAGTGCTCGCCCCGGTAACTCCAGAGGACGGTTTCAGGAAGCCCGTCGGTACCGCCCGGGCAAGTCGGGCTCCTCTGTCCCCCCTTCCTTCAAGAGGAACTTCTCCCCCAAGCAGCTTTCCCTTCGCACAGACCGCCGTCCCGGAGGTGCGCCCTCCGGTCCTCCCCCAGGGTCTCATACCCAATGACGGGGTCCTGGTCCATGGCCCAGTGCAGATTGGAGGACGCCTGTCCTCGTTTCTGGGCGAGTGGACCAGGGTAACTTCAGACGCTTGGGTGCTGGAAGTCATCAGAGACGGCTACAAGCTAGAGTTCTGCCGACCCTTAAGAGACGGGTTTGTACTCTCTCCCTGCAAGTCTCCGGTCAAAGCTGTGGCAGTGCAGCAGACCTTGGACAATCTGATCCGCCTGGGTGCGGTCGTTCCGGTGCCAGAAAATCAGCTTGGCAAGGGATGTTACTCCATTTACTTTGTGGTACCAAAGAAAGGAGGTTCTGTACGGCCTATCCTCGACCTCAAAGGGGTCAATCGGGCCTTGAAAGTTCGGCACTTTCGCATGGAGACTCTCCATTCTGTTATAGCGGCAGTGAAGGCAGGGGAGTTCCTGGCATCCTTGGACATCAAGGAAGCGTACTTGCATATTCCCATCTGGCCTCCTCATCAACGCTTTCTGTGTTTTGCAGTCCTGGGCCGACACTTCCAGTTCAGAGCCCTCCCGTTCGGGTTGGCTACTGCTCCGCGGACCTTCTCCAAAGTAATGGTGGTCATTGCGGCCTTCCTGCGAAAGGAAGGAGTACAAGTCCATCCTTATCTGGACGACTGGTTGATCCGAGCCCCCTCTTATGCAGAGTGCGGCAAAGCTGTGGACCGGGTGATTGCTCTTTTGAGCTCCCTGGGGTGGATCATCAACTGGGAGAAAAGCCAGCTGCACCCGACTCAGTCCCTGGAGTATCTGGGAGTTCGATTCGACACCCAAGTGGGCAGAGTGTTCCTGCCGGACAATCGGATTGTCAAACTTCAGGCTCAGGTGGACCAGTTCCTAGTAGCCTCTCCGCTTCGGGCTTGGGACTATGTGCAGCTGTTGGGCTCTATGACGGCCACGATGGAAGTAGTGCCCTGGGCCAGGGCTCATATGAGACTACTACAACACTCTCTGCTGCAGCGCTGGACTCCGGTGTTGGAGGATTATGCTGTGCGCCTTCCCTTGGACCCAGCAGTGCGCAAGGCGCTGAGCTGGTGGCTGAAGACAGACAAGTTGTCTGCAGGGATGCCTCTGGTGACCCCGGAGTGGATTGTCGTCATGACGGACGCCTCTTTGATGGGCTGGGGAGCCCACTGCTTGGGATGGACAGCGCAGGGGCTCTGGTCTCCTGCAGAGGCAAAGTGGTCTATCAACCTCCTGGAACTCAGAGCTATTCGGTTGGCGCTTTTGGAGTTCCTCCCGGTACTGGCGTTGAAGCCAGTACGGGTCCTGTCAGACAATGCCATGGCTGTGGCCTATGTCAACCGCCAGGGAGGTACCAAGAGCGCCCCTCTAGCCAAGGAAGCCATGAATCTATGCCAGTGGGCGGAAGCGAACCTGGAACAGCTGTCAGCGGCCCACATTGCCGGAGTCATGAATGTCAAGGCGGACTTTCTCAGTCGCCATACCTTGGATCCCGGAGAGTGGCAGTTATCGGCTCAGGCGTTCTTGGACATCACGAAGCGCTGGGGCCAGCCGAGCCTAGATCTGATGGCGTCATCGGCCAATTGCCAAGTGCCGCGCTTTTTCAGCAGAGGACGGGACCCTCGATCTCTGGGAGTAGATGTTCTTCTCCAACAGTGGCCGACACAGGAGCTTCTCTATGTGTTCCCGCCCTGGCCCATGTTGGGCAGGGTACTAGACCGGGTGGCAAAGCATCCGGGCCGAATAATCCTGGTGGGTCCGGACTGGCCCAGACGTCCCTGGTATGCGGACTTGATAAGGCTATCAGTGGACGACCCTCTGCGGCTGCCAGTGGAGCAGGGCCTGGTGCATCAGGGTCCCGTGGTGATGGAGGATCCCTCCCCCTTTGGTCATACGGCCTGGCTATTGAGCGGCATCGTCTGAGGAAGAAGGGCTTCTCAGACAAGGTCATCGCCACTATGCTGAGAGCGAGGAAGCGCTCTACTTCTACTGCTTACGCCAGGGTTTGGCGTACCTTTGCAGCGTGGTGTGAAGCAGGCTCACTTTCTCCCTTCACTGCTCCAATTTCTTCAGTGCTGGCGTTCCTGCAAGAAGGTCTGGAGAAAGGCCTGTCGCTCAGTTCCCTTAAAGTCCAGGTAACGGCTCTGGCTTGCTTCAGGGGCCGCCTGAAGGGTGCTTCCCTGGCTTCGCAGCCAGATGTGGTACGTTTTCTCAAGGGAGTTAATCACCTGTGCCCTCCTCTGCACTCAGTGGTGCCTGCATGGAATCTCAACCTGGTGCTAAGAGCCTTGCAGAAGCCACCTTTTGAACCCTTGTCGAGGGCATCTCTGAAAGACCTGACGTTGAAAGCAGTCTTTTTGGTGGCTATCACTTCAGCCAGAAGAGTTTCCGAGCTCCAGGCACTCTCATGTCGAGAGCCTTTTCTGCAGTTCACTGAGGCAGGAGTGACTATTCGCACAGTGCCTTCCTTCCTGCCCAAGATTGTTTCTCGCTTCCATGTGAATCAGCAGCTCTGTCTCTCTTCCTTTCGTAGGGAGGACTACCCAGAGGAATACTCTGCTCTCAAATATCTGGATGTGAGACGAGTCATCATCAGATACTTGGAAGTGACCAATGATTTCCGGAAATCGGATCATCTGTTTGTCCTGTTTGCAGGTCCTCGTAAGGGTTTGCAGGCTGCTAAGCCTACAGTGGCAAGATGGGTCAAAGAAGCCATTGCAGCGGCTTATGTGGCCGCGGGGAAGGTGCCACCTATTCAGCTGAAGGCTCACTCCACTAGAGCTAAGGCAGCCTCGATGGCAGAGGCCGGGTCCGTCTCCTTGGACGAGATATGCAAGGCGGCAACTTGGGCATCAGCCCATACCTTCTGCAGGCATTACCGCTTGACTGTGGCTGCTCGGGCGGAGGCCCGGTTTGGAGCTTCAGTGTTGCGGTCAGGGATTTCATTGTCCCGCCCTGGGTGAGTACTGCTTCGGTACATCCCACCAGTCTATGGATTGATCAGCATGATGATATGGAAGGTAAAATTATGTATCATACCTGATAATTTTCTTTCCATTAATCATAGCTGATCAATCCATAGCCCCTCCCAGATATCTGTACTGTTTATATTCTGGTTGCATTTCAGGTTCAAGTTTAGTCTTCAGTTCCTGTTCAGGAGGACTTCGTGTTCAAGTTTTTCAATTGGATTCTTCAAGAGTTGAGACGAGTTTGTGTTACAGTGAGCTGCTGCATTCCTCTCCCCTCCGTTTTACGGGGCTTGATTGAGACATAAATTCTGCCGGCGCTCCCTCCCGCTTCGTGCGGCTGTAGGGCAGCTTTGTACCCCTCCCGCTTCGGCGGTGTTAGGGTCAGTCAGCTCCTCCCGCGGTTGCGGTTGCAGGATAAGCCAGATCCCTCCGCATCGGCGGGGTGGTGTCCCTCCCCCGCTCCACGGGGATGAGCTGGACGGATTCCCCTCCCCCACTTGTGTGGGGATGAGCTGGGTTAATTCCCCTCCCCCGTTTCGGCGGTGGTGAGCTGGGCGGAGTGTCCCTTTGTGGGTGTAATTCTCTAAGTGCTGAGTCCTGCGGATGGAGCTTTGATATCGACATACTGAAGAGTTTCCGGCAGCACATGACCACATATAGGGAGGCAAAAGCTTTGCTCTCTATCTCCACCTGCTGGTAGATGGACACAACCCACCAGTCTATGGATTGATCAGCTATGATTAATGGAAAGAAAATTATCAGGTATGATACATAATTTTACCTTCCCATCTGGCCGCCGCATCAGCGGTTTCTCCGGATTGCGGTATTGAGCCAACATTTCCAGTTTCGTGCCTTTCTGCCTGGCGACTGCCCCTTGAACTTTTTCCAAAGTCATGGTGGTAGTGGCTGCCTTTCTCAGGTGACAGGGTATCAGAGTTCACCCTTACCTCGACAACTGGCTCATCAGAGCGGATTCGGCAGATGAGAGTCGACTTGCCACAGCCAGAGTTGTTACAGTTCTTCAGACTCTGGGCTGGGTAGTCAATATGCCCAAAAGTCACCTGACCCCCTTTGTCTCTCGAGTATTTGGGGGTCCGGTTCGACACGGCTTCGGTGTTCATTTTTCTTCCCGACAGCAGGCATCTCAAGCTTCAGAATCAGGTCCGCCTGCTCCTGCTGATGCCTTGCCGTCGAGCTTAGGACTTTGTTCAGCTCCTGGGATCGATGACGGCCACCATAGAGGTGGTTCCCTGGGCGAGAGCTCACATGAGACCGCTGCAGCTTGCTCTGCTTCAGCAATGGTCTCTGATTTCCCAGGAATACCAACGCAGACTACGGTGGCTTCCTGCGGCCCCGCGCAGTATGGATTGGTGGCTTTCCGACAGCATGCTGCGGCAGGGGATACCACTGGCTCTTCCTTTTTGGTATCTGGTGATAACGGATGCCAGCCATTCGGGCTGAGGAGCTCATTCCTGGGGACGCTATGCTCAGGGTCTGTGGTCCACCGCAGAAGCGGGATGGTCCATCAATCGCTTGGAACTGAGAGCGATATTTCAGGCTCTTCTGGCCTTCCACAGGATGCTGAAGGGTCTTCCTGTCCGTGTTCTGTCGGACAACACGACAGCAGTGGCCTACATCAATTGCCAGGCCGGCACTCAGTGCAGGGCCCTGGCTGCGGAGATGTCTTAGATCTGCGACTGGGCTGAGCGCCACCTAGAGCTGCTGTCCGCTGCTCACATAGACGGTCAGAGCAACGTGCAAGCCAATTTCCTCAGCAGACATCAAATCGACCTGGCGGAATGGGAACTGGCAGACAAAGTTTTTATTCAGATTTGTGCCAAATGGGGGACTCCAGGCTTGGATCTCATGGCGTCAAGCGTAAATGCCAAAGTTCCTCGCTTTTTCAGCAGAAGGAGAGATCCTCGCTCAGCAGGGTTGGATGCTCTGGCTCAACCTTGGTCCTCAGGCCCTCCTATATGTGTTCCCTCCTTGGCCCTTGATAGGGCGAGTTCTACTTCGGATTCGTCTGCACCGAGGATTGATGATTCTCATTGCCCCGGATTGGCCAAGGCGTCTGTGGTACGCGGATCTCCGGCGGATGCTGGTGGACGCGCCTCTGCTTCGGGTTCCGAACCTGTTAGTTCAGGGTCCGGTGACTATGGAAGATCCTTGCCACTTTGGTCTTACGGCCTGGCTGTTGAGAGGGCACAATTGAGGGACAAGGGCTATTCTAATAAGGTTATTGCCAAGCTCTTGCAGGCTCGCACGCGGTCTACCTCTGCGACTTATACTCTGATCTGGCACACTTTTGAGGCGTGGTGTACGCCAAAGTCTATCTCGCTGACTCTGGTGACAGTCTCGCTCTTGCTGGACTTATTGCAGGCCGGGCTACAAAAGGGCCTGGCCTACAATTCCCTTCGACTTCAAGTGGCAGCGTTGGTCTGCTTCCTGGGGAACGTCTCCAGATTGTCCCTTGCTGCTCATCCGGATATTCTCCATTTTCTCAGAGAGGCGCTTCGTCTCCATCTTCCTTTGCGGTCGCCTTGTCCGGCTTCGAACCTGGGGTTCATGTTGAAGGCGCTCCAGCGATCTCCATTTGAGTCTCTTAAACGGGCTACTGAGAAGGATGTGACTATCAAGACAGTTTTTTTAGTGGCAATGACGTCGGCTAGAAGAGTTTCTGAGCTTTAGGCACTTTCTTGTCGGGATCCTTTTCTGCAGTTCTCGGAATCTGGAGTAACTGTTCGTACAGTGCCTTCTTTTCTGCCTAAGGTGGTTTCAGCTGTTCACCTCAACCAGCCCATTTTTCTTCCTTCCTTCTCTAAGGAGGCGTTTCCGGACTCCTTTGGAAAATTGCACCTTTTGGATGTCCACGGGGCTCTGTGGCAGTATCTGCAGATGTCAAATGAGTTTAAGAATTCTGATCATTTATTTGTTCTGTTGTCAGGTCCCCGACGGGGGTTTCCGGCGTCTAGGCCACTATAGCCCGATGGCTTAAGGAACTCATTTTTTCGGCTTATCTGCTTTCAGGGCCGTCGCTGCCTGAAGCGTTTAAAACGCACTCTACGAGGGCAATGTCTCTTCGTGGGCTGAAACAGGTGTTTTTTCACTTCAGGAGATCTGTCGTGCGGCTACCTGGGCTTCTCAGGTCTCTTTCGTGTGGCATTTCAGGCTGGATGTGGCAGCACGGCAGGATGCGCATTTTTGAGCGCAAGTGCTTGCTCGCGGAGTTGCCTGTTGTTATATTGCGTTTTGTATTAACTCTGCTTTGGAAATTTCATATACTGAAGGCAGAGGGGGTTGGGTGTCCTAGAACACCATGTGCTTTCAGTGTTCTCTATCTCCACCTGCTGGTAGGCGGATACAACCCATCAGTTAATGGATTCATCTGCTGTGACTAAGGCCCAGATGCATCAACAAAACGTAAAAGAACCGAAAACGTAAAAGTCACTTAGTAAACTTACCGATTTAGAAAAAACGGATGCGCTAAAAAGAACAACGCGCAAATGTTCGGCGCGGTTTTCAAAAGTCGGATGCATGAAAGTATTGGTAATCTTGTGAAATCCCCGCTAGCGGTGTAGGAAACGCATGCGCACAATATTCATTCGGGAAGCACACGGTATCACCATGGATAGTGTACGCATGCCACACATCAAAGACGTGCGTCCAGGGCATGTAAGACACATGTCACTCTCTAAGCGGACGTCTTATGCGCGTGAGTGTTTTTTCGATCACAACGGCTACTGGCGATTGTCTGCCTCGTTGCCTAACTCCTGCTTGATTTTTTGTTGTTTTTTCCTTTCTGCTTCCAAAGTTTTCATAGGTAAGTGAGACGTTACCATGAGCTTATGAATGGTGTTAAATGTGATTTTTTTTGCATTTTTCTGTTGCTAACTTCTCCTCCATTTTATTTTATTAAAGGGGTGTGATGTGTGCCACGTTGTTTCCATGAGCTGATGAATGGTGGTTCAATGTGATTTTTCTTGCATTTTCCTGTTAACTTCTCCATTTAATTTTTTTTAAGGTGTTTGGTGGTGTGTGCCACATTGTTTTTTCCTTTCTGCTTTCAACTTTTCATTGGTAAGTGCCGTTTCAAGCGTAGAGATGAACTTATGGCAGGGTGGTGGCAGGGTGATAAGTGTGCATTTTGAAGTTGTTAACATCTCCTCCATTTTATTTTTCTGGAAGCAATGGAGGATAATGTGCCCCGGCATGAGGAGTATGAGGAAACAGTGGTTGGAAGTGATGGCCATGATGGCAATGGTAAGCGGAAGTGTGCGCCAAAATTTACGGAGGACGAGCTACAAGTTTTGGTTCATCGTGTATGTGATGAATTTGGTCGGCTGTTTAAAAAGTCCAGGCTCTCGCTTGGACAAAAGAACAAAATATGGAGGAAGATTGCGGATGATGTGACTGCTGTCGGTGTGCAGATGCGCACTGTGGAGCAGTGTAAGCATCGTTGGCAAGACTTCAGGGGTCAAAGGCAAGGCACAGAAGAAGTGGAAACATGGAAAGGGTACAAGGGGTGACCCTCCATGCGCCTTGCAGCTGACTGCCCTGGAGGAGGCTTTGTTGCCCACCCTCGGTCGTGAGCAGGTGGTCGGACTGTGTGGTGGTGTCGACACATCGGAGGATGCCATTGGTAGTATGGAAGGTGAGTTTGTTTGGCGTATTTCTGACAATGGGGTGGGTGGCGGTAAGAGGTTTTGTTGTGGGCGGTTTTGGGTCAACCGCGTTTGTGTTTACGTTTCAAGGTGAACATCTGGAAGATGGCACATTGCCAGGTGCAACTACATGTCCCACAACTGGGGATAGAGAAGGTGGTGAGTAATGTGATGTGCTGTGGACATTTCCATTAGGAAGCCATCCAAACCTTTTTTAAACTCCGCTAAGCTAACTGCCTTTAACACATTCTCTGGCAACGAATTCCAGAGTTTAATTACATGTTGCACCTTTTCTAATCCCACTATCTTGTTTGAGATGCTGGGACCTGAATTAAACCCAATATTCGAGGTCTGGTCGCACCATGGACTCAGCAACCGTTTGTTAACCCGCTGGTCTCTTTTTTTTTGTTGGGTAGGTGTCCATCCGGTTGCGGGCACTTTGACATGGTCAGCAGAGCCTGCAACACCGTGTGCCACACAAGATGAGGAAGAAGAAGCATGTGAGTACAGAGGTGTCATTGTGTGTTGCACAAAGTTACAATAGGACTGTGGCGTTGTTTGTGTGTATGTTTGTGTTCGTGTGTTTACTTGCCTTTCTGTTTGTTAGGTGTATGGTTGATGACGCCTACACAGGGAGGAGAGGATAGGGAGGCCGAGGAAACTGTGACCCTTGACCTTGTAGATGTCACAACCCCCCTCGATGTTCATGTCACCCCCCTATCTTCTGCTATACAGTTGCCCAATGACTGTCCTCAGACACCCCCAGTGGAGGAATGGGAGGATCGTCGCCAGTTGTGGGAGATGCAGGCCAAGTGGAATGAGGGGATCCACACACTGCTAAAAGAAGTGGCAGAGCATGTCCAGCATTCCACAGATGCCATATGTGCGCAGGTGGAGAATGTCGTGCAGAATGTGGTGAGCAACGCAGTGATGCGTGTGTTGGAGAAGACCAACACCCATTTGAGTGACCTGTGCAACACAATGAGAACGAATTCACAGCAGCAACAGCAGATGTTTCTGGATCTCCGGCAGGAGATCAGGGGGATGCGGCGTGAGATATTGTGGGATGACCCCACCATCAATTCCTGCACTGCAAATGGAATATTCTCCTTATGTATTTCCTATATACATCTCTTCCCCAGTCACATATTCTCTATCCCCTTTGTTATCATATGTTCGTATAATGCATGTGTTCTTTTTTCCCCTACATTATTACAGCCTGGACGACAAGCCAGCCCACCTCTGTCCCTTCCTGGACTACCAGTGCTGCTCTTCCAAGTAAGTATAATATAGTATCTCAGGTGCTTGTTGTGTTCAGACTTGTTTTTTCAATCCTCACAGGCAGGGACTTCCTTCAGATGTACTGAAACCTACCTTGTATTTATTTCCAACAGCCTGGGCGACAAGTCAACCTCCCAGTGTCCCTTCCTTGTCTCCCAGTCATGGTGTTCCTTCCTGGACTCCTGCTCTTCAAAGTACGTTGTAATCTCTGGTGCTTCTTCTGTTTATATATATGTTTTTCAGTTTGTCAGTGGCACACTGTGCGTTCTCCTCACTATCCCTCCACATACTGAAACCTACCTTGTATTTCTTTCCTATAGGCTGGACGACAAGCCTCCCACACCCTGTCCCTTCATGGTCTCCCAGCCATGCTGTCCCTTCCTGGACTCCCAGCCCTGCTCTTCCAAGTAAGTAGTAATCTCAGATGCTTTTTGGTTTTATACCTGTTTGTCATATTCTCAGGGGCTCAGTTTGCGTGCTCCTCACTATCCCTCCACATGTGGAGACCTCGAATGTTTTTTTTTTTACAGACTGTACAAGGCAACCCCCCCTTTTCCCATCCTGGTCTTCCGCGCCTGCTTTTCCAAGTAAGTAAGTGCACCTGTCTCGATAGTTTATATTCTTTAATGCACAGTTCTGTCAATTTATATATTTCAACAATTTTTATTGATGACAAAACATTACAGTCTCATTATACAACCATCTGGTACTATCCAAAGTGTATCTATCAATTACATCTAGCGTGTACCTGTAATTACGTGATGTCATCAAATTATAATTTCCAACATTTTTATGAAGGATGTAACAGAATTCCACCAATTATCAATTGTACCAAAATGAAAAATCAAATTCTAGTGAATACAAAATGAACCTTCCCAATAACATAGACCCTTCCACCCTTCTAAAGCCCCCCCTACCCTACCCCCCAGCCTCTCCCTCCCCCCATCCTAATCCCTCCCCCCTCCCCCCCCATCCCGAACCTGAAGGATCTTAACCTAATCAACATTTAAGAACTCACCCTGCATTAAGAAGTAAACTCCGACCTCTAGGGCTAAGGATGCGTAAATAGGGACCCCAGAGGGCCAGAAACGTCACTCTCTTTCTCTGCGAGAGTCTAATCTCGCTAGCCTCCCAAGAAACCAGCTGATGCAACTGATTTCTCCAGTGCCAGTATGCGGGAGGGTCTTTAACCGTCCAATATTGTAAGATGCACTTCCTAGCTAATAAACACATCTTACGAAGCATCAGTACTGTAAAGCGATTTTGACCTCTAAAGGACCCCGGAAGATCTAAGATTAATTGTTCAACATTTCCCAGAATCTTAATCCCCAGTCACCCTTCCCAAAAGCCTCGAACCTGAGTCCAAAATCTTTGCAATGCAGGACAACTCCAGAACATATGCAGCAGCGTACCTGGGCTCATTCCACACTTGAGACAATTTGAGCTATGGTCCTCTCCCATGTGCACTAATTGAGTCCCTGTCACATACCCCCTATGGATACATCGGTATGCACATTCTCTCAATCGGGCATCCGATACCAGCAGGGGTATGCGCGCCACTGTCCTTGATATATTCCAAGACTCCAGTGTCCTGCCCAGCTCCCTCTCCCACACACGCCTCATTGTTCCATAGTCTCTGGGGGGTTGCCATCTAGTTAGTGTCTTACAGAGCAAGGAGACAGTGACCTCTCCTTCGCCTACTGAATTGAAAAAATCTTGGAGCTTACCCCCCAATTGACCAGATAAGGAAGCCCCCGACAGTGAAGCCATATAATGTTGTACTTGTCTTATGGCAAATCTATTGCCCCAGGAATCCCCCACCTTACTTAACAAGTCCGTAGTTGAGAGGGGCTGCCCATCTTCGCCCACCAGATGTGCCAAACATGTAACCCCCCGACTCACCCAGTCAGCAAAATATCGGCTCGACATCCCAGGTAAAAACTCACTATTCCCACATATAGTCAGCTGATCTGTCACTGTTGGATCTCCTCCAAGCCTGCGTACAAGCCTTCTCCACACCTCCCGAAGTGGCCTCAACATCACACTCTTACGTAATCCTTCTGGTATATTACCAGTTTTATGATGTAGCAATGAAAAAAGCCAATAGGGTTCAAAATATGCCTTCTCCAGCGCAATAGGGGTATAACGTTGTGTACCCAGGAACCAATCTCCTAGATGACGTAACTGACATGCCTGATTATATAGTGCTAGATCAGGCATTCCCATCCCACCGCTGCTCCAACTGCCAATCAGGTGGGAGAATCGAATCCGTGGTTTCCTACCTTTCCAACAGAAGCTCGATGCTAGTGCATAGAACCTCTGAAGATCTTTCCGATATAACCAGATTGGTATTGTCTGCAAGACATAGAGCCACTTTGGAAATAGTACCATCTTTTTGAGGTTTATTCTACCCAGCAGTGATAGTGGCAGATCCAGCCAACCCTGTAGCACCTTCCTGGTCTCCTCCAGCAACCACTTAATATTTAACTCGTGTAAACGAGAAGTATCCATAGGCAACAAAATTCCTAAATATTTAAAAGAGGTTTGCGCCCTTCTCAGAGGAAATTCACCTCTCCAACATCTCCAAACCTCCTCTGACGAGGCCAAAGCCTCTGACTTGTCAAGATTTAACCGGAGCCCCGCATAGTCTCCATATTCGGAAACGATCTCCAGTAATGCACTCAAAGATTCTTGCGGGTTCATCAAGTGTACTAAAATATCATCGGCAAAAGCCGCCACCTTAAATGCCTCTTTTCCTATCTTCATTCCTGTTACTGCAGGTTGTCTCATTATGTCTCTTAATAAGGGGTCTAACGTTAGCACAAACAATAAGGGCGATAGAGGGCAACCTTGTTGCGTTCCCCTGCCTATTGCAAAGTCTGATGTTTCAAACCCATTGACCGAGATGCGGGCCCTTGGCGTCGAGTATAATGCTTTAATCCCTGACAGATATCTCCCTGAGAACCCGTATTTTCGAAGGACCGCGTATAAGAAATCCCAATGGACCCGATCAAATGCTTTTTCTGCGTCAAAGCTTATTAATAAAGAATGTTTGTTCCCTCTACTGCTAGCTTCCAAGGAGGTCAACATTCTGCGGACATTTTTTGCGATTGTCCGTCCCTTTACAAACCCTACTTGGGAATCATGTATTAATTCCGGCAGAATCCTCGCTAATCTGTTCGCCATGATCTTAGCCATTAGTTTGACCTCAAAATTCAGGAGTGAAATAGGCCTATATGATGCTGCTAATTCCCGGTCTCTTCCTTTCTTGGGGATTACGATAATGCAGGCAGTGTTTAGATCTGGAGGCACCTGTTCTTGATCTATTAAAGTGTTGAACATTGCAGTTAAAGGGTCTATTATCTCTTCCCCCATTATTTTGTAAAATTCCGCCCTGTAACCGTCCACCCCTGGTGCTTTAAACAGCTGGCTTTGATTGATAGCCAGCAACACCTCCTCTGATGTTATGGGATTGTTGAGCTTCTGCTCCTCTTGGGAGATAGACTTGGCAGCTGTAACTGCTCTAAATACATGTCCCCCGACAAACCCTCATCTGGTGGGATTCTATATAGCTCTTTATAATAATTATAGAAGATCTCACTAATTCCTTGATCCGTGGAGACTCTTGTATCCTGCCCTCCCTTCATAGTGAGAACCCTAGCTTTCCCTTGCTTAGTCGCTATCAATCGTGCTAACAGCCGCCCCCCTTTGTTGCCGTGCTTATAAAGCTGATACTTGTAATAATTCTGTGATTTCACAGCTTTTTGATGAAGGGCTTCATTTAATGCCGTTTGCAGGGACAGTAAATGCTGTTTATTCGCTAGGGAGGGCTGGCGACCATAACATCTCCGAGCCTTGCACACTAGCTGACTGAGTCGTAAAATTTCCTTAAGTCGGGCTTTACGTTTATGTGCCGTATAGCTGATGATTTCTCCACGGAGTACTGCCTTGGCTGACTCCCAGTAGAGAACTGGATCATCAGCGTGTATTCCATTATGTAATTTATAATCCCGCCAACTTTGAAGTATGGACGCCTTAAAAGCTGGGTCCCGATAGAGCTCCACTGGGAACGCCCATCTACCATATCCTCTCGTTTCTCCCCGGGGTACCCAGCACATTTCCACCCAGGCGTGATCCGAGATCACAGTGGCGCCTATAACCGAGCTCACCACTGAGCCAAAGAGTTGCTCTGAGATCAACAGATAATCAATTCGCGCTTGCGTTCCATGCACTCGGGATAGATGCATATAATCTCTCCCCTGTGGGTCAAGGGTCCGCCAAACATCCACCAGCCCCATCTGTCGACAAAGATTAGGCAGCCCCCTATTCTCCTGACCAAGATTCTGCCTCCGGGCCCCTGTACTGTCCATCAAAGGATCCATCACTGTGTTGAAATCTCCACCCAGTATCATGGGCAATGAGCTATGTCGTAGCAATCTTAAGGCAAGCATCCTATAAAACTTCCTGTCATATTGGTTCGGGGCATATACATTCCCAACCAACACCGTTTGTCGGTTTATGGTAGCCTCACAGATCAAAAATCTCCCTCCCGGGTCAGTGAATCGTACTTCCAGTTTGTCTATTATCCCTTTTCTGAACAAGATGGCAACCCCTCCTTTTTTCCCCTGAGCCTCTGCAGAGACACACTCCCCCACCCACCAGGTACGCAGTTTGGCATGCTCCACAGCTGATAAGTGGGTTTCCTGCAACAGAGCTATGTCTACTTTATGTCTCTGCAAGTGTTGTAGTATTTTAGTACGTTTAACGGGAGACGTGATCCCTCCTACATTCCACGTCACAACTTTCAGGGTTCCCAGTTCTCATGAGATACCAATCCTTGAGATCTATACCTCTCTTGCCTTGAAGAGGGGTGTCCCAGCCACCACCCCCCTCCCTTTTCTAACATGCTCCATCTTCTTTCTTTCCAAAACCTTATTAAACGAAACCTCCAGGTCCCTACATCCCCCCAACCTCTAACCCCCCCACCCTCACCCCTACATCCCCCCCCCCCCCCCCCACTAATCCCAACCCCCCTTTTAAATTTCCCCAGCCCCAATACGGGACCATCACATATAACGCCCCTTACCCCCTCCCCCTCCTGTAAGCCATTACCACCTCCACCACCCAATCTTAATATTCCCTTACAGTTATAACAGTAACATATGAAGATAAAAAGGTGCTCACATAACCTACATATTAATAACTTGTAAACCACAAAACTTCTGCATCTGAGTCCTCAGCAGATCTCCGCTGCTCTGTGGGCAGCATTCACTTCCTTCGGGTACCTTGAAAGTCCTGCGTCCCCACCAGCAATCTCAGTCCGTCTGATCCCATATCTCTTAAGCAATAGTCGTCTCATCTGCTCCCCACAGAACTGGCAGTCCCTTCTCTTTCGGTGAGGCCCAGTCATAGACACCTCATGACTCTCAGCTTCCATGTTAACTCCCCCCGGAGACGATCATATGATGGGTATACTTTAATCAATGGTGCACTGCACTCTCTCTCTTAATGTATAAATAACTGCTAAATCTGCATATTGGAACCAACAGTTAACTTGCAATCTTCTGCTGCTAAAACAGTCAATAGTAATCCAACTTCTAACAGTAGCAATTTATAATCCTTGCCTTGAAAGGCTGTTGGGCCTTCATCACTCCTTCATAGGTCATTTATAGATCCCATGGTACCTTCACGATCAGCGCTCCTCTAGAGAACTCAGAAAGGCCTGAGTTCTGTCAATTTAAAACTTTCCTTTTTTTTAAATCACAGGCAGGACCACAGAACACCCTCCTGTACCTCCCCTGTGTGGCAGCCTCTCTCTCAATAGTAAGTATCATTGACAGATATACTAAAAACAATGTTCGTGGATAGATGTATTTGTTTGGTACATTTGTTCACCCTATTTTCCCTCCTGTTGTACGGGTTTGCTTTCACCTTGTCTCAGTACTAAACTAGTAGATGCTCACTATTAAAAGTTTTGTCCTGTTGTTTCCTCGCAGCCCCACTTGCCAACTGTGCTATGTCACTGTTCCCACCCCCCTAACAACATTCAGTGATACATGCGCATTCACAACAAATTTTTGTTTCTGTTTTAAAGGTGCAGTGAAACAGCAAGATCCTGTGTGACGATGCAAGTGAAACACCTTGAAAAGCAAAGTTTGTCTGTTAATTTATGCATTTCTTCAAGTTATTGTACTCCTCTGGAGGGTTTAATCGCAAGTTTTTATTTGTGTAATACAAATAAATTAACATTTCATGTACTCATACAGATTGTATTGTGCAATGAATTACATTTCAGCTGTGGTGTAAATAAAGCTATGCATATATGCCTTCTATTTTCTACCTTGGTAACTCTTATAAGTGGTAGGTGGCTACACAGGCTGAGAGACTCTGGAAAAGTACTGCTGGATCAGCTGCCGGTGCACGGCATTTCCCCTTGTTACATCAGATCCTCTGTCCAAGGGGGTTATGTCCACTTCTGGAAGGACTACTATCTCGATCTCAAGGTCATGCTTCAGTGCAATGTTATGAAGCATGCAGCATACAGTCACTATATCCGCCACCTTATCAGGGGAATATTGCAGGGATCCACCAGAAATGTGCAAGCAGCGAAACCTGTTCTTCAGTACTCCGAAAGTCCGCTCAATAGTACATCTAGTTGAGATGTGTGACTCGTTGTAGCGCTTCTCTGCCTCCGACCGTGGCATTGCGAGCGGGGTCAGTAGCCATGTTTTAGATCCATATCCGGCATCCCCTGCAGGAACACAACAATACATTGCTATCAGCGCATAATAGTATGCCAAACACAAAAGGCCTCTCACCTTAGAAGTGTAGTGCCACTTGTAAAACGGGTGTAATATGCATACCCTCCAGAATCACTGCCACATCTGTTAGAAAACCAAAAAACACTCACCAAGAAGCCACCCTTGTCGAAATTGCCCCTCTGCAAACTTCTTTCCCAGCGCACTGTTAGACAAGATGTAAGAGTCTTGGCAGCTCCCCGGATAACATGACACAACATCCAGGATCCTATGGTTTACATCGCACACCGCTTGCACATTCAGCGAGTATCCCATCTTGCGGTTATGGTACTGCATTTCTTGATACACATGCGGGGTGAAGGCAACATGTGTGCAGTCAATAGCCCCAGGACATTGGGCATGCCAGCAATCTTGTAAAAGTCCTGCTTGCTCCTCTTCCCCCGTAGGAAATGCAATGTGCTTGCGAACACATTTTTTTCAGGGTGCGCAGAACCTGAAACATAGAGCAAAGGGGTGTATTTGTTCATGCACTTTTTAAACAGTAAAGATATGAGGGTGTAACAAAGGTGGAGGAGGGCAGAGACGTGGAGGAGCGCAGAGACGGGGAGGGAGTTTAGCAAAAACAAGGGTGGGAGGGATAGGGGAGGTGGATCAGGTGTGGGTGGGAGCAGGGGGCATGGGGGAGACAGCGGTCAAGTGTAGCAGGGAGGGGGGGAAGAGTGGGGATTTCTTGTGTATTTGTTCATGCACTTTTTAAACAGTAAAGTTATGAGAAGGGGGTGTAACAAAGGTGGAGGAGGGCAGAGACGGGGAGGGGGTTTAGTACCTGTGTTAGATGTCTTGAAACAATAGACTGGTCCACGCCGCTGTTACCCTCTAATACATGCTGGAATGTCCCTGTGGCAAAGAACGGCAAAACAATCAGCAGCCTCACCAGCCCAGGTACTGCATGAGATCTTGTAGTGGTTGGGTCAATATCATCTCATATTTCCTGGTACAGCTCATGTATAGCCATTCTTGATAAGCGGTAGTCATCTACTATTTTCCTGTCTAACATGTGTTCCAAAGCCACCCGTGGACGAAACACACTTGGGTGGGGGTGGAGGCGAGGGCGAACGTGGGCAGGGTCTTCATGAACGGGTCGCCTTGGCTCCTGTCCCGGCCTGCCAGCGTTTCGCCTGTCAGCATGTTGCGTGCCAGCAAAAAAGTCCAACTGTGCCAGGAAAAATCTGCCATCCATTTCCTTGTTGTAGCGAGTCACGTGTAAGACAAACGTGATGCTAGCACGCAGATTTGTGTATCGCTTATTAGTGACGCACAATATGTACGTCATATATATGTGCACATATACAGCCAATGCTTGGACACCTGGATCTTGAAATTAGAAGCCGATTGGTTTGTTAGTGTTCTTCCTCCCGCCTATCGCGTCTGGAAATTCACGTTGCTTCAGTGCTGTATATCTGATCACATGTTGGCTTGCCCCCCCTTCCCCCGGTTTCATCAACATTTCCTTAGTTTATGATGTAATACTACAGTTTATATTTTTTCTGTCCAATGGCTGTCTAATAACCCACCTCCCACACAACTTCTTCCAAAAATTACACCACAAGAACACACACAATAGTCTTTACCCCTGAAAAAGTTTGTAGATGTAGAATGATATACATCTCTTTGTTTGCAGGGCAGCTGCAGCCTCAGATCTCCTCTCTTCTTCTTCCTCCTCCTTCTTCCTCCTCTTCTCCTTGGTGGCAGTAAGTGCTCCCTCCAGAAATGGCCACACTGTAAGTGTGTCACTTCACTGCAGCTTAGTAGAAGGACCCCTTGATATTCCACCTCTTTCACCCCTGTACTACAGTTGCTATTATTTCTATCCCACCCTCCACACAACCAGTTTCCAAAACACACCACAAGTGCACACAGAATAGTGATAAAACAGAACTTTATAAATTTTTAAAAATATAAACTGAAAATATACAAAAATATATTGGGAGTGGGGAACTATATACATGTGGTGGGGGGGGGAGGATATATTGCATGGGGTTGGATACTACTACTATCATTTCTATAGGGGGGAGAGGGGTTGTATAGGGGGAAAGGGGGAAGAGATGGCCTCAAGGACACTGTAGTTGGGAGGACAGATACTGGAGCATCTGTGAAAGGTCCTCCAGTGCCTCTCCTCCCAGGTGCAGGGTCTGGGCCATCTCCTGGAGCTTCTCAGGGGAAAGGTTGGTACGGGCAAGAGAGATGGGAGATGAGGCACGGTCCACAAGGGTGGGAGGGATAGGGGAGGTGGATTGGGTGTGGGTGGGAGCAGAGGGAATGGGAGAGGTACATCGGTTAAGGGTAGGAGTGGGAGGGATAGGGGAGGTGGATCCGGCAAGGGTGGGAGCAGGGGGCATGGGAGAGACAGCGCGGTCAAGTGCTGCAGGGGGAGGGGAGGAAGAGGGGATTTCTTGGATGTCCTTCCCTATGAGGTCCAGTACGGCACCTGCCAGTCACGGACAGCTTTAACACGCACACACTGTTGTATGCAATAATCCTTTTGAAACTCACCATGTACAAAAAGACCCTCCATCTGGAATCGCTCTAGGAGGGGAGTGACTTCCTCTGGCGAGGCGGAGGTGTAGGCCCCAGCAAGGTGTTGGGAAAGGGGGAGGGAACTCTGAGGGACAGCGTGGGAGGGGGTAGCAGGGGTTGGAGGGGTGGTGGGACTGTGCGGCTGGGGGGGGAGGCAGAGGGGAGAGGAGGGCTGATGGGACTGTGCGACTGGGGGGGGGGCTCAAGTCTGTTCGGGGAGGAGGAGAGACAAGGAGAAAGGGGCCATGTTTTGGGGCAGGGAGCCGCATGACTGGGGTTTGTCGGGATCTCTTGGGTAGGGGACCAGAAGATGGGCCGGGATGGACAAGGGCATAACGCAAGGGATGGGGACCAGGGGTTGGATAAGAAGGGCGGGGAGGAGCAGGACTAGCCAGGGACCCCTCGTCCCCATCATCATCACTATTGCCATCATCAGCCTCGGAAGATGACATTTCTGAAGAGACAAAGAAATATCAGTACACCAAGGGCATTATCAAATCTCATGTTGCAGTTACAGACACATGTGAAACCAACAAATACCTGGACTGTTGTCAAGGTTAGCCTTGACCTCCTGGAGCCATTCTTTGTTGTCCTTCCTTAAGGACCTTGCCCTTTTTTTTTCAGCTCCTCAACCTGTAAAACAAGAAGAAGGGCTATGATGTACTGTCATGCTCACTAGCTCCACCCCACCTTCTAGAAAACACCTTTTTTGTTACACGCCCATAACGGACGGTCATATTAGCTGGCAAAGGAAAAATGAAGATGAGAGCGCAACCCCAATTCCAATTGTCATTAGCTCCACCCCACCTTCTCGAAAATACCTTTTTTGGTACATGCACATAACGAATGTTCATATTTGCAGGGTAAAGGAAAAATGAGGATGAACACGGCCTATTGCACTAATGGTAATTTGTCAAATACCTGTTTTACACACACATACGAATGTCCTTATATACTGCCAATACTTAGGGATCTGGGGTATGAAGAACGCTTATTAAATAGGTGTTGCAATATTTTCCAGCCCTGGTCCATCCTTTCAATATTTCTCCTTTTCCCTGGACGGGGGAAAAGGCGCATCTCATTAATCGTGAACAGCTGGGCCAGCCACAGCACGTCCATGTCAGAGAAGTTGGGCTTTCTCCCTCCTGCAGCCTTGACTTCTCCGACAAATGTGCACACGCGTGTACCATGCATATATAACACATCAAAGGTTATGCATGCACTACATAGACGTGTTATGACATGCTTATGACAGCTCTGGACTTTACCGGCAGCCTCTGACCACATGTTCCATATATATCGGAAAAGGAGGCGGATTCCTTTTGTGCATTCGTCAGTATCGGTAGTGCATCGCGACAAGTCCACATTTCTATAGTACTTTTGCTCGTTTGCATCTGTTTTCGTTAGCTGCTACCATGATCCGAAAATGGCTCGGAGAAGCCTTTTGTGCATGCCGCAGTTTACTACTCGCTCGTTAATGGCTCGATAAGTTTAGTGCATCCGGCCCTAAAGGAAAGAAAATTATCAAGGTAAGAACCTAATTTTCTCATGTATGTATGCAGGTCTAGAGAATGTCCAGGATGTTTTCTTTCAAAACGTTTTTAAAGGAATTTTTCAATATCAGAAAACATTTACTTTTCAGTTTTTAGACATTTTTTCGATAAACGTTTATTTCACAATTTGGACGTCATATTGAAAGTGCGCCTCTTAACCTAGTATTTTCGGCTTATCCAGATCTCATTCAGCTAGTATATAGTTCTACTAAAGAATTTTTTTCAACTTAATGATAACAGGAAAACAGCACTTTAGTGTGAGTTGGGATGTCGTGTAGGTATACCTGAGGAGCAGCATCAGTTTTCAGCTGGTAAGAACAAACAAATGTTGCAACTGCTTAGGCTCTTGGAGGCTCAGATACATACTCTTGGATGTCATCTTAAGTGAACTAATGACAAGAAGATGATTACTCAGCTGCATAAATTCAAAATTTCTTACAGTACTCTATTAAGCCAGCAGGCTCAGTAGGATGTCTTTTATTATAACGTGAAATATTATTTAGGTTCCAATTAATTGGGTAAACTGTAAACTATTTATAAATTAGTCATAGGCTGGCCAATATTCAGCCTGTAGGAGGCTAAGTCCCGTGATCGGTGCTGAGGCGGATCTTCAATGCTGGACAGTTTCTGGTGACCGGAATGAAATATCTGGGGTTTTTTTGGCCAGTTTAAACTTAACCAGCTATGTCATTATTCAGCACTGGCTGGTTAAATTTATAGTGGCCAAAGATAGAACTGCTATTTAAGTGGTCCTATTAGGCACTAAACTTAGCTGGCAATGCGCTGAATATTAGCAGCTAGCCCGGTATATTGCATGATATTACCCGTTAGCTACTAGCACTAAGCGGTAATATTCAGCAGAGTTAACCGGCTATCTCTCGCTGAATATTAGTGCTTAGCCAGTTAAGTGCTGTTTAGCCAGCCAGGAGCCATTCCTGGCCGGTTAAATAGCTCTAATTCTCAGAGGACAAGCAGTCTGTTTATTCTCACCATTGGGTCGTCATCCGCGACGGCCCAGGAGATTGGCAAAATCTTGAGAGCAAACGAAGAAGTCTCTCAAATGGTCCATCGCATGGGCTGAGCGCACCGCGCATGAACGAACGGCTTCCTGCCCGCGACACGAGCGTGAGTCCCTTAGTTTCTTTTTGATCGCGTCTTGA
Source organism: Microcaecilia unicolor (assembly GCF_901765095.1). Classification (NCBI taxonomy): domain Eukaryota; kingdom Metazoa; phylum Chordata; class Amphibia; order Gymnophiona; family Siphonopidae; genus Microcaecilia; species Microcaecilia unicolor. Next base: position 172,864,274 of record NC_044035.1, read on the forward strand.
GTGACACGTTATTTCATAATGGCACTCATTTTTCGGCTCAGGAGACTAATTTTTGCGTTTCACCGCCCCCCCTTTTTTTGTTTTCCTTACTAGTGGTAGTTGTTCTCGGAAAAAAAAAGAGTTATTTCCCTTATTTTGTTAGTTTTCTTCACTTGTTTTCCTTTCTTTTTTGTCGCGGCCGCCTTTTAGGCTGCTCGGCCGGGTCTTTTTTTCCCCTTTTTGTGCCTTTTTATTTGGCACGATCGAGTCCTTTAATTTCGCAGCCGCTATTTTTCCGTCCATGTCATCGAGGACTCCCAGTGGCTTCAAGCGTTGTACTCGCTGCAACCGGACCATCTCGGGTACGGACCCCCACGCGTGGTGTCTCCAGTGCCTTGGGCCCAAACATTTGCCAGCTGCTTATAAGCTGTGCTTTCTTATGAAAAAGCTGACCCAAGTGTCTCGGGAGGCTCAGCGTGAAAGACTGTTTGCTGATCGGTCTGGTCCTTCGACATCGGCATCGACATCGGTACTGAGGTCGGCGACGTCGAAGGAAGCATTGACTTCGAGAGCACAGGTAATGGCTGCCGAATGACCACATCGCGCTGGGAGCAGCAAGGCATCAAGTGGGTCTCCACCTGTCTCGAGGCCTACTGCTATGCAGGCCCCCCGCCCCGAGGAGGCATGAGGATTCGACGTCCTCTTCGGTACCGAGGAGTCTCGATGATGGGCGTCGAGTGAAGGCTAAGAAGCACCGTCATCATTCTCCTTCCATACACGATACCGAGCTCTGGGGAGCCGAGGGATTCGGCACCCCGAGAAGCGTCGGCACCGAGAGGACCGCTCACCCTCTATACAGGAGGTGCCGATGCATCGGTCTTCTGGCAGCTTGGTACCGGCTCTTGAGCCCCCTCAGATTCTGCCACTGGCTCCTACACTGGCCCCACAGCTCTTTCCGATGGAGGCTCTCGACGAGCGCATCAGGGCCCTTCTTCCAGAGCTTCTGGAAGGATTGCTGCACCAGTCTGCTTCGGTGCCAGGGGTGCTTCCATCTTCTGCATTTACTATGGAAGCAGCATCTGGGCCTTTGCCTGTGGTGAGGTCCCCATCCTCGGTGCCGCTTGCGGCATCGGCGTCGGCCGCCACCCGGGCCAATTCTCCCTCGACTTCGGCGGAGGAAACTTCGCCGCAGTCCAGGCAGGGGTCGACTTCTCGATATCCCCCTCGAGGCCGTCGTTCCTTGACGTCGAGACAGGCTCGGGTTCAGGCTGCTCTTAGAGAGCTTCTGTCCGACACCGATGATGAGTGCTCGTGGGAGGAAGAGAAAGATCCCAGATACTTTTTGGAAGAAGAGTAATATGGGGTCCCCCCTAATCCTACTCCGCCTATTGAAAGAAGGATGTCCCCCTGAGAGTCTTTCTTTGTCCTCCTTTGTTCGAGAAATGTGTAAAGATATTCCCTTTCCTATGGAGGTTGTGGATGAGCCCAGGGCCGAGATGCTCGAGGTCTTGGACTATCCTTCTCCGCCCACAGAGGTTGCAACGGCCCCCTTGCATAGTACACTCAGGGAAGTTCTTATGCAAAACTGGTCGTTCCCTCTATCTAATCCAGTGGTCCCCAAAAAAGCAGCATCCCAGTACAGAGTCCATGGAGAATCATTAATGGTGAAGGCCCACATGGTGGTGGACTCTGCTCTCAGAAGAGTCAAGAGTACTAAAGACTATGCCTCGGCGCCCCCAGGCAGAGAGTCTAGGACCTTGGATTCTTTTGGGAGGAAAACATATCAGGCTGCTATGCTTGCCGCCAAGATCCAAACTTATCAGCTCTACATGAGCATCCACTTGCGGAACTCGGTGAGGCAACTGTCCAGTTTGGTCGAAGCACTTCCTCCGGAGCTCGCCGAATCTTTTAACGAGGTGGGCAGGCAGCAGAAGGTGTATTGCAAATTCCTATCCAGGGGTACTTACGACACTTTTGATGTGGCATCCCAAGTAGCTGCTCAAGTTATAGTGATGCACAGACTTTCATGGCTGCGTGTCTCTGACCTGGATCATAAGACCCAGTAGCGAATGGTGGATGTTCCTTGCTGGGGGGATAATCTTTTTGGAGAAAAAGTAGAGGACATGGTCGATCAGATCAAGAAGCACCATGATGCTATGGATTCTCTCTCCCGCCGGGCTTCTTCTGCTACCGCCTCCTCATCTAGGAGGTTTTTTGGAGCGAGTGTACCTACGCCTATTCCTACAATAGGCGTAGGTACATTCCTGCTTCTCGGCAGCCTATCCAGGCTCAGTCCCAGCATTCTCGTTCCCATCAACAGCGTGCGCCTAAGGCCCCTGTGGCTCTCAAGGAAAAGCAAGGGACGGGCTTTTGACTGGCTCCAGTGCAGCATAGCCTCAGAAAAAGTGCCCGTGCCGGAAGACATGCCGGTCGGAGGGAGGTCGATATTTTTTCACCAAAGATGGCCTCTTATAATCTTCGACAGGTGGGATCTTCAAATAGTCTGGTTAGGATACACTCTCAATCTGGAATCCAAACCTCCAAATTGTCCACTGGGAGCTCAATCCTTCAGCTCCCAGCACAAGTAGGTACTTGCAGAGGTACTCTCCGCCCTTCTAAAGGCCAATGCGGTTGAACCCATTCCATCAGGGGAAGAAGGGCTGGGATTCTATTCCATGTACTTCCTTGTGCAAAAGAAAACAGGGGGGATGCGTCCCATCCTAGACCTAAGGGCCCTGAACAAATTCCTAGTCCAAGAAAAGTTCAGGATGGTTTCCCTGGGCTCCCTTCTTCCCATGATTCAGGAAAACGATTGGCTATGCTCTCTGGACTTAAAGGATGCCTATACTCACATCTCGATACTCCCAGCTCACAGGAAATATCTTCGATTTCGGTTGGGAACTCGGCACTTTCAGTACTGTGTACTGCCCTTTGGCCTTGCATCTGCATCCAGGGTCTTCACTAAGTGCCTGGCAGTTGTCTCAGCATTGCTACGCAGACTGGGAGCGCATTTCTTCCCTTATCTCGATGATTGGCTGGTGAAGAGCACCTCGGAGGCAGGCGTGATGACTATTCGACTGCTAGAGCTACTGGGGTTTGTAATCAATTATCCCAAATTCCACCTTGTCCCGGTTCAGAAATTAGAGTTCATTGGAGCTCTGTTGGACAGTCGGACATCTCAAGCTTATCTCCCCCAGGCAAGGGCAGACAATCTCCTGGCCCTAGTGTCCTTGGTTCGAGCTCTCAACAGATCACAGCTCGGCAGATGTTGAGACTTTTAGGGCACATGGCTTCCACAGTTCATGTGACTCCCATGGCATGCCTACATATGAGATCAGCTCAATGGACCCTAGCTTCCCAGTGGTGCCAGGCCACAGGGGACCTAGAGGATGTGATCCATCTCTCCACTGAATTTTGCAGTTCCCTTCAGTGGTGGACCATTCGATCCAATCTGACCTTGGGACGTCCATTCCAAATTCCTCAGCCGCAGAAAGTGCAGACAATGGATGCATCCCTCCTGGGGTGGGGAACTCATGTAGATGGACTTCACACTCAAGGAGCTTGGTCCTTTCAGGAAAAGGATCTTCAGATCAACCTCCTGGAATTACGAGCGATCTGGAATGCTCTCAAGGCTTTCAGAGATCGGCTGTCCAATCAAATCATTTTAATTCAGACAGACAATCAAGTTGCTATGTATTACTCCAACAAACAGGGGGGCACCGGATCTCGCCTTCTGTGTCAGGAAGCCGTTCGGATGTGGCTTTGGGTGCACCACCACTGCATGTTTTTCCAGACCATGTATCTGGCAGGCGTAAACAACAGTCTGGCCGACAGGTTGAGCAGGATCATGCAACCTCACGAATGGTCACTGAGCATGGACATTGTCCGCAAGATCTTCCGAGCGTGGGGCACCCCCTCGGTGGATCTTTTTGCCACTCAGTTCAATCACAAAGTCCCTCAATTCTGTTCCAGACTTCAGGCTCACAACAGACTAGCATCAGATGCCTTTCTCCTTCATTGGGGGACAGGCCTTCTGTATGCAAATCCTCCCATACCTCTAGTAGGGAAGGCTTTACTGAAACTCAAGCAAGACTGTGGAACCATGATTCTGATTGCGCCCTTTTGGCCTCGTCAGATCTGGTTCCCTCTTCTTCTGGAGTTGTCCTCTGAAAAATCGTGGATATTGGAGTGTTTTCCAACCCTCATCACCCAGAATGAGTGGTCACTTCTGCATCCCAACCTCCAGTCTCTGGCTCTCACAGCCTGGATGTTGAGAGCTTAGAACAGAAGTTGCCTCCTTAGGTCTTTTGGAGGGTGTCTCCCGAGTCTTGCTTGCTTCCAGGAAAGCTTCCACGAAAAAGTGTTATTCGTTCAAATGGAGGAGGTTTGCTGTCTGGTGTGACAGCAAGGCCCTAGATCCTTTTTCTTGTCCTACACGCACCCTGCTTGAATACCTTCTACACTTATCAGAGTCTGGTCTCAAGACCAACTCCGTAAGGGTTCATCTTAGTGCAATTATTGCTTATCATCAACATGTAGAGGGTCAGCCTATCTCTGGACAGGCTTTAGTAGTTCGTTTCATGAGAGGTTTGCTTTTGTCAAAGCCCCCAGTCAAACCTCCACCAGTGTCATGGGATCTCAACATCGTTCTCACCCAGCTGATGAAAACCCCTTTTGAGCCACTGAATTCCTGCCATCTGAAGTACTTGACCTGGAAGGTCATTTTCTTGGTGGCTGTTACTTCAGCTCATAGAGCCCCTCCAAGCCCTGGTAGTGCATGCACCTTATATCAAGTTTCATCATAACAGAGTAGTCCTTCGCACTCACCCTAAGTTCTTGTCAAAGGTGGTGTCGGAGTTCGATCTGAACCAGTCAGTTGTCTTGCCAACATTCTTTCCCCGTCCTCATAACCGCCCTGGTGAAAGCAGTTTGCACACCTTGGACTGCAAGAGAGCACTGGCCTTTTACGTGGAGCGGACAAAGCCCTTCAGACAGTCCGCCCAGTTATTTGTTTCTTTTGATCCCAACAGGAGGGGAGTTGCCATCGGAAAACACACAATCTCCAACTGGCTAGCAGATTGCATTTCCTTCACTTACGCCCAAGCTGGGCTGACTGTGGAGGGCCATGTCACGACTTACAATGTTAGAGCCATGGCTGCGTCATTGGCTTACTTAGTCATCCTCCATTGAGGATATTTGCAAGGCTGCAACGTGGTCATCAGTCCACACATTCACATCTCACTACTGCTTTCAGCAAGATACCAGACGCGACAGTCGGGCAGTCGGTGCTGCAGAATTTGTTCAGAGTTTAGAATCCAACTCCACCCTCCTAGGCCCATTTCTGTTCTGTTCCAGGCTGCACTCTCACTTAGTTGTATTTCTTTTCAGGTCAATCTCTGTCATGCCCATTTGACCAATGTTCATTGTTTTGAGTGAGCCTGGGGGCTAGGGATACCCCAATGGTGAGAATAATCCGCCTGTTTGTCCTTGAAGAAAATGAAGATGCATACCTATAGAAGGTATTCTCCGAGGACAGCAGGCTGATTATTCTCACATACTCGCCCTCCTCCCCTTGGAGTTGTTCTTGTTTCTGGTTTGCTTTTTTATTAAACCAAGGGACTCACGCTCCAGTCGAGGGCGGGAAGCCATTCGCGCATGCACGGTGCACTCAGCCCGCGCGATGGAGCATTTGAGAGACTTCTTCATTTGCTCTCAAGTTTTTTCCGGTCTCCTGGGCCGTCGCGAAAGACAGCCTAATGGTGAGAATAATCAGCCTGCTGTCCTCGGAGAATACCTGCTACAGGTATGTATCTTCATTATATTGGCCAGAGGGAAAATAGAATTCAGAACAGTCCCCATAAAATTAGTATGATGAAGGACTTCTAGCAAGCATTTGTAGAGTTTACTGTCAGTTGTAGCAGTCAGGCTATCACTCTTCATGGAGGAAATCCATCAATTTGTTGAGCTGCTGCCTCATCTGTCAATTGATGAGGCTGCAGCGCAGTGGTTGAGGTATCCAGTCAAGCTTTTCAAGATCATGGCTGCTATTTTAGTTCTAATTAGGGTATGATTGATTCACAGCTGAGTTCTTCCATGCAATTGCTCCTGTACTATCACCCTGGATACTGAAGCTATGTTATTCCCATGGGATAGAATCAGTTGGAGAGATTTTAAAAGTTGCATTATTGTTAGAAGAAGATTCTTAATTTTTGTTTCCTCAGTGCTGTTATGTATGTTACATTGTAACTTACTTTAAAATGTTATGATAGGCAAGACATAAATGTTTTAATAATATTGGTAATTAATTCCCAGAGTTGCACAAAGTCAGGTGTCAAGACAGCACAGTAATTGAAGGTTACTAATTCCAAATGACATAGCAAAAGCCTCCAAATATGTTTCTTTCTACACTAGTGAAAGATCTTATTGAGGAATCAAAACTATTATCTCTTATCTCTTGACAGGACGTGAAGCACGTCTACCGCTGCGCATCAAAGGGGAAGGGATTGGGCCAAGACTTTTGTTCAACTTTGACCAGCTAGACATTGGGAAAGTCTTTGTGGGATCTGTTCATGGTTATGAAGTAAGTGCACTGGAAAATAGAAATATGCACTAATTTGTGGTTTGTTGTCCATTTACCCCTAAACCCTGAACTTTATAGTAATTAAAAGGCCCATTTTAGATAGGTCATTGAGAGGGGAATTGAGATGTCCTGGCTCAGCATCCTGTTTCCAACAGTGGCCAATCCAGGTCACAAATACCTGACAAGATTTTATTTATTTATTTATTTATTTATTTGTTTGTTTGTTTGTTTGTTGCATTTTAATCCCACATTTTCCCACCTATTTGCAGGCTCAATGTGGCTTACAATGTTCTGTAATGGCATTCGCCATTCCAGATTTAAAGATACAATTGGTATTACATAAATAACATGAATGACATAAAAGATCCTGAAAAAGTTCAATACATTTTATACTCCCAGAAATAAGCAGTGGATTTTCCCCAAGTCAATTTAATAGTGGTCTATGGACTTTTCCTTTAGGAAGTCGTGCAGACCTTTTTAAAACCCTGCTAAGCTAACTGCCTTTACCACATTCTCTGGCAACGAATTCCAGAGTTTAATTGCACGTTGAGTGAAGAAAAAGTTTCTCCGATTCATTTTAAATTTACTACTTTGTAGCTTTATCGCATGGCCCCTAGTCCTAGTATTTATGGAAAGAGTAAACAAATGATTCACGTCTACCCGTTCCACTCCACTCATTATTTTAAAGACCTCTATCATATCTCCCCTCAGCCTTCTTTTCTCCAAGCTGAAGAGCCCTACCCGCTTTAGCCTTTCCTCATAAGGGAAGTCGTCCCATTCCATTTGTCATTTTAATCGCCCTTCTCTGTGCCTTTTCTAATTCCACTCTGTTTGTTGAGATGTGGTGACCAGAATTGAACCCAATATTTGAGGTGCAGTCGCACCATGGACCGATACAAAAGCATTATAACATCCTCACTTTTGTTTTCCATTCCTTTCCTAATAATACCTAACATTCTATTTGCTTTCTTAGCCGCCGCAGCACACTGAGCAGAAGGTTTCAACGTATCATCAACAACGATGCCGAGATCCCTTTCTTGGTCGGTGACTCCTAACGAGGAATCTTGCATTACATAGCTATAGTTCACGTTCCTCTATCCCACATGCATCACTTTGCACTTGCTTATATTAAACATCATCTGCCATTTAGACACCCAGTCTCGTAAGGTCCTCTTGTAATTTTTCATAATCCTCTCACGATTTAACATCTTTGAATAGCGTTATGTCATCAGGAAATACTCAAGATGGCCGACAGGTGAGGAGCCCAGAAACGAGCTCCTGAGACCCCGAGGGAACAGGCCCATTCAGACCATCCTGGTGACCCTCCAACCGGACCGGAATGGAACTGGATTAACCCAAAGATAACCTCTGAAATACCGGACAGCGACAGCCTCACTGGTACTACACACGGGTGAAAGACCTGAGGCTGATCGCAGCACTCCGTCCATCCATCTCACAGCTCGACCCATAGCCTCGACCTATCCATGACCGGGCGGTAATCCAGCTGCACTGACCAACCGACTGAGCGATCCTGAAGCAGACTGCGACTGCTCGATCGACTCGTTATCCGACCCGACCAGCCATGCTAAGACCTGCTGAGTCTGACCGACAGCGCTGACTGAAGGCCTGGTGAAAACAGCTACGAGGTCGCACTCCCGAACTGTACCGGCAATTCTCCGAGGACAAGCAGGCTGCTTGTTCTCACTGATGGGTGACGTCCACGGCAGCCCCTCCAATCGGAACTTCTCTAGCAAAGGCCTTTGCTAGTCCTCGCGCGCCGATGCGCATCGCGCATGTGCGGCCGTCTTCCCGCCCGAACCGGCTCGTGTTCGTCAGTCTTCTTTTGTCCGCGCTCGGTACGGTCGTGATTGCGCCGTTCGCGCCCCTTAAGTTGACCCTCGCGCGTCTTTTGACTTTTCGCTTACAAAAAAAAAAAAAAAAGGATTTCGGAGAAGGGCCTTACGGTCTTTTTCCCTTCCCCGTACTTCTAGTTTTTGGCCCCGATAAGTTTTCTTTCATTTTCGGGGTAGGCCCTTTGAGGCCTCGGGTCGAGTTTTTTTTCTCCCCTTCTTTTTGGTGCCTTACCGCAATTACGAGTTTTGATTTCACCGGCGTGATTTTTCCGCCCATGTCATCGAAGTCTCCCAGTGGCTTCAAGAAGTGCACCCAGTGCGCCCGGGTAATCTCGCTCACTGATAGGCACGCGTCGTGTCTTCAGTGTCTGGGGGCTGGGCACCGCCCGCAGGCCTGTAGTCTTTGCGCCCTTTTACAGAAAAGGACTACCTGAGTCCTTTTCTGTAAAAGGGCGCAAAGACTGGGCGAGATTGGCCCAGTGGAACGATTTGTTCTCGGGCTCTTCGTTGGCATCGGCACCGGGAGTATCGAGTGCGTCGACGTCGACAGCGTCAAGACCTCCACCCTCAGCCGCGACTGTATCGATTGCATCGAGGCATCGACCCTCTGCATCGTCGGGGCCGAGACATCGGAAGGCTGCGTCGGCGTCGGTGGTACCGGGACCTCCACTAGTGCTCATGTCGTCGGACGGTGGTGCTTCGTCTGGAGTGCAGGTGAGGGCTGTCCATTCCCCTGCTGGTGGCGGTGAGCCTTCGGGTGGGTCTCCCCCTACCCTAAGGGCTCCTGCGGTACAGCCCCCCCCCCCCCCCCCGAGACCGACCTTCTTCGGCCTCGGCCCCGAGAAAGAGACGGCTGGATTCTACGTCCTCCTCGTCGGTACCGGTAAGCTCCGGTGACATGCTTCTTTTGAAAAAGTCATAGAAGCATCGACACCGGTCTCCTTCCCGCGTCGGTACCGAGAGCTCTGGGTCGCCGAGGGAGTTGGTACCCAGCAGGCATCGGCACCGGGAGGACCGCTCACCCTCTGTTCAGGAGGTGTCGATGCGCTCCACCTTGGACAGCCCGGAACAGCCTCCACGCCCGAAACAGACTCTGACTTCAACTCCTGCATCGGCTTCCATGTCTTTCTCCACAGCCCCCCTGCACGAGAGTCTCCGGGCCGTTCTCCCAGAGATCCTGGGAGAGCTGTTGCGCCCTTCCCCTCCGGTACCGGGGGTGCTTGCGCCTCCGGTACCGTCGAGTGAGGCGCCGGCTGGCCCCTTGCCCGGGGTGAGATCTCCAACATCGGTGCCGCTTGCGGTACCGACTGCGGTCGCCTCCCAGGAAGGCTCCCCGACGACTTCGGCGGAGGGAGCTTCGCCGGTGCGGGCGAGGGAGTCTACCTCTCGATGCTCCCACCGTGGCCGTGGTTCCACGGAGTCGAACTGGGCACGACTTCAGATGCAGGTCCGTGAACTTGTGTCTGATACCGATGGTGAGGCCTCGTGGGAGGAGGAGGAGGACATCAGATATTTCTCTGATGAGGAGTCTGATGGCCTTCCTTCTGATCCCACTCCCTCCCCTTAAAGGCAGCTTTCTCCTCCCGAGAGTCTGTCTTTTGCGGCCTTTGTCCGGGAGATGTCTATGGCCATCCCCTTCCCGGTGGTTGTGGAGGACGAGCCCAGGGCTGAAATGTTTGAGCTCCTGGACTATCCTTCTCCACCTAAGGAAGCGTCCACAGTACCCATGCATCATGTCCTAAAAAAGACATTGCTGGCGAACTGGACCAAGCCTTTAAGTAATCCCCACATTCCCAAGAAGATCGAGTCCCAGTACCGGATCCATGGGGACCCAGAGCTGATGCGCACTCAGTTGCCTCACGACTCTGGAGTTGTGGATTTGGCCCTAAAGAAGGCTAAGAGTTCTAGAGAGCATGCTTCGGCGCCCCCGGGCAAAGACTCCAGAACCTTAGACTCCTTTGGGAGGAAGGCCTACCATTCCTCTATGCTCGTGGCCAAAATTCAGTCCTACCAGCTCTACACGAGCATACACATGCGGAACAATGTGCGGCAGTTGGCGGGCTTGGTGGACAAGCTCCCTCCTGAGCAAGCCAAGCCATTTCAGGAGGTGGTCAGGCAGCTGAAGGCATGCAGAAAATTCCTGGCCAGAGGAGTGTATGACACCTTTGATGTTGCGTCCAGGGCCGCTGCTCAAGGTGTGGTGATGCGCAGACTCTCATGGCTGCGTGCCTCCGACCTGGAGAATAGGATCCAGCAGCGGATTGCGGACTCGCCTTGCCGTGCGGACAATATTTTTGGAGAGAATGTCGAACAGGTGGTAGAACAGCTCTACCAGTGGGATACCGCTTTCGACAAGTTCTCCCGCCGGCAGCCTTCAGCTTCTACCTCTACAGGTAGACGTTTTTATGGGGGAAGGAAGACTGTTCCCTACTCTTCTGGTAAGCGTAGGTACAATCCTCCTTCTCGACAGCCTGCGGCCCAGGCTATGCCCCAGCGCGCTCGCTCTCGTCAGCAGCTTGCACCTCAGCAAGGCCCCTTGGCTCCCCAGCAAAAGCAAGGGACGAGCTTTTGACTGGCTCCAGCAGAGCATAGCCGACATCCAAGTGTCAGTGCCGGGCGATCTACCGGTCGGAGGGAGGTTGAAAGTTTTTCACCAAAGGTGGCCTCTCATAACCTCCTATCAGTGGGTTCTTCAAATAGTCCGGCAAGGATACACCCTCAATTTGGCCTCAAAACCTCCAAATTGTCCACCGGGAGCTCAGTCTTACAGCTTCCAGCACAAGCAGGTACTTGCAGAGGAACTCTCCGCCCTTCTCAGCGCAAATGCGGTCGAGCCTGTGCCATCCGGGCAAGAAGGGCTGGGATTCTATTCCAGGTACTTCCTTGTGGAAAAGAAAACAGGGGGGGTGCGTCTCATCCTAGACCTAAGGGCCCTGAACAAATATCTGGTCAAGGAAAAGTTCAGGATGCTTTCCCTGGGCACCCTTCTTCCCATGATTCAGGAAAACGATTGGCTATGCTCTGTGGACTTGAAGGACGCCTACACGCACATCCCGATACTGCCAGCTCACAGACAGTATCTGCGATTTCAGCTGGGCACACGTCACTTCCAGTACTGTGTGCTACCCTTTGGGCTCGCCTCTGCGCCCAGAGTGTTCACGAAGTGCTTGGCTGTAGTAGTAGCGGCACTTCGCAGGCTGGGGGTACACGTGTTCCCATATCTCGACGATTGGCTGGTGAAGAACACATCTAAGGCAGGAGCTCTACAGTCCATGCAGATGACTATTCGCCTCCTGGAGCTACTGCGGTTTGTGATAAATTATCCAAAGTCCCATCTTCTCCCAGTACAGAGACTCGAATTCATAGGAGCTCTGCTGGATTCTCAGACGGCTCGTGCCTATCTCCCAGAGTTGAGGGCCAACAACTTGTTGTCCCTCGTCTCGCGGGTGCGAGCGTCCCAGCAGATCACAGCTCGGCAGATGTTGAGATTGTTGGGTCACATGGCCTCCACAGTTCATGTGACTCCCATGGCCCGCCTTCACATGAGATCTGCTCAATGGACCCTAGCTTCCCAGTGGTTTCAGGCTGCTGGGGATCTAGAAGACGTGATCCACCTGTCCACGAGTTTTCTCAAATCCCTATATTTGTGGACGATTTGGTCCAATTTGACTCTGGGACGTCCTTTCCAAATTCCTCAGCCACAAAAAGTGCTGACTACGGATGCGTCTCTCCTGGGGTGGGGAGCTCATGTCGATGGGCTTCACACCCAGGGAAGCTGGTCCCTCCAGGAACGCGATCTGCAGATCAATCTTCTGGAGTTGCGAGCGGTCTGGAACGCTCTGAAGGCTTTCAGAGATCGGCTGTCCCACCAAATTATCCAAATTCAGACAGACAACCAGGTTGCCATGTATTACATCAACAAGCAGGGGGGCACCGGATCTCGCCCCCTGTGTCAGGAAGCCGTCAGCATGTGGCTCTGGGCTCGTCGTCACGGCATGGTGCTCCAAGCCACATATCTGGCAGGCGTAAACAACAGTCTGGCCGACAGACTGAGCAGGATTATGCAACCTCACGAGTGGTCGCTCAATTCCTGAGTAGTGCGCCAGATCTTCCAGGTGTGGGGCACCCCCTTGGTAGATCTCTTTGCATCTCGAGCCAACCACAAAGTCCCTCAGTTCTGTTCCAGGCTTCAAGCCCACGGCAGATTGGCATCGGATGCCTTCCTCCTGGACTGGGGGGAGGGTCTGCTGTATGCTTATCCTCCCATACCTCTGGTGGGGAAGACTTTGTTGAAACTCAAGCAAGACCGAGGCACCATGATTCTGATTGCTCCTTTTTGGCCGCGTCAGATCTGGTTCCCTCTTCTTCTGGAGTTGTCCTCCGAAGAACCATGGAGATTGGAGTGTTTTCCGACCCTCATCACACAGGATGAAGGGGCGCTTCTGCATCCCAGCCTCCAGTCTCTGGCTCTCACGGCCTGGATGTTGAGAGCGTAGACTTTGCCTCTTTAGGTCTGTCAGAGGGTGTCTCCCGCATCTTGCTTGCTTCCAGGAAAGATTCCACTAAGAGGAGTTACTTCTTTCTATGGAGGAGGTTTGCCGTCTGGTGTGACAGCAAGGCCCTAGATCCTCGCTCTTGTCCTACACAGACCCTGCTTGAATACCTTCTGCACTTGTCTGAGTCTGGTCTCAAGACCAACTCTGTAAGGGTTCACCTTAGTGCAATCAGTGCATACCATTACCGTGTGGAAGGTAAGCCGATCTCAGGACATCCTTTAGTTGTTCGCTTCATGAGAGGTTTGCTTTTGTCAAAGCCCCCTGTCAAACCTCCTACAGTGTCATGGGATCTCAATGTCGTTCTCACCCAGCTGATGAAACCTCCTTTTGAGCCACTGAACTCCTGCCATCTGAAGTACTTGACCTGGAAGGTCATTTTCTTGGTGGCAGTTACTTCAGCTCGTAGAGTCAGTGAGCTTCAGGCCCTGGTAGCCCAGGCCCCTTACACCAAATTTCATCATAACAGAGTAGTCCTCCGCACTCACCCTAAGTTCTTGCCAAAGGTTGTGTCGGAGTTCCATCTGAACCAGTCAATTGTCTTGCCAACATTCTTTCCCCGTCCTCATTCCTGCCCTGCTGAACGTCAGCTGCACACATTGGACTGCAAGAGAGCATTGGCCTTCTATCTGGAGTGGACACAGCCCAACAGACAGTCCGCCCAAATGTTTGTTGCTTTTGATCCCAACAGGAGGGGAGTGGCTGTGGGGAAACGCACCATATCCAATTGGCTAGCAGATTGCATTTCCTTCACTTACGCTCAGGCTGGGCTGGCTCTTGAGGGTCATGTCACGGCTCATAATGTTAGAGCCATGGCAGCGTCGGTAGCCCACTTGAAGTCAGCCACTATTGAAGAGATTTGCAAAGCTGCGACGTGGTCATCTGTCCACACATTCACATCTCATTACTGCCTGCAGCAGGATACCCGACGCGACAGTCGGTTCAGGCAGTCAGTGCTTCAGAATCTGTTCGGGGTTTAGAATCCAACTCCACCCCCCTAGGCCCATGTTTATTCTGTTCCAGGCTGCACTCTCAGTTAGTTGGATAAGTTGTTAGGTCAATCTCAGTTATGTCCTCGCCGTTGTGAGGCCCAATTGACCATGGTTGTTGTTTTGAGTGAGCCTGGGGGCTAGGGATACCCCATCAGTGAGAACAAGCAGCCTGCTTGTCCTCGGAGAAAGCGAATGCTACATACCTGTAGAAGGTATTCTCTGAGGACAGCAGGCTGATTGTTCTCACAAACCCGCCCGCCTCCCCTTTGGAGTTGTGTCTTCCCTTGTCTTTGTCTTGCTACATATGGGACTGACGAATAAGAGCCGGTTTCGGGCAGGAAGACGGCCGCGCATGCGCGGTGCGCATTGGCGCGCAAGGACTAGCAAAGGCCTTTGCTAGAGAAGTTCCGATTGGAGGGGCTGCCGTGGACGTCACCCATCAGTGAGAACAATCAGCCTGCTGTCCTCGGAGAATACCTTCTACAGGTATGTAGCATTCGCTATATTCCCCGGAGGAGCCTGACCGCTGCAAAGTACACCACCCGGGTGAAGATCAGCCCGAGAAAACCGGAATCGCTGGAAGATCCTCAGAGACCGCCCAATGCGAGACGTGCTTGAGGGGCGAACGGGACCAACGAGCGAGCCACAGCGACAGACCCAGTCACCTCACCGAAGCAGCGATCGGATCGCCCAACTGGCGAAACAGATTGCAGCGTGGTGCTGGGAGAGACAAGCGGAGACCGCGAGCAGAGAAAAATCAACTCACCACAGCTCTCCTTCTTAATAACCTCGGAAGAGGAGGCAGTAGATGAGCACCAACTGCTGAAGGGTCCGAATCGCGAGGAAATCGCCAGGTAGGACGATTGGGAAACCCAAGGCCCGATCCGGGGAGAACCCACGTGGCAGTTCACTAACAATGAGCTCTACTCCTCCTCACAGAAGAACTGAAATCAAGGGAGTCTTACAGACCCGAGTAAGCTACATAGCCCTTTAAAAACTGGATAGCTGCTTTGATGTAACTGCATGCACCGCTCATAGTAGTAAGAATTAAAAGTTTTCTGCTTTGCTTTGTTATAAATAGAAGGCTAATGAACTCTGCCAAAATAGCACCATTCTCTGCAAAGATTTAAATGCAGAAGCTTTTAAACATTTTAAATAGAAGGCAAATAAGCTGTTTTGCCAAGATAGCATTATTCTCTGTAATGATTTAAATTTAAATGCAAATGCTTTGCGTTGCCTTGTTCTTAATACAAGACAAATGAACTGCTTTTTCATAATTGTAAGGCAAAGGAAATAGTCGATTTCACCGCTCACAGCTCTGATTTATAGATGGTTGTCTTATTTTGCTTTGCTCTGAATATCAGGCAAATGAGCCACCTTGTTTCACTGTAAGATATTTGGAAATAACATATACCGCTCACAGTAATGCTTTAAATGTAAACGCTGGCTTTGCTTTGTTCTGCTTCCGAATGTACCGCTCACAGTAATGCTTGGCTCTGCTTCTTATTGTACCGCTCACAGTAATGCTTAAATGTAAATGCTGGCTGGCTTTGCTTCTAAATGTAAACCAAGTAAGATCAACATGAACTGGTGACAAGCTTAAGGCAAGTGAGATCTGATTGAACTAACGCAGAATACACTGCCCAGACTGAACTGCCTCGCGCTGATCACAACGCTCATAGATACGATGTGGATACCGCAGATTTGGACTGACCACAGGGTTCACTGCAACTGAGACTTGCATCACTTACACTCCTGCAAACAAGATCTACCTCTAAGCGCACTAACCCACTGAACCAGATGCCGCTTGCTCTTATGTACTATTCTCACATGGTATTGTTTATTCTCTACACTGCTGCCTAGAAATCGCTGTGGTGCCTTAAATGCTGATATGAACCCCAGCAAAACACTCCTAACTCTCTACTGTCTCTCCCTACTCCTACACGTATACACAACCCACGACACAGATAACAACAACCCCATAACTCACAAATCACACACCACTTACACACACACAATGCCCACCCAAACAAATAACAAAAACCATGACAAACCTAACACCCATGGACACCAACAGAGGATATCAAAAGAAGACACCAAACCAACACATCAAGAAAACAGACAATTGATAAAAATCACAACAAACTCAAACTCAAGGAAGCAACACCAATTAATACAAATAGGATACACCAACGCCAGATCAATAATCAAGAAAACTACAACGATAGCTGACTGGATAACCGCAGATAACCTTGACTTCCTTCTCATCAATGAAACTTGGATCCATAATTCCAAAGACCCGATAATCATAGAGCTATGTCCACCAGGATACAAAATCACTCATTGGACAAGAGAAGGAAAAAGAGGCGGAGGCATAGCTATAATTTATAAATCCCAATTCACAGTTACAACAACAGCTGCATCAATCCTCCCCCAACTCGAAATAGCCACAGTTAGAATCACCCACCCTAACCTACATGATCAACTAAACATAATCCTATTCTACAGACCCCCGGCTAACTGGCAAGACGCACAGACACACTTCACAGACTTCATATCAAATACTTGTCTGTCCTCCCAAAATGTCCTCATAGCAGGAGACATAAACCTCCATCTTGAAGACACAAACTCAAACAACGTACACGAATGCAAGGAATTCCTCCAACTATGGGAGATCCACTGGCCTAACATGCAACCCACCCACAAAAAAGGACACACACTAGACATCATAACTCATAAATTTTCATCAGAAGCGAACCTCATATTCAGGGATACAAAATGGACAATCACACCATGGTCAGATCACTACAAGGCAACCACCTCCCTCCTCTGGAAAACAAAAGAGAAACAATAAAAACAAGAAAAGAAAATCTACACTACGAGAGGCAAAATAGACCCTCCAACATTCTGGCAACAAATATATACCGAGGAATGGACTACAACTACAGAATCACCCCAATTTCTACAAGAATGGGACAACAGATGCAGAACAGTGCTAGACAAAATAGCACCGCTCCAAACGAGAACCTCACATAGGAACAACTCAATCCCATGGTTTAATGAAGAACTGAAAGAACTAAAAACACAGGTCAGAAGAATAGAAAGGGCATGGAGCAAAAAAAAAGATGAACACACACTCAAAGAGTGGAAACAAGTACAAAGAAAATACAAATACAAAATCAGACATACCAAAAGAACGCATTACAAAACTATAATAGGACCAAACTACAAGGACACGCACAAACTCTTTTCACTTGTAAACA
The DNA here is from genome assembly GCF_901765095.1 of Microcaecilia unicolor. Taxonomy (NCBI): domain Eukaryota; kingdom Metazoa; phylum Chordata; class Amphibia; order Gymnophiona; family Siphonopidae; genus Microcaecilia; species Microcaecilia unicolor. Next base: position 172,881,494 of record NC_044035.1, read on the forward strand.
ATCTCCTAAATACCACACGGGTCACCTCGAATAGCACAGACACCCCATCGGCAGCCAACCTAGCGATCTATTTCAACGAAAAAATTACAAAGTTACGACGCCTGATACCGAGCAATACCATTGAGTACACAAGCATCCTTGAATGTTAGACCCAAATCCTGGGGAATACCCAGCCGATTGATCATGGACCAATTTTGACCTGATCTCAATAAATGAACTCACACACTGGCTCAGTAAATATGCCAAATCTCAATGCAAACTTGACACTTGCCCTACCAGCCTAATAAGATCCGCACCCAAACAATTCAAACAAGACCTCACGAACCAAATAAACTTTAGACTCATAAATGGACTCTTCCCCATGGGAAATGGAAATATCTTACTCACTCCTCTGCCTAAAGATACCAAGAAAAGCACAATGGACTTAACCAACTACCGACCAGTCGCTTCCATCCCACTCACAACAAAATTGATGGAAGGCATAGTGACGAAACAACTCACGGAATACCTGACCAAACACTCAATTCTACATGAGTCTCAATCAGGATTTCGATCAAATCATAGTACTGAAACTGTACTAGTGTCGGCAATGAACACATTCAAAACAACGATCGCAACTGGCAAGAACATACTCATTCTACAATTCGATATGTCTAGTGCCTTCGACATGGTGGATCATGGAATACTATTACACCTACTAGAGTACTTCGGAATCGGAGGCCCAGTTCTCAAATGGTTTGAAGGATTCCTCACCACCAGATCCTACCAAGTAATAACGAATATGGACAGATCACCACCTTGGAGACCAGAATGCGGAGTGCCCCAAAGATCCCCCCTCTCACCAACTATCTTCAACCTAATGATGATACCACTAACCAAACTCCTAGCCAACCAAAACCTTAACCCCTACATATATGCTGATGATGTTACAATCCATATCCCGTTCAAAAGCGACTTAAATGAAATAACCAACGAGATCAACCAGAGTTTCCAGACTATGCACTCTTGGGCGGACTCATTCAAGCTAAAACTCAACGCAGAAAAAACTCAATGTCTAGTTCTCACCTCCCAATACAATACAAACAACTACCCTACAATAACCACACCCTACTGCACACTTCCTATCTCAGAAAATCTGAAAATCCTTGGAGTCACCATTGACCGAAACCTCACTCTCGATACCCACGCGAAGAACACGACGAAAAAATGTTCCAATCGATGTGGAAACTCAAAAGAATAAAACCTTTCTTTCCAAGAAACATCTTCCGCACCCTAGTACAGTCACTAGTAATAAGCCACTTGGACTACTGTAACGCTCTGTACGCAGGCTGCAAAGAACAGACCATCAAGAAACTCCAGACAGCCCAGAACACCGCAGCCAGACTCATTTTTGGAACACCTAAATATGAAAGTGCGAAACCCCTCAGAGAGAAACTGCACTGGCTCCCGCTCAAGGAACGAATTGAGTTCAAGATCTGCACAACTGTACACAAAATCATTCATGCAGATGCCCCACTCCATATGCTAAACCTAGTGGACTTACTGCCCAGGAATGGCAAAAGATCGGCCCGCAAATTCCTCAACCTGAACTTCCCCAGCTGTAAAGGAATGAAATACAAACAGGCTTATGCCACTACCTTTGCGTACAAAAGCACACAGTATTGGAACGCACTACCCATGGCCCTGAAAACCATAACCAATCTAACAAGCTTTCGCAAAGCTCTGAAAACACATCTCTTCAACAGAGCCTACAAAAGTCACCCTCAATGAAACATATCATTCCTTAAACTACATAAGGCACCTAAAACACCTCTCACACGACCTTACCTAACACCTTTCCATCTGAATTCCTCTTTCACCTCAGCTTATGATTGACTGTTTTCTTTTTTCTTTTTCTTTTTTTTTTCTTTTTAAATCATGTAATGACGTTTTCATTTCCATACTCTGTAAGCCACATTGAGCCTGCAAAAAGGTGGAATAATGTGGGGTACAAATACAATAAAATAAATAAATAAATGTAATTACCTCACTAGTTACTCCCAGCTCTAGGTCATTTATAAATATGTTAAAAAGCAGCGGTCCCAGCACAGACCCCTGGGGAACCCCACTATCTACCCTTCTCCATTGAAAATACTGACCATTTAACCCTACTCTCTGCTTTCTATCCTTTAACCAGTTTTTAATCCACAATAGGACACTACCTTCTATCCCATGACACTCCAATTTCCTCTGGAGTCTTTCATGAGGTACTTTGTCAAATGCCTTTTGAAAATCTAGATACACAATGTCAATCAGCTCGCTTTTATCCACATGTTTGTTCACTCCTTCAAAGAAATGTAATAGATTGGTGAAGCAAGATTGCCCTTCACTAAATCTATGTTGGCTTTGTCTCATTAATCCATGCTTTTGAATAAGCACTGTAATTTTGTTCTTTATAATAGTCTCTAGTATTTTGCCCGGCACTGACGTCAGGCTCACACCGGTCTATAGTTTCCCGGATCCTATCTGGAACCTTTTTAAAATATCATCCTTATATTGGCCACCCTCTAATCTTCCAGTACCATGCTCGATTTTAAAGAAAAATTACATATTACTAACAATAGTTCTGCCAGTTCATTTTTCAGTTCTGTCAGTACTCTGAGATGCAGTCTTACTGCATTAGAGAGCATTTGGTACAATTTGCAGTTGATCAAACATTATTATAAAAGGACAATCTGGGCTATTTTTAACTTAAAGGAATACTAGATTGACCCCGTCTCACTGCATCAGAGAGCATTTGGTACAATTCACATCACATCAAACATTATAATAATAGGACAGTCTGGGTTAGTGGACAACTCTGACCCGTGTCCCGACGTATTGGGAACGGGGCAGCACGCACTTCATTTATTAATATTGAGGCCTCAGGGTCCGTGTACAAGGCCTGTATTGCATTATGAAACCATCCCTGAAATCCCATAAAGCGAAGCACACCAAATAAATAGTCCCAGCCCACTTTGTCAAAAGCTTTTTCAATGTCCAGGCTAATTATCAGGGCTGGTGTTTTGGCCTGCTGGCAATGTGCCATGGATAATAACAAACGGTGAACATTTCCTACCGCCTGACATGACCTGACGAACCCCACTTGCTCTACTCATGTTAATCGGGGAAGAAGCTTAGATAAACGATTTGCTAAAATTTTTGCTAAGATCTTGAGGTCTACATTTAAAAGTGAGATGGGGCAATAGGAGTCTGCCTGATCATCTGGATACCCTGGTTTCAGTATCAGTGATATCAAGGCGACATTAGAATAAGGGGGAAACTTGCCATTTGCAATAACTTGTTCATAATAAGCATGGAGAGGCCCTAAAAAGGAGGGAGACAACATCTTGTAAAACTCTCCAGTAAATCCATCTGGGCCAGGTACCGAAAACAAAGCCAAAGATCGAATCACATCCTGCAATTCTTTACCCATTATGGGATCCTCTAAATCCTGTATTTCCTGAGGGGTTAACTGTGGAAGTCCTACTGTTTTATACTACTCGTTCTTTTACCAGCTCCCCAAATTAGTACTCACCAACCACCTGCAATTTAGAGAGATAAAAGACTAGGAAGGCCACGCGTATGAGTAAAGCAATTCTATAATTTTTTACCAAGAGAAAGTTACAATTACAAATGCTAGTTTCTCATGTGGAGAGCAGGGGACACAAACACGTGGTCTGCCACTGCCTCTCCAACGTAATGCTCTGGTTCAATTGTTTATATACCTTTTGTGTTAAGCAATGCTTCACATTACTTCAGCACTTATCTTCTTCAGAGATCATTCTGTTCTCTGTTCTCATCATCTATTTTCCCTTGTTGCTAAATCACATTCTTCTGTCCATCCATAATTGCACCTTTCCCATGCCAGCTTGCCCGTAAGGGTATTATAATAGATCATAAATTCCTGAGTTTACACAGGCTCATGTTCTTTAATAAATTACAGGCTTCTCAATCGCTGATAGATTCCAGAGTCGCACTGGCTTGTCAGCCTCTGCCCTTTTTGACCTTTGCTGGGGTGCTGACCTGCGCTCATGATTCTACACTACCCGGTTCAAATAGTAACTTAAAGAAGTGAGGTCTTGAGCTTAATGGGGGTCGTACAATTTAGCAAAGAACTGCGTAAAAATCTTCGCTATCTCCTCACTTTTGTTACGCACACAGCTTCTATGATCTCGAATGGCCATTATCACTCTTCGTGGCACCCATGACTTTGCAAGCCATATTAATAGGGGTCCAGACCTGTCACCAAATCTCTGGAGTCTATATTTACAATAAAATAGGGATCGAGTTGCCCGCTCATGGAGAAGTAAGTGTTACCTGCATAACGTGCAATTGTTCTTGAGTCGCAGCGTTTGGGTTCCGCATGTACCTTGCCTTGGTCTTTTTTAATTTCGACTCTAAGTGAACTATAGCCGCGGAGCTTTTCTTATTATGAGCATGGACATAAGCTATCACATCTCCCTGTAGTACAGCTTTTGCTTGTGGCCAGAAAAGGGTTGGTTGCTCTAAATGCCTCTTATTGAAGCGTACAAAGTCATCCCACTTTTGGTGAAGATATTTATTAAAATCTGTATTATGATATAAGTAGGCCGGGAACCGCCACCCAGTTTTAGCCTGAAACAAGTCTGGGGCTTTTATATCGATCCACACTAAAGCATGAGCTGAAACTTTCTCAGGACCAGTTTTGGCTGAGAGTACCCAGGGAAAAACCCCTTGGTCCACCAATATATAATCTATATGTGAAAGGGTCCCATGAGGTTGGGAGAGATGAGTAAAGTCTTGCTCTCCAGGGTGGGGGGTGCGCCACGTGTCAATAAGGTTAAGTGATCGCATAAAAGAGGAGAGAGCTCGAGATCGAGGCCCTCCATGATGAACTACTCTAGGGGCCGAGCAGTCTAGCACCGGGTCAGGAACTAAATTAAAGTTTCCCAGAACCAGTAATTTAATAGATTTGTACGGGTAACAAATTTGTGTTAGTGTTTGATAAAATGTAGGATCCTATTTATTAGGACTGTATAGACCTAATATGAGAAACGCTCTGCATATGGAGCCAAAGATGAAGCAATACATAGCTGCCCTGGGGGGTCTTTTGCTATCAACTCTGCCCTGGATGCCAACCCCTTTTTAATTAGAATGGCTACACCCCCCCTTACGTCCTGATGAAGAGGTGGAAAAAACCTCCCCCACCCATGTACGTTTCAATTTCTGATGTTCCACCTCTGATAAACATGTTTCCTGTATGCATGCAATATCCGCCTTATGCCTCTGCAATGCAGATAGAACCTTTGCCCGTTTCACTATAGTAGCAATTCCCCCCACATTCCACGTAATAAAGCACGCAGATTTAACTGCCACAGTGTATTGTGATGTGATTGGGATCGCAAAAGTTAAGGCTTATATCGGTGAACTCAAGTGCCCAGCTCCACCCGAGGTCCACTCCCACCGCAAAATGGAGACCTCTGCCCGAAGGTGCAACTGCTGTAATCCTTGCTAACAAAGAATTCTTAAACTTTACTGCTAAGAACATTAACCAATAGTAATTCTTGAGTAGTTCTAGCATAATGTTCTTTCCCCTCCATTTGTAGCACCCTCCCCCACCCCCACCCCCTCCCCTCCCTTAAATTCCCCCTTCCCGAAAGTATCCCCAAAAAACTCTCATACAGCAGGAGGTCAGAGATCTTAGATGATGACAGGCCCTCCCTCCACCCATACCACCCCAACTCCTGAACATCCGCACAACAATTAACATCGAGATAAACTACAACAGTTGTATTTCACATACTGTAACATGCGTATAAAAAAACCCAATTATATATATATATATGCCCACTTTATAGGGACCAATGAATCTAACACAGTTGAACTACTACATTGGAAAAACAAATTCTTTATTAGTATGCCCACTTTAGGGACCGAATGATATTAACTATGAAATCAATCAAATAAGAAAATATTGTTGCACACAGCCCAAGGTGTATTGTCAATATTGGCAGTACCTTCCTCCTGTCCATAACAAATATTGGTATACTTCACTGGTTCAATCCACCACGATCTGGCGGTGTTAGCTGCTGTCGATAACAAAACATTTATTGCCAGCAACAATAAAGTCAAACCCAATGTCAACTCCATTTGGGGTAAAATTTAATCATTAACGAATTTGATGCTTAAGTATTGACAGACGAGGAAGCTTGATTTTCTGTTATGAAGGACTGTGCTTCCTGTGGAGATCCAAAGATATGCCGTTTATCATTGTGAAGAATTTTTAGTTGCGCTGGATATGCAAATATGAACCACTTCTGAGAGTTTGCTAGGGCTTTACAAACTGGTCCGAATAAGCGCCTTCGTTCTTGACGTGCCATTGAAAAATCTGGAAATATTTTGATAGGCACCCCATCGTAAAACAAATTATCCTGTTTTAATCTTGAGCTGCACAGGATTTCCATCTTGTGGATAAAGTTGTGTACCTTGACCATGATCACTTGTGGCCGATTGCCCTGGTCCTGCTTGCGGCCGATCCTGTGCGCTCTCTTGAGGCACAAGGGGCCCACACTATCTGAAAGAGCAAATTCCGCTTTCATCCATTTTCCAACGAGGTAGGTAAAGACTGATCCGGAACAGATTCAGGTATCCCTATAATCCGATGGTTTGATCTTCTTGATCTATTTTCCAAATTGTCAAGCAATTTTTGAAGCTCTTTGAATTGCGCTGCTACGCCCACTTCCTCATCTTCCACTGCCGATATCCTTTTCTCTAACTCTCCTCCTTTTTGATGGGTGGTATCTTCCAACAAAACGTCCACGCTGGTGAGTTTTTGTGGCTCCATTGCACTCTTAACCGCTTCACTAAGCAAGTGCAGTTGTTGGGCTGTGAAAGATGACACTGCGGCAGCTGGGCTTGCTGCCATCTTAAAATCACTGGTTCCTCGCAACTTCTCCAGATCTTTCTTGCCAGTTTTCCCGGGCATTGCTTTTTCGGTTCTTACCACAAAGAGGTCCATATAATGAGAGTCTCAGCCTCAGCATAAGTTTGTTACTCGAAGCCAAATTATATTTAGATGTGGATGGGAGGGAGGTAAGAGTCCAGGAGGAGAGCTATCGCACGTCTGCTCTCCTCAACTCATCATGTGATCTCTGACCAGAGCTTTATAAATGCTTAGATGCAGGGCCACTGAGAAAGGGGAGAGGGCAGGGGAGGGGCAAGATTTCTGAGCCTGACACCAGAAGATTCTGCTTCTTCGGTTTGACTCTTTCCTGCTCCTGTGTGTCAGGTCCAGGGTGATTGCATTAACGCAAGAGTGACAGATCGAGGGAGGAGCAGATGCAGGAAGGTCAGGGGGCAGGGGCGGAAGCCCAAGTGGGGGGGGGGGGCAGTGGTAGCCCGAGTGGAGGGGCAGCGGCTGTGGCGGCCCGATGGAGTGGCAGCGGCGGCTGAGGCAGTCCTGATCTGGGCTCGGCTCTGACTCTCAGCGGTCCTGCTCAGATGTCCAGTTCGTTCATGTTGAGACCGTAAGCATTTCATCTCAGGCAGCTGCAGTTTTTGAAATCTTGTGTTGTGAGCTGTGATATCATGTCTCTTGTTGCAAGGCTCAGACTTCAGCAGCAGCCTGAGATGAAATTCATAAACTATGTACCAGCAGCTAGCTGAAAGAGGTGAAGACCAGATTGTGAGACTACTAGGGACAGAAAAAGTACCTGCATATAATGTGTACTGTGCTGTATATGTTTATAGTTACAGTTTATAGTTTATTTACATTTATTATACCGCTGTTAGCTAACTTGCAGATCACTTCAGTGTACAGGTCTAAAATCAAAAGAACAAAAGAAATAGAAAAGAACTCCAATAAAATTATAGCACAGAAATAACACAACACTCAATTCAGATCTAGACAATCACTCATGGAAAGGGAAGAGAAGGAGAGTATTGCAGAAAACGGGGCTCAAGATTTGTAAGCCTTAAGTTAGACTAAATGCTTGGTAAAATAACCGTGTTTTAAGAGCTATTTTAAATTTCTTAAATGATGATTCTACGCAAATAGGAAGTGGCATAGAATTCCATAGAAATGGAACTGTAAAAAGAAGGCCTTGGATTCCAGTTGAGCGAAACGGGGACTAGGGAGATATAACCGCTGATAATTCAGAGATTGGAGAAGACGTGTTGGAGATTAGAGATAGTAAGATTTGATAGATAAGAGGGATGACCCATACGGTAAGCTTTGAAAGCAAGAGTGAGTGTCTTAAAAATAATTCATTATTCAACAGGAAGCCAATGGGATTTCTTGAAGAGTGGAGTAACATGATCATATTTTTTAGCATGATGAAGTAATTTGATAGCAGTGTTCTGGAGTGTCTGAAGTTTCTTAAGGAGTGTACATGAACAACCTAAGTAAATGATATTGCAGTGGTCAAGTCTTGTAATAAGGAGGGACAGAATCTAGGCATGAAAAGCGTTCAAAGTCAAAATATCTCCTAACTGATCAAAGTTATCAAAAAATAAAGAAATCTGTTTTACGTATGCCAGAGACTTGTTGAGAGAAAGTTAACTGGGAGTCAAGAGTGACACCAAGATAGAAGAAAGAAGTTACTGGAGATAGAGTGTGACCCAAAAGTGTTAAGGGTAAGGAAGGTGGGGTGATTCCACCAGTAACCCAGCATGCTACAGTCTTTTCTTTATTTTACACTAATCTGTGAGAGGAAAGCCAATCAGAAATAAGCGCAAGGCAATCCTGAAGTGGTTTAATAGACGGAGAGAAAGGAATAGTGGGATAGATGAGCAAGATGTCATCCGCATAGAAATGGAAAAACGCCCCTGAATTTTGAATAAAGAGTTGCCAATGGGCTAAGGAAAATGTTAAAAAGAAGAGGGGAAAAAATAAAACCTTATAGCACCCTGCACCTCAGTAAGTGAGCAGCGGAGGAAGAGGAAACCATTTGAACCTGAAAAGAATGATTTGTTAGGAAAGAAGTGAACCAAGCAAGAACTGTACCAGACATACAGTTCTTGCTTGGCGCTATAGAAATAATTAGTAGTAGTAAGAGGGGGAGTGTATCATCACTTCTAGAGGTTAAGTGTGGTTAATGCAATACTCACCTCCCAGCACCACCATGGCTGCTTCAGGTTATTGTAGTGCCAAAATTAAACATCTACTATGCAGACTTATATAGGTTCAGCAACAGGTGGTGTCTACCAGTGGGTGACCTCCAGCTCTTTGCTGGCTTGCTCAATGGTAGCTACACCCCTCAGTAAACAATAACTTTTGAATTAGCTTTATTTGTATTTGCTAAAAGTCTTGCCAGTAATCTACTAGTAAAATTTGTGTACTATGAGTGAATGTTTTCACTCATAATAGAATATGCAGGTTTTAGAAAAATATGTAAAATAAAAATCTTAATATTCTAAATATTTTAATTTTTGTAGGCAGTTCTGGCAAACAAAGGGTATATTGATGCTATCTTTACCCTTATTCCTCCTGCAACTGCATTGGGAACTGGTTTCATGTTTAACCCCAGTGAGGGAATTATTTTACCAGGCGGTCATCAAGTTATCGAGATCACCTTCAGCTCATCTAAACTAGGAGATTTCACAGAAGTATTCATGTTTAATGTGGATGGATCATCTGAACCTGTCAGCTTAACCATTAGGTAAGAGTCATATATATAGATAGATAGATAGATAGATAGATAGATAGATAGATAGATAGATAGATAGATAGATAGATAGATATATTCTTTTTGGGGTTCAATATTCAATGCGATTTAACTGGCCAGAAATGGCTCCTGACCAGTTAAATCTCCTGTGGCACTTAACCTGTTAGTGCTGCTGAAAATAAATGGTTAGAGCCAAATTCAAAGCAGCTATTTATGGGGCGTTCTGGAGACAGAGTAAGCACTTGGCCAGTTAAGTGTTGAATATCGCACTGTGTGTTGAATAAGTATTGAATATGTGTTAGCCGGCTCTGCAAACCCAGAAATTCAATGCTGGTGCCTGGACATGGCCTGGCATTGAATTTCCAGGTTCAGTGCCGGCGGCTGTCAGCAAAACACTGGCCACTGCCGTCTGAATATCGGGCCTTTTATATCTATCAGTTAAGTAAGCCTGGAGAGAGATTGACATATTATTTCTTTAAGACTACCATTTTAACCATTTTGCAAACCCAACTGAGACTGGTATATTTCATTTCTTGATAGTTATTTACTCTGAAGTATATGCATGTATGATCTCTTTCTCTGAGGACAAACAGGCTAGTTGTGTTTTCACTGTTGGATGATGTCATCTGATGAAGCCCGATATGGACTCTAATGAGAAGATTGTAGAAGTTTCTAACAGGGTCACACCGCACATGCACTACTGCCCCTCCCATCCGACGTGCACGTGCAGGTCCCTCAGGCTTCGTTTTTCTGTGGAGCAGGGAGGATGCGTCATTGTGTTCTCACTGTGCATGTTTTCCCTATTTGCGTGCCTTCCTGAGTGAGTATTTTTCCTATATTTTTGTTTTTATTTTATCCTCCTTTGTTCCCTTTATATTTTAGTTTTTTCGGCTTTTAAACTTTCCTTTATTTTTCATAAATTGCTAATCCCGCTTAGGCCGGAGTGCCGACCTCAGTTTGAATGCTGCCCTTTTTTGAGGTTCACAATTGAGGAATTTAATTTTGCCGCAACTCTTGATGTCCAAGAAGGCTCCCAGTGGTTTCAAACGGTGCATCCAATGTAATTGGGTGATTTCGGTAACAGGCTCCCACTCTTAGTACATCGTTTGCCTTGGACTTAACCATGACCCTAACTCTTGTTCTCTCTGTTTAAAAATGCAGTTGATGACATAGAGGATGTGTCAGGTTCAACAGGAGAGACTTTTTGGCTCCTCGAAAGCTGGTCCATCGACATCAGCACCAGAAGCATTGACCTCGATGACTCCTAAGACTTCAACAACCACTGGGAATGCACTGGCATTGAGGAGGTCTCCACCTCTCTCAACATCGGGGGCTGAAAGTAGGCCCTGGGACCACTCAGCATTGGACCCGACACCGAGGGCACATATGGGTTCAATGTCATTGTCGGCACTGAAAGACTACGAAGCTGAGCATTGTGGAAACCCCAAGAAGCATAAGCATCAGTCCTGTTCAACACACGATGCTGGGAGCTCTAGGGCATTGGAATTGTCAGTACCTGAGAAGCGCTGGCACCAAGAGGAGCACACCCCCCTCTTTGGTAGAGGTACCGGTGTGAAATTCTCTGAGCAGCCAGGTTCCAACTTCGAGATCAGCACTGATATCTTCTCAGGCTGCCCCCCTGTCCCAGTTCTCCTGCCTTTGCTGATGCCTTCCTTCGATGAACAGTACCAAGCCATGCTGAGGGAGGAACTGGAGATACTGTAGTTGGATTCTTTTCAGGCATTGAGGGTGCTTGCAACCAAATGCGAATCAGCCCCACATTCTTTCTGAGTCTCTGTCCATGCCTGTGGAGAAATCCTCAGCGTTGGCACCTCAAAGAGTATCGATGTCAACATCGACCCATGCAGCACTGCTCTCAACATCAGGGGAGGAAGCTTCCACAAAGTCTGAGGGTAGAATTGCATCTCAGCACTCTTCAGGGCATGGATGTGGTTCAATTGAGTTGGGGCAGGCACAGACTCAGTCCGGTCTGAATACAAGAGAAGTTTGATTGGGACGGCTCATGGGACTCAGAAGAAGACCCTTATTACTTCTCAGGAGAGGAGTCTTATGGAGTCACTTCTGATCCCTCCCCACCTCAAAAGAGATGTAAATCTCCACCTGAGGGTCTCTCTTTCACCGGTTTCATCAAGGAGATGGCTTCAGCCATCCCATTTAAGTTGGAGATGGAGGAGGAGCCCAGGGCAGAGATATTATCTGTTCTGGACTATGAATTGCCTCCTAATGAAGGGGCTATAGTACCATTGCACCCTATCCTTAAAGATGCACTGACGAAGACCTGGGAATCTCCCCTCTCAGTGCAGGTTGCACCAAAGAAGGTGGATGCAAACTCGTCAGAACACTGCTGTCAGAATGTTGTGTCATGCCCATCATTCAGATCGCGTCAGTCCTTTGTGAAAACAGTACCACTGGTTATCTGTTGACCAGCGTATAATGTTTAAGATAGCGATCTTAACCTTTAAGGCACTTGCTTTGGCCTTCTGGATTACCTAGCATGCCTTGCCATCCCTTACTCACTAGCTCACACTTTTCACTCTCTCAGTGACCATCACATTGTCCTTCCCGGCCCCAAGACTGCCCAGTACGAATCTACTAGGCACAGTGCTTTCTTCTTTCTATCAACACATATATGGAACAATCTCCCACTTCTTCTTAGTGAACCTTCCTTTAAAACTTCTAAGGCCAACCTAAAGGCCTGGCTTTTTAGGCAGGCTTTCAGAGGATCAGACTGATCAGATGGCATGAGCATTAATCTGCTAGAGACCTTCCTTTACTGTCTTCCTTGCTTTTGAATGTTTACCTTTACTATTTTTTAATTGGAGCTCCTTTCCTGTTTCAGTTTCTTAGCCTCTACACTGCTCTGTACTGCTTTAGCAGCTAGAGAGGTTTAGCAAATCAAAATAAACTATAAACTATGTGCAGTATTGTATCCAGAAGGTTCCTGAATTCAAGAGGGGCCAACTGCCTCACCACTCTTTGGCTGCCAAATCTGCCCTCAAACGAGCTAGCAGTTCCAGAACTCTTGCCTTGGGTCCCCCAGGTAGAGAGGCTTGGACTCTAGTTTCATTTGGGAGAAAGACTTTTCAGGCTTTGATGCTTATTACCCACATCCAGTCCTACCAGCTCTGAATGAGCATTTACTTGAAATCTTTGGTACGTAGTATGCTAAGTCTTGCGGATTCTGTCCCTCAGGAACAGGCCGCAGAGCTTTTCCAGTTGGCCAAAAAGCAGCTGGAGTGCAGATAGTATCTGGTCAGGGGCTCTTACAATTCATTTTATATTGCGTCCAGACTCCGCCTTGGGTGTGTTGATGCGCAGACTCTCATAACTACATGTCTCTGACCTGGAACCAGCAGTTCAGGAGAGGTTGGTGGATGTATCTTGCCAAGGAGACAATATTTTGGAGACAAGATGGAGGAGGTTGCTGTCTCTGCAGTCCCTGTCTCTGCAGCCTCCAGCTTCAGCTTCTTCTTCTAGAAGGTTTACAAATGGGCCTAGACGGTGACCCTACTACTTTCAAAGATGTAGGTTTCCGCTGCTTACTAGCTCTACCCAGAATCCCCAGGGCCAGTGTTCTCATACTCATCAGTCCTGACCACAAAAGTCCCAGCCAGCTCTCCAGTTGAAGCAGGGGACGAGCTTTTGACTTGCTTCAGGAAAGCATAGCTGCAGTCCAAGTAACCATCCCGGATGGTCTACTGGTAGGGGAGAGGCTGATTTTTTTTCCATCAAAGGTGGCCCCTTATAATCTTCAACTGATGGGTTCTTCAAATAGTCCATCTCGATTACACACCACATTGGCATCAGGAACCACCATATTGCCCACCAAGAACATCTTACATTTACTCTCTGCACAAGCTGTAGAGGAAATCTCTGCCCTTCTACAGACCAATGTGGTCAAACTTGTGTCACCAAGGGAAAAAGGAAAGGGATTCTATTCTAGTTACTTCTTTGTGCTCAAGAAAATGGAACCCTAGGCTTAAGGGCCTTGAACACATTCCTGGTTAAAGAAAAGTTCAGGATGATTTCCTTGGGCACCCTTCTCACCATGATTCAGAAACAAAATTGGCTATGCTCTCTGGACTTAAAGGATACCTATACCTACATTTTGATACTTCCCGTTCACAAGAAGAATCTCAGATTTTGAAGCGGGAAACACCACTACCAGTACTGCGTTCAGCCATTTGGCCTTGCATCAGTTACCAGGATATTCACGAACCCCCTGATATTCAGCATTATTTAACCAATCAGCAACAATGTTTAACTGACTATCCATGAATATTCAGTGCGAGATAACTGGTTATCTCTGCTGAATGCGGCTAACCGGCTATATCATGTGATGTAGCTGGCTAGTGCCGATTTTCAGTGCTGGGTTTACTGGTTAAATAGGACTGCATAAACAGCAGTCCTATCTTTAACCACTAGGAACTTAACCGGTTAACACTGAATATCGACTTAACCGGTTAAGTTCCGGCGGCTAAAAATGAAACCATTTATTCAATGCTGGTCACCGTAAATGGCCTGGCATGGAATATCTGGGGTCATCGTCAATAGCATCACGTATGTGGGCTGCCTCTTGCCAGCTGAATTTCGGCCCCAAGTGTCTACTGGTAGTAGCAGTGTATTGATGGAAACAGAAGAACAAACTCCTTTGCACAAATCAAGCAAGCAAAGCACAGCGAAGGTGACACCAAAAAATCAGGAGCTAGATGATGTGTAGGTCATATAAAAGTTTTATTCAAACATCCAATAGACTCAACACAAATCGTGTTTCGGCCACAAAGGCCTACCTCAGGAGTCTCTAAACAGTGAAAGATACATACTGTACATATAAATAATTTTAAAAGAATTAAAAAAGAGAAGAAACATTTTCAAATTAAAAGTGACAGTTTTTAAATAATTTTTAAAGGAACATAAAACAATAAAATCATTATACATCACTGTAACCCAAATAAAACCATATCAAGCATATGCTAGAAATGTGAAACAAAAAATATTATACTTCACTATAACTCAAATAAAAATATATCAAACATGTAAGAAATAATAAAATCATATAACATAACTAAAATACATGCTGATGAGATCAATTTAACACATGTAAAACCATATCAAATAGGTATACAATATAATGACATCTAAGCACTTGTATATTGAGATATGTTTTGTCAATAAAGACCATGTCTATGAATTCGAATTAAAAGGCAGATTTATCAGGAGATCAATTAAGCAATCATGGAGAACCACATCGATGAATAAATTGTTAAGTGGTATGAACAATACCTTTAATATAGATGTGTTCAACAATCTAGCTCTTAAATAGCATCAAATGTCAAATACCTAAAAAGTGAAGTAAAATGATTTGACTACATAAAATTGCACATGTATTTATAAAAATACATCTAAAAAAGCATATACTTTGGAACTTGAAATAACCTATAAGAAGCGATATCTCATTTTTATGCAAAAAGGTATATCAATTTTATACAAGAAGGTCTATTTATTTTTTAATTTGAAGCCATGTGCATATCTGTAAGAAAATATATTGGCTACAATGATACAGAAAATGTTGGAACAGAGTAGATAAAGATCGATTTTATATTGGTGCTATAGAAACAGAAAGGTTGAGTTCCAATCGATAAATAAAGAATACTAGACTACTCATGCCTTTAAATAGAATAAAGAATACTAGACTCATACTGTAAAATACAATGACACCTTTGCCAAAACAGGATTTAAGCTGTAAAATAAAGTGATGCCTTTGCCAAACTGGGATTGAAACCGAAAAAAAAAACTTCTAATATTAAGAAACAAAATAATATGTGACTCCCGCCAAAGAGAGGCTGAAAAGAGAATCATGGAGCATAGAAGCTGTATAAACTGGAATATACAGTCAGCACCGTTAGTAACTCAGTGGAATGATCTCAGCCATACAATAGATGATATCAAGTTTTTAGTTTTCAAACAAATTCAGCAAAGATGGAGAGGAGGAGATCAAGATGGTCCACTTTTAGGAGGAACAACGTTTCATATTTGAATTTAATAGTGTGATCCTTAATGGTCTAAACACAGAATTAGATCTCTCTGTATTTCTTTAGGTGACCTTTTTTCCTATGAAATTAGTTTTTACATATTTTTCCTTTGCCCTGACTCTAGACGAGAATACCTTAGTCAGATAAGCTGGTACAGTATTACCTAGTTAATTATCATGTCCTTATAGATGTTTCAAAGAGGAGAAATATAACCATCATTTATAGGCCAGCCATTCAGATTTGTATCTATGTGCATTTCTCCTTCGTGTGTATAGATATATGTATATATATATATATATAGAGATAGAGATATAGATATACATATATATAGATATAGATATATATATGTGTGTGTGTATATATATCCACATATAGATATAAAAAATATGTATACAGTTTTTTCTTTAACCTGAGTCTAAATATGCCCATTTCTTTCACTTGAGCATAAATGTGCTCATTTTTCTTTATTAGAGTCTAAAATTGTTCACACATGGATCTTTTTTATATACCGTATTTTTCGGACTATAAGACGCACTTTTTTCCTCCAAAATTTGGGAGGAAAATGGGGGGTGCCTCTTATAGTCCGAAGGTAGCGAGTTTTGGATCGCCGTCCCCTACTTACGCGATGCCATGTTCCCTGGTGGTCTAGTGACGTCGGGGCAGGAAAGAGCCCCCTCTTTCCTGCCCATCGCGCTGCTCTCCGTGCTCCTGACTGCTTCCTGACGGTCTCGGCGAGATTCAAAATGGCCGCCGAAAAATACGGTATACGTTGTTTTGTAAGACACTTGTGCCAGAATGTCAACATGCTGGCATAGTTCCCCATATATATATATATATATTTTTTTTTTCCTTTGATCGTACCACTAAACACTTGTGCCATTGATTTTCTGTCATTGTCTTTTTTTCTTTTTTCTTTGTTCTCCCTTTTTTTTGTTGCATTTTTTCATATATTGTTTTTTGCTGCATTTTTTCATATATTGTTTTCTTCATATATTGTGTCTTCTGTTGCTAACAGAGGATGTTTTAATTTTTTTGACCATTTTACAGCGCATTAGCAAGATGTGTTTTGAGAGGTAACACTGTGTGATTAAGCTAGGAGTTCAGTAATGACATCAATTTGACGTCACAGCGTACATTAACATTGCATTATATTTTGCGGACACCGGGCTGTTCAGTTCATTTTGCTGCTGCTCCATCGGTTAAACTGCATGTGTAAAGGTAAGATCCCTTGGCCTCATTTTATATTTAGTGTTTTAAGGCAGTGATACACTTTTGATCAGAGAGGAATTATACACAAAGATTTTTGTAGCACTGTGGCTTTAAACTTGAAGCAGTCTTTTGAATTGCTATTTTCCTGCCATTTTTTGGGCATCCCTGACTTATACCCGGCAGCTATGTGCTGTCATTTACTATTACTTTTGTATATGTTTTTTTTTTCATCTAAACCCCGACTTATATCCACTGTGCTTTAGTAGCAGTGTATTTACACAGACTACTCCATCCTCATCCTCCTCAACCTATCCACCGCTTTTGACACTGTCAATCACAATTTACTTCTTGCCACACTGTCCTCATTTGGGTTCCAGGGCTCTGTCCTCTCCTGGTTCTCCTCTTATCTCTCCCACCATACCTTCAGAGTACACTCTCATGGTTCTTCCTCCACCCCCATCCCGCTCTCTGTTGGAGTTCCTCAGGGATCTGTCCTTGGACCCCTTCTTTTTTCAATCTACACCTACTACTACTACTACTATTTATCATTTCTATAGCGCTACCGGACGTACGCAGCGCTTCACACCTGAACATGGAGAGACAGTCCCTGCTCAATAGAGCTTACAATCTAATTATGACAGACAGACAGGACAAGTAAGGGATAAGGGTTAGGGCAGACAGGACATATCAGGGAAACGTGAAGATTTTATTGATACCATATACCAGAATATTGCCCGACACAGGCCGTGCCTCGCCCAAAAGGGCGATCTCATCTCACGGTTTCCAATATCATCTTTATGCTGATGACACCCAGCTTTATCTCTCCACACCAGACATCACTGCCGAAACCCAGGCCAAAGTATCGGCTTGTTTATCCGACATTGCTGCCTGGATGTCCAACCGCCACCTGAAACTGAACATGGCCAAGACCGAGCTTATTGTCTTCCCACCCAAACCCACTTCCCCTCTCCCTCCACTCTCTATCTCAGCTGATAACACCCTCATTGTCCCCGTCTCCTCTGCCCGCAACCTCGGAGTCATCTTCGACTCCTCCCTCTCCTTTTCTGCGCATATCCAGCAGATAGCCAAGACCTGTCGCTTCTTCCTCTTTAACATTAGCAAAATCCGCCCTTTCCTCTCTGAGCACACCACCCGAACTCTCGTCCACTCTCTCATTACCTCTCGCCTTGACTACTGCAACCTACTCCTCACTGGCCTCCCACTTAGCCATCTATCCCCCCTTCAGTCCGTTCAGAACTCGGCTGCACGTCTTATCTTCTGCCTGGACCGATATACTCATATCACCCCTCTCCTCAAGTCACTTCACTGTCTTCCGATCAGGTACCGCATACAGTTCAAGCTTCTCCTACTAACCTACAAATGCACTCGATCTGCAGCCCCTCCTTACCTCTCTAGCCTCATCTTCCCTTACGTTCCTACCCGTAACCTCCGCTCTCAAGACAAATCCCTCCTCTCAGTACCTTTCTCCACCACCGCCAACTCCAGGCTCTGCCCTTTCTGCCTCGCCTCACCGTATGCTTGGAATAAACTCCCTGAGCCCATACGCCAGGCCCCCTCCCTGCCCATCTTCAAATCCTTGCTGAAAGCCCACCTCTTCAATGTCGCCTTCAATGTCGCCTTCAGGAAATCTTGACTGCCCCAACTTGACATTTCGTTCTTTAGATTGTAAGCTCCTTTGAGCAGGGACTGTCCTTCTTTGTTAAACTGTACAGCGTTGCGTAACCCTAGTATCGCTCTAGAAGTGTTAAGTAGTAGTAGTAGTAGTAGTGAAGAGCACATTGCAAGAGGGAGCAACATGTCACGGTCTCAGGCTCTCGGACACTGGAACCACGTGAACCCTTGGACCACTGCCGCCAAGCGGCAGCAGTAGGCAAAATTCCCCAACCAGGACTGGACACACAAGCAAGGATGGAGCTGGAATCTGGAACAGACTGGAAGAACAGGACTGGAGCAACCGGACTTCACCTGCGCTGACCGCCGTTCCCCAGAGGTTGAGCCCCTAGGTGCGGGTGGCTTCAGGACTTGCAGGATACTAAACAAGCTTGACCAAAACAGGATACAGGACTCAGGATACCCACACAGGGTATAGAATACTGAAACAAGGTAGGTTCAGGATTCTTACACAGGATACAAGGTACGAAAGCAAGCTTGTCTAAAAGAGGGTTAGGACTCTGGGTTCTCACACAGGATACAGGATTGAAGAACAAGCTTGACTGAAACAGGGTTAGAGTTCAGGATTCAAGACAGAAGTGCCCACAGGCACCCAAACAAGATAAAAAGCAAGGCAGAAGTGCTCCTAACAGCACACCAAGGCAGAAGTGCTCCTATCAGCACCAAAAGGGTAAAGCAGGGAAGCCAAAAGGGTAAAGCAGGGAAGCTCAAACAAAGCAAGGCAGACGTGCTCCTAACAGCACACCAAGGCAGAAATGCTCCTATCAGCACCAAAAGGGTAAAGCAGGGAAGCTCAAACAAAGCAAGGCAGAAGTGCTGCTAAGAGCACACCAACTAACCTCAACCTTTGGCGTTGCCAAGGCCCAGCTGAAAGGGCCAGGTGCATAATAAAGGCAATTACAAGTGAGGTCACAGGTAAGGGTGCTGCTTAGTTCCAAACAACCCAAGCAAGTTTGGCAAGCAGGAAGATCCGAACCGGACTGGAATGACTTCTGAAACATGCTTGGGAAACAGCAAGAAAACAGTCTATAGCAGCCACAGGGTCCAGCCACCAGGGGGCAAAGTGAGCACAGACATGGAAAATAGTCACAATCGTGACACAACAGAGTCAATGCACCTAACTGTTTGGGCATTAGAGCTGTTAGGGTTCATGATAAACTACCCCAAGTCCCACCTACTCCTGGTTCAACAATTGGAATACATAGGAGCCCTGCCAGATACATTGCAGGCTTTTCTTCCTCAAGCAAGATCAGAGGCCTTGATAACTCTTGCCTTGCAGGTCCGAAGCAACAAGCAGGTCACAGCTCAGTAAATGTTGAGATTAATGGGCCACATGGCCTCGACAGTGTATGTCACTCCCATGGCACATCTCCATTTTAAAGAGGCCCAGTGTAGCTTCCCTGTGATCTCAGGTGGCTGAGAACCTAGTGAATGTCATCCAGATTTCTCCAGAGTTGACTCATGCTCTTCTCTGTTGGTCAATTGGGACGAATTTGATTGTGGGACTACCATTCCAAATTCCACCACCTCCCTTAGAAGGTGTTAACAACAGATGCATCAACTTAGGATGGGGAGCTCATGTGCATGGGCTTCACACCCAGAGAACTTGGTCTGCTTAGGAAAAGACTTACCATATCAACTTCCTCAAGCTCAGGGTCATTTGGAACACTCTGAAGGCATTCAGAATCGGCTGCAGAACCAAATTATTCAAATGGACTACCAAGTTGCAATGTTCTATATGAATAAGCAGGAAGGGGGGTACGAGATTCTACCCCTTGTGTCAGGATGCAGTGGGCCCTCCTTCATGGAATGGTTCTTCGAGCCATTTACCTGGCAGGCAAGGAGAACAGCCTGGCAGACAGACTGAGCAGCATTTTGCAACTGCATGAGTGGTCTCTCAACATGGTCATAGCCCGCAAGATCTTCTGAGAGTGGGGCACTTCCTCTGTGGATCTTTTTACCATTTATCTCAACAGCAAAGTCCCCCAGTTCTGTTCCAGGCTCATTACACATGGCAGACTAGCATCAGATGCCTTCCTCCTATATTGTATGTGTATCCTCCAATAACTCTCATAGAAAAGACATTGCTGAAACTCAGACAAGACCAGAGAACTATGATCCTAATCGCCCCTTATTGGCTGAGGCAGATCTGGTTTCCTCTTCTTCTGGAGTTATCCTCTGAAGATCCATGGAGATTGGACCATTTTCCAACACTGATCACGTAGAACGAAGGATCCCCTTATGCATCCCAATCTCCAATCCCTGGCCCTCATGGCTTGGATATTGAGAGCATAGAAGTTGGGTTCTTAGATTTGTCTGAGGGTGTCCCTTGCATCTTGCTGGCTTCCAGAAAAGACTCCACTAAGAGGTGTTACTCTTTTAAGTGAAGAAGGTTTGCCATCTAGTGTGAGGGAAAGATCTTAGATCCCCTCACTTGCCCTATACAAAAACTGCTTGAATACATCCTACACCTCTATGAGTCTGGTTTGAAAACCAACTCCATAAGGGTTCCTCTCAGCGCAGTTTGTGTTTATCATCAACGTGTAGGAGGTAAGCACATCTCTGTACAGCATCTAGTTGTTTGTTCATGAAAAGTTTGCGATTGAGAAAGCCCCCTGTCAAACTACCCACTGTGTCATGGGATCTCAAAGTTGTCCTCACCCAGCTAATGAAAACTCCTTTTGAGCCAATTGATTCCTGTCATCTGATGTTTTTGACCTGGAAAGTGGTTTTTTGGTGGCGGTCACTTCAGCTCGCAGAGTCAGTGAGCTTAAGGCCCTAGCAGCACATTCACCTTACATTAAGGGCTCTGTTTACTCAGGTGTGCTAGCATTATTATCACATGCTAACCGTGTAGATGCCCATAGGAATATTATGGGCATCTACACAATTAGCACGTGCTAATGATTTGTGCAAGCTAAAAATGCTAATGTGCCTCTAGCACGGCTTAATAAACAGGGATCTAAGTTTCATCACAATAGAGTAGTTCTTCGCACACTAAGTTCCTTCCTGAGGAAGTGTAGGAATTCCATCATAATCAGTCGTTCTGCCATAATTTTTCCCAAAAGTGTACTGCAAACCTTAGATTGCAAGCAAGCCTTAGCCTTTTATCTGAAGCAGACTAAAGCTCATAGACAGTCCACCCGTAGTTTTCTTTAATTTGACCTAAATAGATGGGGTTAGCCATCAGCAAACACACAATTTCTAATTGGCTAGCAGATTGCATCTCCTTTACTTAGGCTGACTCTAGAGGGTTATGTCAAGGCTCATAATGTCAGAGCCATGGCGACATTGGTAGCCCACTTGAGGTCAGCCTCCGTAGAGGAGATCTGTAAAGCTGCGTGGTCTTCTGTCCACACATTCACATCTCATTACTGCCTTGAGCAGGGTACTCGATGTGACAGCTGGTTTGGTCAGACAGTCCGGCAGAATTTGTTTGGTGTCCAGAATCAACCCCCCCCCCTCCACCCCCAGGCCCAGTATTTTTCTCTTCCAGGCTGAACTGTCAGTACTAGAATGTATATAGTTTTCAGGTTGATTGTTCTAGTGTTGTTTCTGTTGAGCCAGGTAGCTAGGGATTCCCAACTGTGAGAATACAACTAAGCTGCTTGTCCTCGGAGAAAGCGAAGTTGCCCACCTGTAGCAGGTGTTCTTTGAGGACTGCAGGCCAGGTATTTTCACAAAGCCTCCTATCTCCCCTTGAAGCTGAATTCTTTAGCTATATTGCATGACTGAGGGACTCGCTCTCGCGCTTCAGGCGAGAAGGCACCAGCTCATCCAAGGTAGGACTGTGCTTGAAATTTCTATAATCTTCTCGCCAGTCAGCATCTGCACTGGTCTTCATCAGATGACATCACCCAACTGTGAGAATACTTAGCCTGCTGTCTTCGGAGAATAGAGCTTTTCACTTGGTGTCTTTGTGAGTAATTTTTCTTTCAGAAACAATACATGTAGTTTTAATTATACATATGGGGACAGATTCTATAAATAGCACTCAAATTTTGGTGCTGAAAAAAATTAGCACTGAGCACTATTCTATAAATGGCACTCTGAGCTGGGCGTCGTTTATAGAATAGCTCATAGCACTGGGATCTGCACCTAAAGTATTTACACCAACTGAAACCTAGTGTATATCCTTTTGCTTAAATTAGGCGTGTATCTCCCGAATTCTATAATACTGCATGCATCTTTAGTGTGCTCCTCCCATGGCCATGCCCCCTTTCAGTTGCACACTAAGGGCCTCTTTTACAAAGTTGTGCTACCGATTCCCGGTGCGGCAAATGAGAGGAAGCCCATTCAATTTCTTTTATTTGCCGCGGGAATGGTTAGCACAGCTTTTTAAAAGAAACCGTAAGAGATTTATATGCACATCTTTATAGAATAGCTCTTAGCAAGATACTCACATAAATCCAAATTGTTGCCAAGTAACATCAATAATTGATTGTTAGCACCTAATTATTGGTGCTAATTGGCTTGTTACCCAAGTAAATTGCATGCCGAAATTGGGCAAGTGCCCAAATTTACATGTATAAGTTTGAGTGCCATATATAGAATCTGGAGGATGGTGCACAGCCCGTTCTCTACTTAATCCCAAGAATACCTTTGAACAATTTGTACTCCTGCTGGAATTCTGTGCTACAGGAGATTTGCCTCAGAGTTAGTACTGCTAGTTTTCTCAGCAGCTTTTAACATTGTTACTATGTTACTATGATATGTTTTTAACACGATTGACAGAAACAGGTATCAATGGAACAGTACTTGCCTGGTTCAGATCCTATCTATCAGACAGGCAACAATATGTAATGTTTGGCAGCAACTCATCGCTACCATGGGCACTGACCTGTGGGGGTACCGCAAGGATTGATATTGTCACCTGTTCTGTTCATTATCTACCTCAAGCCACTAGCTGAGCTGATTTGGTAAATGGACACTCAGTTCTACAACTATGCGGATGATGTGCAGCTACTCATACCCATTGAACCTGACTTATCTACAGCCTTGAATAAACTGATCACTTGTCTAACATCAATTCAAGAATGGGCTAAACACAACAAACTTTGCCTGAACCCAAGTAAGACCGAGCTTCTCTGGGTCCCTAATACAAGTGGGTGCATACCTGACATCAAAATCTTTTTGGAAAGTAAGAACTCCCCTTCATTTCATATCACAAGTCAGGAACCTTGGAATACAATTAGATACAGCACTTACTCTGAGTCCCCAAATCCAAGCAACCTTCAAGAGCTGCTTCTACTATTTGTGACAGCTAACACTGGCTTTCTCCTTACATTGAGAAGGTAAATCTTATCCCAGTTGTGCATGCCGTGATAACATCAAGACTGGATTACTGCAATGCACTATACAATGGTCTGACTATAAAGGGCTGCAGAATGCTGCAGCAAGACTCGTAGAAGATTGGAAGCGGCGTGACCACATCACACCATTTTTACCAAAACTTCATTTGCTACCAGTACAATACAGGGCTAAATTTAAAACTCTAAGTGTGATCTTCAAGGCTCTTAAAGGCAATGACCCTGAGTACTTGAAGAACAGGATTACCCTTTACACACCGCCAAAGACACTAAGTTTCTCTCAAGGACTATCACTAACCACACCCTCTCCAAAAGACATTACATGATGTGATACCCGCAATTCCATATCATCATGCTGATCAATCCATAGACTAGTGGGTTGTGTCCATCTACCAGCAGGTGGAGATAGAGAGCAATCCTTTTGCCTCCCTATATGTGGTCATGTGCTGCCGGAAACTCCTCAGTATGAGGCAGATGCAGCAACCAAACGTAAAAAAATCTAAATCGTTAAAGTCCCTAACGATTTTAAAATAACGAAAAATGCACCAAAAAAAAAAGTCACACATGCTGAGATCGGTAGTGAAACGTACAATGTATCAAAGAATCACAATACACATCGTTAATCGGCCCCCAAATCATGCGCAGAGCAGCCAAGCGTTATGTTAGCTGCTCTGCGCATGCCACAAACAGTCAAAACACAGTCAAATCGCAAGCACATGGCTCCCAAATAAAAACAAAAATAAAAAAAAAGGGTCGGGAGGGGGCAAGGGCGCTCATCAGGAGCGTCCTGTACGGACGGCCTTGCCCCCCCCCTCCCCACTTTCCGCCGCTCCCCCCACCCCGAAAAAGCAAACTTCTAGAAGCCCCTGCCCCCCTCCCTTCCTCACTACTCTCTCACCTCAGCTCCGCCTCCCGACATCCTCCGTCCGTGCCCCGCCCCCTTTTGGGGTCGTCGCCGCCATTCCTCTCCTCCATCGGGCCCCCCTTCCTCTTACCGGGCCCGTGCAGCGCCTCTCTCCTCTGTCCGAAGGCGCTGCACGGGCAAGAAGAAAGCTGAATCAGCTGATGCCTGCCTTCGCCTAGCTTCGATAGAGCGTCTTTCTCCTCCTGGGCCCGCCCCTGTCTGACGTCAGTAACCTACGTAGGTTACTGACGTCAGACAGGGGCGGGCGCAGCAGGAGAAAGACGCGCCATCGCGAAGGCAGGCATCAGCTGATTCAGCTTTCTTCTTGCCCGTGCAGCGCCTTCGGACAGAGGAGAGAGGCGCTGCACGGGCCCGGTAAGAGGAAGGGGGGCCCGATGGAGGAGGGGAATGGCGGCGACGACCCCAAAAGGGGGCGGGGCACGGACGGAGGATGTCGGGAGGCGGAGCTGAGGTGAGAGAGTAGTGAGGAAGGGAGGGGGGCAGGGGCTTCTAGAAGTTTGCTTTTTCGGGGTCGGGGGAGCGGCGGAAAGTGGGGAGCAGCGGGGGGGGGGGGGGGCAAGGCCGTCCGTACAGGACGCTCCTGATGAGCGCCCTTGCCCCCTCCCGATCCTTTTTTATTTTTATTTTTTTATGTGTTTTCTGAGGTCCTTTGGACCAATCACAGCGCTTTTAGCTCTGCTAATGCGCTGGGATTGGCTCAAAGTTTGTTTATTTTTTCACTTAACACTTTTTCCTGGCACAGAGCTGTCCTAACGAGAGGTCCAGACCTCTCGTTAGTTTTCCTGCCTTTTTCCTGCGTAAAGGCAATCGGAAAAGGTTAGTGCATGTCGTTTCAATGGGGTTTTCACACTAATTGCTCATCTCCATTCCGTTTTCGTTAGCTGCTGGCTTCCTCGGTAAAAGCCCTTTGATGCATGCAACGGATCAAATTTTCCTCGTTGGAGAGTCATTAAAGGCTCATTTAGCTTTAGTGCATCTGCCTCTATGTTCTGTATCTCAGCAGGTGGTGGTCACACACAGCAGCAGCTCTGGCTAGGTCTCCAAGCCTAATTTTTAGGTTTTGTTGAGTACCTGGGGTTGTGGGCTCTTCTTGAGCAAGTGCAAACCTGGTGGTGCCAGGTCCCTCCTTTTCTCCCCCCTCCTGCTGGCTCCGTTAAAAAAAAACAAAACATTTTTGGACGTCCTTAAGGGCGTTTATTTCAACGTCTATTGCAGCTGCTCACTGGGACACCAGTTCGTTACAGCTCGGAGCGAGAAGCAGGTAATTTTACCTTTTTATAGCGGGCAGGGGGTTCCCCGTTCGGTCTCCACGTGGCTTATGGCGTCGGAGGGCGAGGGCGCGAGGATTCGCTCCCCGGACCGCGTGGGTGCGTCTAGCGGGGATTTCAAAACCTGAATTGCCTTTGTTAGGCATCAGTTTGGAGTCTGGTCAGTGTCCCGGTTCCTCCTTCGGTGCGGCGGTTTTTCCTGCCATAAGCGCCCATCCCCCGCTGCTCACCCACTCCATGTTGGCCAGCCACTCTGCTCGGGCGGCTTCTTCTTGGGCCGCGTTCGAGCTGGGAGATGTTAATACTATGGTCGCCCTTGATTCGGGCGACGGTAAGAAAGCGGCCAAAGTTAAGCGCCGTTCTTCCCGCGCGGCTCCTTCTCGGAGTTTCGCGCCGGACGCCATTTTGGATGCACAGCACATTTCTCCCCCGCTCTTGCGAGCGCCGGTTGAGGGTGCGGCTAGGGCCGTGGCCCAAGCTGCAGAAGTGCACAGTTCGAGGGGATTCTCCCCTGAGTTCATTTTGCTGCTGCATCAGGCTTTTATTATGCAAAACGCTGCCACTGCCCCCCTGTCAGATAAAGGGGTTGAGGCCTCCGGAAGCAAACGCCCTCGGGTGGATTTCCAGGCCCTAGAGGACTCTGTCTCCTCTGATGTAGATGAGGGCAGCGTATCTGAGTTCTCCCAACGGTCCTTTGGGGATTCCTTGGAGGAGACGGATTCCTGCTCGGATGGAGCGGATGATCCCTCTGCAGCGCGGATCTTTCGCTCAGAGGATTTGCCCAACCTGTTAGTGCAGGCCATGAGCATTTTGAAGATTTCCTCTCCGGAGGACGTCTCTCCCTCAGCCTCTGTTGGCTCCGCCATTATACTGGGGACGAAGCGCCCACCTAGAACCTTCCACGTGCATGAAGCCATGCGCACCTTGATTTCGGCTCAATGGGATGTCCCAGAAGCGAGCCTCAAAGTGGCTAGGGCTATGTCCCGCCTCTATCCTCTGCCTGAAGGTGAATGGGAGGCCTTTCTTTGGCCTACCGTGGATTCTTTAATCACTGCAGTGACTAAGAAAACAGCGTTGCCGGTGGAAGGTGGCACGGCCCTAAAGGACGCCCAAGACAGAAGATTGGAGGCGGCCTTAAGGTCGTCCTTCGAGGCGGCTGCTTTAAGTTTGCAGGCCTCAGTTTGCGGCTCCTATGTGGCCAGGGCATGCCTGACGATTGTGCAGCGGGCTTCCCCCTCGGATCCTTCCTTGAGGGCTGATTGGCCGGCCCTGGAATCGGGCTTGGCTTATTTGGCAGACTTACTGTATGATGTCTTGAGAGCCTCAGCTAAAGGTATGGCTCAGACAGTCTCTGCGCGGCGGTGGCTTTGGCTGAAGCATTGGTCTGCGGACCACGCCTCTAAGTCTCGCCTGGCTAAGTTGCCTTTTAAAGGCAAGCTGCTTTTTGGGGTCGAGCTGGACAAAATTGTGACCGATCTCGGCACGTCTAAGGGCAAGAGGTTACCAGAGGTCAGGGCTCGGACCAGTGGTGCTCGCCCCGGGTCCTCCAAAGGACGGTTTCAGGAAGCCCGTCGGTACCACCCGGGCAAGTCGGGCTCCTCTGCCCCCTCTTCCTTCAAGAGGAACTTCTCCCCCAAGCAGCACTCCTTTCGCAGAGACCGCCGTCCCGGAGGTGCTTCCTCCGGTCTTCCCCCAGGGTCTCGTACCCAATGACGGGGCCCTGGTCCATGGCCCAGTGCAGATTGGAGGACGCCTGTCCTCGTTTCTGGGCGAGTGGACCAGGGTAACTTCAGACGCTTGGGTCCTGGAAGTCATAAGAGACGGCTACAAGCTAGAGTTCTGCCGACCCTTAAGAGACGGGTTTGTACTCTCTCCCTGCAAGTCTCCGGTCAAAGCTGTGGCAGTGCAGCAGACTTTGGACAATCTGATCCGCCTGGGTGCGGTCGTTCCGGTGCCAGAAGATCAGCTTGGCAAGGGACGTTACTCCATTTACTTTGTGGTACCAAAGAAAGGAGGTTCTGTACAGCCTATCCTCGACCTCAAAGGGGTCAATCGGGCCTTGAAAGTTCGGCACTTTCGCATGGAGACTCTCCACTCTGTTATAGCGGCAGTGAAGGCAGGGGAGTTCCTGGCATCCTTGGACATCAAGGAAGCGTACTTGCATATTCCCATCTGGCCTCCTCATCAACGCTTTCTGCGTTTTGCAGTCCTGGGCCGACACTTCCAGTTCAGAGCCCTCCCGTTCGGGTTGGCTACTGCTCCGCGGACCCCCCCCCCCCCCCCAGAATCGATGAATGCTTCAGTGAAAAATCCCAGATCCATTCCAACAGTAGCAGGAACCAACAATTGAGTATGTGGAATTCATTTGGAAAGACCTAGCCCTGCTTCCCCTACCAGGATTAGGCTGAAGGGTTTCCCGGCTTTCTGGGGCAATGACAGGTATAATAATCTGTTGCTCCTCAGGATACACACAGATCCAAGTTCCATCTATACTGCTTTTGTTGATCCAGAAGGCTTAGGTGATCTACCTGCATGGGCTAACGCTGGGTCTTCGAAGGAGATGGAGAGGGTTTACGTTGGGACCAAATGGAAAGGTCTGTGGCTGGTCTGTCGCTCCTGTGCCCATTCTTGGAAGCGGATGTGTACTCGAATACAGACAGGTTGAGGTCATCAAGATTTGTTGGGAGATCGTGCCTCACCAGCTTGTTCTTAATGTGGGAAGGCAGCCCCTGCAAGAACACAGCAACCAGGCTCTTGTTGTTCCATTCTAACTTAGCCGCCAGTGTCCGGAATTGGATGGCATAATCACTGAGGGTCTGCATCCCTTGCCATAAGTTTAGTAACTAAGACCACAGAAGAGGCCTTTCCTGGTTCCTCAAAGATTCTTCTAAAGTGGCTTAGGAATTCTGTCAAGTTGTTTAATACAATACAATGCAAAATGCAATGCAAAACTAGAATCAGTGTGGATTACAAAATAAAAACTAGAGCAAAACAAAAAGCACAAGTGGACCTTCAGGAACAGGACAAAGGAAACTCTTTATTGAATGGACTCGACACGGTCCATGTTTTGGCGATCAAGTATATTTTCGATTTTTAGCTTATTTAGAGTTCTTTTTATTTCAGTGGTGGTCCCATTCATTTTGTGTCCCTTATTTATTCATTTTTCATGCTTTTTATAGTGTTTTTATTTCTCAACTTTTGAGCAGGATGTTCTCAAAGTCATGGTAAGAGCTTTTAAGACTATGAATGTTGTCATATATCTCTCTTTCCGCCATCCTTTCCCCTCCAGTTTTTATCCTGGCATGTTTACCTATGAGAGTATGTTATAGATTGGATAGGTTCGCCATCTGTTATTTATTTATTCATCTTCACTCACTTTGGTCTAGCTTTCTGATGTTTATAATGAGCAATAAATGAAGCCAGAACTATGATAGGACTTATACTTCACATGTTTCACAGAAGAAAACTGTAACTGACACTGATCTTTAGATCTAAGAGAACAAATTTTTGTTTCTACTGTAAATAACTCCACAAAATCATCTGGAACAAAACCATAAAATAATTTATGGATGAAAATACAGAGCTTAAGTTTATATCATGCTTCAATAGGAAGTCAATGGAGAGATCTCAACAAAGGAGTGACATGATCAAACTTATGTTTTCCACAAATCAATTTTTCAGCCGCATTTTGTAAAATTTGCAAATGTTTTAAAGATATTTTTTTTGTTACATTTGTACCCTGCGCTTTCCCACTCATGGCAGGCTCAATGTGGCTTACATGGGGCAATGGAGGGTTAAGTGACTTGCTCAGAGTCACAAGGCTGCCTGTGCCTGAAGTGGGAATTGAGCTCAGTTCCCCAGGACCAAAGTCCACCACCCTAACCACTAGGCCATTCCTCTACTCCCAATTGTGAAAGTTCAGTATAAAGTGCATTACAATAGTCAAGCTGAGACAACACCAGTACCTGAACCACTACTTGAAAGTGAGTTTTACTGAACACTTAATGCACTGGAGCTGTCTCAGCCTGAGAAATATTTTCTTAACTAATTGTGAAATATGAGATTTCATACTTAAATGAGAATCCAAAAGAGCTCCTAACACCTTTAGAGTAGACTATAAGGAAAAATCTGAACCACAAATATTCAAAGATGAACAATACAAATCCTTAGTAGAAGGAGTTAAACATAAAAATCTTGGTTTACACTCCCAGATTGGGGAAGCCCAAGCCAGGGTGGGTCCAGTTAGGAGCGAGATGATATAGGGTACCTTGGCTCTGTCAGAAGCAAAGTCTATAGCTTGCAGCTCACACTATATCTAACACTGATTCAAGAATCCTTGAGAGGCCTTTAGGTTCCCATCGAATCAGAGAGGAAGAGCCACAGGGCTGGACAGCCAGAGCCGGAGCGACAGGGGTTGATGGGCTGAGGTTGGCGATCCAACCAAATTCTGCAGGTTGTCCATATATTGGATTAACTCCTGTACAACCCCAGACAGTTGTTGAAGTTGAACGGCCAGTTGTTGTAGCAGTTGTATAGTGGGTGACCCTGTCAAGCTCATAGCCTTCACATACTGTTACAGTCCTGGATGTGAGCCCTTGGGCCATCAAGGGGGGTCCATCCGAAGACCAGGATCTACGCAGACGGTGGAGAAGTCACCAAAAGACTGGGCTGGAACAGGGATGGAGCTGGGCAGGACCTAGAACTTGAAAGGGCCTGGAACTCAGCAGGACCGAGGCTTGGCTGGAGCTTAGCAGGAACTGGAGCTTGACAGGACCTGGAGCTTGGCAGGAACTGGAGATTGACAGGACCTGGAGCTGAGCAGGACTGAGGCTTGGCTGGAGCTTGGCAAGAACTGGAGTGTGGCAGGCCTGGAGCTCGGCAGGACTGAGGCTTGCCTGGAGCTTGGCAAGAACTGGAGATTGACAGGACCTGGAGCTGAGCAGAAGTGAGGCTTGGCTAGAGCTTGGCAAGACCTGGTGCTCGGCAGGACTGAGGCTTGGCTGGAACTTGGCAGGAACTGGAGCTTGGCAGGTTGGCTTGGCTGGAACTTGGCCATGATGAAGCTTCGCAGGGAAGAGGAGAGAAGCGACATGAAGAGAATGAGGTGCTGTATTGAGTGTCTGAAACAGGGGCCTCATAATGACATCATCCAGCGGTACCTGTCTCTACTTCCTCAAGAAGCGTGCAAGAAACGCGCACGCACCTTTGACGCATCATCAAGCAGGTTCTTGGATGGGGGTCAGCTGCTGATGGCTGCATGACAGAATTGTGACCCCTACCCCCCACCACAGGGAACTGCTGCAGGAATAGCAGCCGTGAGGGGTGAGTCCGGGAAAGCGGCAGCTGGTGACAATCAGCTGTCCTGTAGAAGTCTTCTATTAGGCAGGGGTAACAAAGAAGCCAGATGGATTTGGTCTTTGGTAGTCCTTTAAGATGTGTGGGGTTTGCACCTGGGAAATATTTTCTGAAAAAAGGAAGACCCTGAGGTTAGTGGAAATGCCTGAACCAGA
Source organism: Microcaecilia unicolor (assembly GCF_901765095.1). Taxonomy (NCBI): domain Eukaryota; kingdom Metazoa; phylum Chordata; class Amphibia; order Gymnophiona; family Siphonopidae; genus Microcaecilia; species Microcaecilia unicolor. Next base: position 172,913,125 of record NC_044035.1, read on the forward strand.
ACAGGGAGAAGGAAGTCTTATTTTCCTTTCTTGTGATACTGAAAAGCCAGAGGGAAGTTTTGTCCATAGTAAGGTTTGTTTTCTCTTTATTGCTGAAAACTCAGAGGGCCAGATGTACTAAACCTTAACGACCCTCTAACAACCCTTTAATGAAGGAAATTCCTAACCGTTGCATGCATTAAAGGCTTTTTTCCGACGAAGCAAGCAGCTAACGAAAATGGAATACAAAAGAGTAACTACCATTGTAATGTGGGCGATTCGGGATGCACTAACAATACCGACGATCACACCGAATCATTTACCGCAACATATTAAACGTATGGTCAGAGCAGTCGTAAAGGCCTGAGCTGTTATCTCCCCGCTTCCCCCTGCACTTTAAAATTCCAAGCTGGCATGTTGAAAAACAAAATAAAGAACACAAACATGTGGCTCCCCGCTTCCCTCTGCATACAATACAAATGAAACGAAAACAAAATCAAAAAAGGACTGGGTGGGGGCAAGGGCACTCATCAGGAGCGTCCTGTATGGACGGCCTTGCCCCCGCACCCCCCCCCCCCCCGAGGTCGCCGCTGCTCCCCGCTTCCACTCGTATAAAATAAAAAATTAAAACAAAACTAAAAAGTTTAGCAGCCCCGGTCCCCCTCCCTTCCTGTCTCTCTCTGTACTCCTTCTCCCATAGCTCCGCCTCCCGGATTCCTACGCCCCGTGCCCCGCCCCCCTGAGCTTGTCACTGCCACTGCCCCCCTCTACCGGACCCCCCTTCCGCTTTACCAGCCTGCGCAGCGCCTCTCACCTCACCTTCAGAGGAGGGCGGGCCCAGGAAGAACAGAGAGACGTCGGAGGAGGCAGCAGTGATCGCTGATCAGCTGTTCCATCCCGTGCAGCGCCTTCACACAGAGGTGAGAGGTGCTGCACGGGCCGGTAAAGCGGAGGGGGGGTCTGGTAGAGGGGGGGGGGAGCGGCGGCGACGAGCTCAGGGGGCGGGGCACGGGGGCGGAGGATGCCGGGAGGCGGAGCTATGGGAGAAGGAGTACAGAGAGAGACAGGAAGGGAGGGGGACCGGGGCTGCTAAACTTTTTAGTTTTGTTTTAATTTTTTATTTTATACGAGCGGAAGTGGGGAGCAGCAGCGACCTCGGGGGGGGGGGGGGGGGCAAGGCCGTCCATACTGGACGCTTCTGACGAGCGCCTTTGCCCCATCCAGTTCCTTTTTTGATGTATGTTTATTTTTGTATTGATGCAGGAGGAAGCGGGGAGCCATGTGTTTGTGTTTTTTTCTTGTTGCTGTTTTGGACATTTGTGGCATGCGCAGAGCAGCCAGCATAACGCTTGGCTGCTCTGCGCATGCTTTAGGGGCCAATTACCGACGGGGATTATGAATCTTTGATACATTGTAGTTTTCAATACCACACCGAACATGTGCGACTTGTTTTTTTGGTGCATGCTTCGTTTTTTCAAATTCGTTAAGGACTTTTACGTTTTAGATTTTTTTACGTATGGTTGATGCATCTGGGCCAGAGAAATGAGTGCTGGGGGGAGGGGCCTGGAACCTGTGGATAATGTTCCACGGTTAATCTGTTCAGTGTTTGAGGAATAACAATAAAACCTCTGGAATGAAAAGGAAAGTTTGTAAATTGTAATTATCCTCCTGAGTGAAAAAGGGGAAGCTTATAGCATGTGTTAAATGGAATAGTTTACAGCATGTTTGCAATCTAGAGTCTGTTTAAAAGGAAGGAGCCTTTGGGAGGCATGGTGGCTTAGTTTGAAGAGGGGGAAGGCCTGTTACTAGGGGGAAGAATGTCATGTAGCAGAGCACCCTCTTTAGCGCCACACTGTTCCCAAATTGTTCTAGCTCCTAAACAGCAAACTCTGCTAAGGCAGAGGACTGAACCTGGGAACCATCACTAGCAGTAGTGCGCTGGTAAATGTTTAACAACAAGCTCTCTCCCCGGTCCACCTCTGCGGCCCCCCCTGTCCACCTCTGCGCCCCTCGTCCACCTGTGCGTCCCCCATCCACCTCTGCGCCCCGCCCCCCCCCAAATTGCAGAGCTGGCTATAGCCGGGGAGAGAACCTGGTGGGGGGCAATGCATTACTCCAGGAAAAAAAAATTAAATGATCCCAGGTTCCAATCTAATTCATGTTTAATGTGGGATAAAATACCATAAATAAGTAAATAAATATAAACTTTTAATGTTGAGCACCTGATTCTCAAAGTGGACATATTCCAAACACTATAATGACAATAAAATGATTTTTTTTCTACCTTTGTTGTCTGATGACTTTGTTTTTCTGATCATGCTGGCCCAGTATCCGATTCTGCTGCTATCTGTCCTCTTAACTCCATTTCCAGGACTTCCTTTCCATTTATTTCTTTACTTTCCGCCTTTCTTCTTCATTTCTTGCCCTACATCCGTAAGTAAAAGCTGGGTCCTCCGCAGACTTGACTGAACCAGTGGATCCAGCTTCTGCCTATTTTCTTCATCCATGTGCAGTTTTTCTCCTCTCTTCCTTTTCCCTCATCTCATTTCCTTCCTCACTCTTCCCTCCCCTCCATCCATGTCCAGCATTTCTTCTCTCTCCCTTCCCTCTCCTCCATCCATGTCCAGCAACCCTCCTCTCCCCTGCCCTCCCCTCCATCCACCCATGTCCAGCAACCCTCCTCTCCCCTGCTCTCCCCTCCATCCACTCATGTCCAGCAACCCTCATCTACCCTGCCCTCCCCTCCATCCACCCATGTCCAGCAACTCCCCTGCCCTCCCCTCTATCTACCCATGTCCAGCAACTCCCCTGCCCTCCCCTCCATCCACCCATGTCCAGCAACTCTCCTCTCCCCTGCCCTCCCCTCCATCCACCCATATCCAGCAACTCTCCTCTCCCCTGCCTTCCTCCATCCATATCCAGCAACTCTCCTCTCCCCTGCCCCCCTCCATCCATCCATACCCAACGATTCTCCTCTCTCCCCTGCCCCCCCTGCAGCCACCCATAGCCAGCGATTCTCTTCTCTCCCCTGTCCCCCCTCCAGCCATCCATACCCAGCGATTCCCCTCTCTACCCTGATTACCTCTGTCAAAGCGGCCGCGTTATTGAAAGCCGTGCTCGTCTCTAGCCTTCCCTTCGAGTTCCGTTCCCTCAGAGTCCCGCCCTCGCGGAAAGAGGAAATGACGTCAGAAGGCGGAACTCTGAGGGAACGAACAGGAAAAACGTTTTGCTGAATGGTCTGGTCCTTCAACGTCGGCATCGGCATCGGTACCAAGGTCGGCAGCATTGATGTCGACGTTGAGGGAAGCATTGACTTCGAGAGCACAGGTAATGGCTGCCAAACAACCACATCACGCTGGGAGCAACGAGGCATCGAGTGGGTCTCCACCTGTCACAAGGCCTACTGCTATGCAGGCCCCCTGGGACCGACCTTCGTCGGACCCGGCCCCGAAGAGGCGTGAGGATTCCACGTCCTCCTCTTCAGTACTGAGGAGTCTCAATGATGGGCGTCGAGCGAAGGCTAAGAAGCACTGTCATCGTTCTCCTTCCAGACACGGTACCGAGAGCTCTGGGGAGCCCAGGGATTCGGCACCCGAGAAGAGTTGGCGCCGGGAGGACTGCTCACCCTCTATACAGGAGGTGCCGATGCGTCGGTCTTCTGGCAGCCTGGTACTGGCTCTCGAGCCCCCTCAGATTCTGCCACTGGCTCCTGCACCGGCCCTGCAGCCTTTTCAGATGGAGGCTCTCGACGAGCGCATCAGGGCTCTTCTTCCAGAGCTTCTGGAAGGATTGCTGCGCCAGTCTACTTCGGTGTCAGCGGTGCTTGCGCCTTCTGCACCATCTGTTGAGGCGGTATCTGGTCCTTCGCCTGTGGTGAGGTCCCTGACCTCGGTGCCGCTTGCGGCATCGGCGTCGGTTGCCACCCGTGTCAACTCTCCTTCAATGTCAGCGGAGGAAGCTTCACCGCAGTTCAGGCAGGGGTCAACTTCTCGACATCCCCCTCGAGGTCGTCGTTCCTCGACTTCGAGACAGGCTCGGGTTCGGGCTGCTCTTAGAGAGCTTTTGTCCGATACCGATGATGAGTGCTCGTGGGAGGAAGAGGGAGATCCCAGATACTTTTCTGAAGAAGAGTCCTATGGGGTCCCCTCTGATCCTACTCCACCCATTGAAAGAAGGATGTCTCTGCCTGAGAGTCTTTCTTTTTCCTCCTTTGTTCGGGAAATGTCTAAAGATATTTCCTTCCCTATGGAGGTTGTGGATGAGCCCAGGGCTCAGATCATAGGCTTAGTTTGACTGTTTCATTTGGGGGGGGGCAAAGGAAGGAGCGGGCATATTAGCATATTCATTTGCATATATGTATATGCAAATTATGCTAATATGGAGGAAGGAAGGAAGGGAGCAAGAGCTGGCTTTTTTTGGGGATATTATTTGGATATTACCTCATGCTTTTTTCAGTAATAATTCAAGGTGAGCTATAGTCAGGTACACTAGCTATTTCCCTGTCACTGCAGGGTTTTATAATCTAAGAGGGCAAGTCTGTAACTGGGCACCACAATTGGGCACACTGAGCACCAGTTTGATAAAGGCACCTGTGCACTTGCTTATGCCAGGTCAGTTTTATAGAATAGCATGTAGTACACACACACACCAATTATCTCAGCACTTATTTTCACCTGAGAGAAAGGAAGGTTAAGTTACTTACCCAAGACCACAAGGAGCAGCAGTGGGATTTTGAACCAGGCTTTTTTGGTTGTCAACCTGGTGGTCTAACTACTAGGCTGCTCTGCCACAGATTGGCTTTTTCTGCACTGAGACTTGCCTCTTATGATGGTGGCTTGGGGGAGCCTGGTACACAGTTCCTTCCTTCACTTCTTTTCAGACTCCAGAGGAGCAGGGGCATTGTGTTCCAGCCCCCCACCCCCCTTCCAACCAGCTTGTAGGGGAGAAAGGATTATCCTAGGGCACAGAACAGACACCCTGATTCCTAATTCAACCCTCTTTTCCTGTTGCTCCTACCCCTGGCCCGTCCACCTGCCCCTCCTCCACATCTACAATTCCCCTTGAGCCTTGGACACATTCCTAATGAGTGAGATATGGGATCTCCCAGTCCTCCCCTTGGCTATCTTCCACCATTTCCCCAGCTTGGTAACTCCTAAATCAAATTAAAAGTGCTGGTCCTTATTTAAAATTACCTCCTGGCTCCAGAAACCCACTTCCTATAACAGTTCCCCTACCTCAGAGTACCTTTTTCAGCCTTGATTCTGAATTCTTCCACGAACCTAACCCATCAACACCCCCCCCCCCCAATCACCCCTCTAACTCCTCCAGTCCCGCCTTTAAGTTATCCATTGCTCCGCCCAATGGTCCAAGCTCCGCCCCCTCCCAGCCTCCCAAATCACCCCTCTAACTCCTCCAGTCCCGCCTTTAAGTTATCCATTGCTCTACCCACTGGTCCAAGCTCCGCCCCCTCCCAGCCTCCGGAGCGAAAACAGGAAGTTGCAGTACAGTAGGCGGGACGCCTGACGCTGCCAGAAGGCTGACTGAATCGCCGGTGCTGCAGGAGGGAGACGGAGAAGGCAGGCTTCAGGTCAGTGAGTGCCCACAAGGTCAGGAGAGACGGGCACACGAGGACTCGGGAGGGAGGGCGCAACGTTGTGCCGGCTCTCTGGCCCTGCGTTTGGGGGGCAATGCCCCCCTCGCCCCCCCCCCCAAACTACGCCTATGGCTGAGATGCTCGAGGTCTTGGATTATCCTTCTCCACCTACAGAGGTTGCAACGGCTCCCTTGCATAACACACTCAGGGAAGTTCTTATGCGAAACTGGTCATTCCCTCTCTGTAATCCAGTGGTCCCCAAAAAAGCTGAGCCCCAGTACAGAGTCCACGGAGAGCCGGTGATGGTGAAGTCTCAGCTACCTCACGATTCTATGGTGGTGGATTCTGCTCTCAAGAGAGCCAAGAATACTAGAGACTGTGCCTCAGCGCCCCCAAGCAGAGAGTCTAGGACCTTGGATTCTTTTGAGAGGAGGACTTGTCAGGCCGCTATGCTCACAGCCAAGATACAGACATACCAGCTCTACACGAGCATCCACTTGCGGAACTCAGTGAGGCAACTGTCCACTTTGGTTGAAGCACTTCGGAGCTCGTCGAACCTTTTCACCAGGTGGTCAGGCAGCAGAAGGCGTGTCAAAAATTCCTGACCAGGGGTATTTATGACACTTTTGATGTAACATCCAGAATAGCTGCACAAGGTATAGTGATGCGCAGACTCTCATGGCTGCGTGTCTCTGACCTCGATCATAAGATCCAGCAGCGAATGGCGGATGTTCCTTGCCGGGGGGATAACTTTTTGGCAAAAAAGTAGAGGATGTGGTCAATCAGATCAAAAAGTACCATGATGCTATGGATTCTCTCTCCCACCGGGCGTCTTCTGCTACCACATCCTCATCTAGGAGGTTTTCTGGAGGGAGGAGGAGTGCTCCCTATTCCTATGATAGGCGTAGGTACACTCCTGCTTCTCGGCAGCCTACCCAGGCTCAGTCCCAGCGTGCTCGTTCTCGTCAACAGCGTGCACCTAAGGCCCATGCGGCTCCCCAGCAACAGCAAGGGATGGGCTTTTGACTGACTCCAGTACAGCATAGCCACAGTGCAAGTGTCCGTTCCAGACGACTTACCAGTTGGAGGGAGGTTAATATTTTTTCACCAAAGGTGGCCTCGCATAACCTCCGACCGGTGGGTTCATCAAATAGTCTGGTTAGGATACAACCTCAGTCTGGAATCCAAACTTCCAAATTGCCCACCAGGAGCTCATTCATACAGCTCCCAGCACAGGCAGGTACTTGCAGAGGAACTCTCCGCCCTTCTAAATGCCAATGCGGTTGAACCCGTTCCACCAGGGGAAGAAGGGCTGGGATTCTATTAGAGGTACTTCCTTGTGCAAAAGAAAACAGGGGGGATGCGTCCCATCCTAGACCTAAGGGCCCTGAACAAATTCCTAGTCCGAGGAAAGTTCAGGATGGTTTGCCTCGGCACCCTTCTTCCCATGATTCAGGAAAACGATTGGCTATGCTTTCTGGACTTAAAGGATGCTTTTACCACATCTCAATACTCCCAGCTCATAGGAAGTATCTTCGACTTCGGTTGGGAACTCAGCATTTTCAGTACTGTATGCTGCCCTTTGGACTTACGTCTGTGCCCAAGGTTTTTACAAAGTGCCTGGCTTTTTTCGTAACATCACTACGCAGACTGAGAGTGCATGTGTTCCCTTATCTCGATGATTGGCTGGTGAAGAGCACCTCGGAGGCAGGCACTCTCCATGCGGATGACTATTCAACTGCTAGAGCTACTGGGGTTCGTGATCAACTATCCCAAGTCCCATCTTGTTCCAGTTAAAAAATTAGAGTTCATTGGAGCTCTGTTGGACACACAGACGTCTCGAGCTTATCTTCCCCGGACAAGGGCAGACAATCTCCTGGCCCTCGTGTCCATGGCTCGTGCATCTCAACAGATTACAGCTCGGCAGATGTTGAGACTCATAGGACACATGGCCTCCACAGTTCATGTTACTCCTATGGCACATCTACATATGAGATCAGCTCAATGGACCCTAGCTTCCCAGTGGTGTCAGGCTACAGGGGGATCTAGAGGATGTGATCCATCACCACTTTTGCAGTTCCCTTCAGTGTTGGACCATTTGCTAAATAGATACTTTTGTTCTGTTTTCACAAAGAAAATCCTGGAGAAGGACCACGATGGACTGGCAAAAGTACATTTGAGAATGGAGTGGATATAGCACCGTTCACGGAAAACAGTGTGTATGAACAACTTGAAAATATAAAGGTAGACAAAGCCACGGGACCGGATGGGATCCACCCTAGGATATGGAGGGAGCTCAGAGAGGTTCTGGCGGGTCCTCTTAAAGATTTGTTTAATATATCCTTGCAGACGGGAGAGGTTCCGAGGGATTGGAGAACGGCGGATGTGGTCCCTCTTCACAAAAGTGGTGATAGGGAAGATGCTGGAAACTACAGGCCGGTAAGCCTCACTTCAGTTATTGGAAAAGTAATGGAAGCGATGCTGAAGGAAAGGATAGTGAATTTCCTGGAAGCCAATAAGTTGCAAGATCCGAGACAACATGGTTTTACCAAAGGGAAATCGTGCCAAACGAATCTCATTGAATTCTTTGATTGGGTGACCAGAGAATTGAATCATGGACATTCTATAGACGTAATCTACTTAGATTTCAGCAAAGCTTTTGACACTGTTCCCCACAGGAGGCTCTTAAATAAACTGGACAGGCTAAAGATAGGACCCGAAGTGGTGAACTGGATTAGGAACTGGTTGACGGACAGACGCCAGAGGGTGGTGGTTAATGGAATTCGCTCAGATGAGGGAAAGGTGAGTAGTGGAGTGCCTCAGGGATCGGTGCTGGGGCCGATTCTGTTCAATATATTTGTGAGTGACATTGCCGAAGGGTTGGAAGATAAAGTTTGCCTTTTGCAGATGACACCAAGATTTGTAACAGAGTGGACACCCCGGAGGGAGTGGAAAACATGAAAAAGGATCTGCAGAAGCTAGAAGAATGGTCTAATGTTTGGCAATTAAAATTCAATGCAAAGTGATGCACTTAGGGAGTAGAAATCCACGGGAGACGTATGTGTTAGGTGGTGAGAGTCTGATATGTACGAGGGATCTTGGGATGTTAGTATCTGAGGGTCTAAAGGCGATGAAACAGTGTGACAAGGCGGTGGCTGTAGCTAGAAGGTTGCTAGGATGTATAGAGAGAGGTTTGACCAGCAGAAGAAAGGAGGTGTTGATGCCCCTGTATAAGTCATTGGTGAGGCCCCACCTGGAGTATTGTGTTCAGTTTTGGAGGCCGTATCTTGCTAAAGATGTAAAAAGAATTGAAGTGGTGCAATGAAAAGGTACGAGAATGGTATGGGATTTGCGTTACAAGACGTATGAGGAGAGACTTGCTGACCTGAACATGTATACCCTGGAGAAAAGGAGAAACGGGTGATATGATACAGACGTTCAAATATTTGAAAGGTATTAAATCCACAAACGAACCTTTTCCGGAGATGGGAAGGCGGTAGAACTAGAGGACATGAAATGAGATTGAAGGGGGGCAGGCTCAAGAAAAATGTCAGGAAGTATTTTTTCATGGAGAGAGTGGTGGATACTTGGAATGCCCTCCCGCGGGAGGTGGTGGAGATGAAAACGGTAACGGAATTCAAACATGCATGGGGTAAACATAAAGGAATTCTGTTCAGAAGGAAGGTATCCTCAGAAGCTTAGCCGAGATTAGGTGGTGGAGCCAGTGGTGGGAGGCGGGGCTGGTGATTGGGAGGCGGGGCTAGTGCTGGGCAGACTTCTACTATTAGATTGTAAGCTCTTTGAGCAGGGACTGTCTTTCTTCTATGTTTGTGCAGCGCTGCGTATGCCTTGTAGCGCTATAGAAATGCTAAATAGTAGTAGTAGTAGTAATGGTCTGTGCCCTGAAAATGACAGATACAAATCAAGGTAATGTATACACAAAAAGTAGCACATATGAATTATCTTGTTGAGCAGACTGGATGGACTGTGCAGGGCTTTTTCTGCCATCATCTACTATGTTACTATGTTACTGTATTTGACCTTGGGACATCCATTCCAAATTCCTCAGCCACAAAAAGTACTGACGACGGATGCATCCTTCCTAGGGTGGGGAGTTCATGTAGATGGACTCCACACTCAAGGAGCTTGGTCCTTTCAGGAAAAGCGTCTTCAGATCAACCTTCTAGAATTACGAGCGATCTGGAATGCTCTCAAGGCTATCATAGATCGGCTGTCCAACCAAATCATTCTGATTCAGACAGACAATCAGGTTGCTATGTATTACACCAACAAGCAGGGGGGCACTGGATCTCGCCTTCTGTGTCAGGAAGCCGTCTGGATGTGGCTTTGGGCACGCCAACACGGCATGTTTCTCCAAGCCACATTATTGGCAGGTGTAAACAACAGTCTGGCCGACAGGTTGAGCAGGATCATGCAACCTCACGAGTGGTTGCTAAAGATGGGCGTTGTCCTCAAGATCTTCCGAGCGTGGGGCACCCCTCGGTGGATCATTTTGCCACTCAAATCAATCACAAAGTCCCTCAATTCTGTTCCAGACTCCAGGCCCACGACAGACTAGCATCAGATGCCTTTCTCCTGCATTGGGGGATAGGCCTTCTGTATGCGTATTCTCCCATACCTCTAGTAGGAAAGACCGCGGAACAATGATCCTGATTGCTTCCTTCTGGCTTCGTCAGATCTGGTTCCCTCTTCTTCTGGAGTTGTCCTCCGAAGAAGCATGGAGATTGGACAGTTTTCCTACCCTAATCACCCAGAACCAGGAGTCGCTTCTACATCCCAAACTCCAGTCTCTGGCTCTCAAGGCCTGGACGTTGAGAGCTTTGAAGTGGCCTCTTTTGGTCTTTCAGAGAGTGTCTCCCGTGTCTTGCTTGCTTCCAGAAAAGATTCTACGAAAATGTATTATTCTTTCAAATGGAGGAGGTTTGCCGTCTGGTGTGATAGCAAGGCCCTAGATCCTTTTTCTTGTCCTACATGCACCCTGCTTGAATACCTTCTACACTTATCAGAGTCTGGTCTTAAAACCAACTCCGTAAGAGTTCATCTTAGTGCAATTAGCGTTTATCATCAACGTGTAGAGGGTAAGCCTATCTCTGGACAGCCTTTAGTTGTTCGCTTCATGAGAGGTTTGCTTATGTCAAAGCCCCCTTTCAAACCTCCACCAGTGTCATGGTATCTCAACGTCATTCTCACCCAGCTGATGAAAGCTCCTTTTGAGCCACTGAATTCCTGTCATCTGAAGTACTTGACCTGGAAGGTCATTTTCTTGGTGGCTGTTATTACAGCTCGTAGAGTCAGTGAGCTCCAAGCCCTGGTAGTGCATGCACCTTATATCAAGTTTCATCATAACAGAGTAGTCCTCCGCACTCACCCTAAGTTCTTGCCGAAGGTGCTTTCGGAGTTCCATCTGAACCAGTCAGTTGTCTTGCCAACATTTTTTCCCTGTCCACATACCCGCCCTGGTGAGGACACGTTGCACACCTTGGACTGTAAGAGATCATTGGCCTTTTACGTGGAGCGGAAAAAGCCCTATAGACAGTCCGCCCAGTTATTTGTTTCTTTTGATCCCAACAGGAGGGGAGTCGCCATCGGAAAACGCACAATCTCTAGTTGGCTAGCAGATTGCATATCCTTTACTTATGCCCAAGCTGGGCTGACTGTGGAGGGCCATGTCACGACTTACAATGTTAGAGCCATGGCTGCGTCATTGGCTCACTTAGTCAGCCTCCATTGAGGAGATTTGCAAGGCTGCAACGTGGTCATCAGTCCACACATTCACATCTCACTACTGCTTTCAGCAGGATACCCGACGCGACAGTCGGGCAGTCGGTGCTGCAGAATTTGTTCAGAGTTTAGAATCCAACTCCACCCTCCTAGGCCCATTTCTGTTCTGTTCCAGGCTGTACTCTCACTTAGTTCTGTTTCTTTTCAGGTCAATCTCTGTTATGTCCTCACCGTTGTGAGGCCCAATTGACCAATTTTCATTGTTTTGAGTGAGCCTGGGTGCTAGGGATACACCAATCGTGAGAACAAGCAGCCTGCTTGTCCTCGGAGAAAGTGAAGATATATACCTGTAGCAGGTATTCTCCGAGGACAGCAGGCTGATTGTTCTTACAAACCCACCCACCTCCTCTTTGTAGTTGTTCTTGTTCTCTGGTTGCTTTTCATTAAAGTGACGATGTTACGCTCGTGCCGCGGGCGGAAAGCCGTTTGCGCATGCGCGGTGCGCTCAGCCCGTGCGCCAGAGCGTTCTAAGAGAGATTTTTATTTTGCCGGTTTCCTGGGCCGCCGTGGACGACGACCCATTCGTGAGAACAATCAGCCTGCTGCCCTCGGAGAATACCTGCTACAGGTTTGTATCTTCACTTTACACCATTATTATGCATTTTGTTAGGTGCCCTGCTAAATTTTGTAAAATGCCTGCACCCTCTCACATATCTTTGCAAGATAGTATAAACGGTCCATTGCCATTTTGTTCTTTGAATGCACGCTGTTGTAGAACAATCAGCTGCAAGGTTAGCAGCAACAGCAATTGAAAGTTGAGACTATTAAATACTAATTCAGATGTTCCTTTCATCTTCCTTATCTTTCTTTCTTCTAGGGGCTGTGTCATTGGACCAACATTCCATTTCAGTACACCAGCTCTACATTTTGGTGATGTTTCTTTTGGTGAGTGTGAACTCAGTGTGATAGTATTTCACAAGATTAAGCCATTAAAAGTGAAAGCTTTATTTAAAGAATTGTCCATAATGAGACATGCGTCTTATCCAAATTTAGATAATTTTAATGGCATGATAATTTTACATGTGTTGCCAAAGTAATACAATTACTGGTAGACAGAGAGAAAAAAAGACTGTAGGAGATAATTTACAAAGTTAAAAGTAACAACACTAAGATAAACAGAGAGGCCAATAACTAGAACAATTCTCAGCTCCTGATCTGGGTCTGCATTTTCTCTGGTCAGGTCACATTTTTTGCTTGGTGGCAGGATATGACATATTTTGCTGATGTAGCTGCTACAGCTGCAGTTTCTTCTTTTACCCCAGGACTGTAGAGAGGTTTTCCTGCTCATTCTTTTTTTTTTTTTTTTGGAAAGTCTGATTTTCTCTTTCAGTTTTGGAAAATAAGCATTTGTGATACCTTTGTGCTTTGAATAGAGCTCTAGTTTAGACAGGGCTAGATTCTATATATGGCACCTAAAAAATCCACGCGGAAATAAGCATATTCTATAAAATTAAGGTGTGGTACATAGAATACGCCTTATCAATATTGCAGCGCCTAAAGCTATGCGCGTTCATTTACGCCAATAAAAACCTGGTATAAATTCATGCTCTTAGATTTAGACACAGTGAGGCGTATTCTGTAATTGTGCGCATAACTGTTGGAATGTCCATGGAATGCCCATAAAGATGCCCCTTTTCAGCTACTTGCGTTTATTTTGAACTTTGCGCTTTGCAATTTAGGTGCAGTTCTTTATAGAATACACTTACTGAATTCAGCACATAAATTGTAATTATTGCCAGTTAGCACGTTATTGTTTAAGTGCCATTAAAAACGCTAATTTATCTTCTTCTGCCAATTAAGTTACACGTTTATATCTGTGCGAATCTAGGCACCATGTATAGAATTCAGGGGATAGTGTATGCAAGAAAATAAATGTGGATGTCTAGTTTGAGACCATCATTTTAGAAGAGCAAGTCTGCATGTGTAGGTCTGATGTAAAATAGACAGATCTATACCTCCTGGAATATACATAAAAAACAAACACGCACACACACTTGAGTGGAAGATAACATGTAGGCGTCTTACAAAATAGGAATACTTACATGTCTAAAAATGCCAGTGTTTCATAGTGGGGGAAAAGACATACAAGTTGTGGGAAATTGAAGATATATGGGTATCCTAGGCCTGGACATGATCTGCGTTTTTATAGTTGGCAGACTCTGATTGCTGACTTTTTTGGTCCCATTTTGCCACAGATGTTTATATAGAATGCACATGTACATGGCAGCTAGCCACTACATATGTGTGCTTTTCTGCACTGTCCTGTGGTCTCACACAGAAGCCAGGTGGAGTCGCAATGAAGTGTTTCCAGTCTTCCACACCTGTGACCTCTAATGGCCCTCCACATTCATAAGCAACATGGTTGCCAAGAGGGTGTACAACTCCTGCCAGGCAGAGAGCGACTTTCTGGCAGTCCTTGTAATGGCCAATGAGGCCAGATTATACTAGTCAGGTGGCTGAAGGTCAGCACACGCTGCAGCATAACAGATCTGAGGAAAAATCTCAGTGGCCCTGGCAAAGTAAGTCTCAACATATCTCCCCCATTGCCCACACCCACACCTTCCAGGTACCAATTATCTAAGGGGTGCCATGTAAAGGCTCTGCCACAGAGCATCATATCATACCCTCCAAAGGACAATGGCAGGGTTGCACAGACTCTGCAACATACCAGTCCACTATATACGTACTGGGAGACTATCTGGAGGAGCATAAGGAACATAGTTGTAACACACATTGAGAAAGGCCAGTCTGTCCCCCATCATCCATCACCACCTAAGGTACCAAGGCTGGCAGTCAGAATATACTCAGTCTCCTCCCCTCACACCAAAAAATACAATGTTGGGTAATATGCTGATGCATGACAGCATCATCACTGTGGCATACATGAGCCGTGACCCCAGAGCTAACCCTTCTATTATGAACCTACAAATATATAGCTACATCTAAATTGCACAGGATAAATCTAGGCCCTTATGAGAAGGTCAGCAATGAGACTAACACAAAACACAAGGCCTGTACATAGTAGGAATGATATAGGAACACAGTGCCTCCATTAGGGGTATGCAGATATGACATGTAGCAAGGTTTCAGGGACATTCTTCATGCCTTGAGCCTCATGATTACCCAAGTTGAGGGGGTGAAGGCAGAGCTACATGCCATCATAGATACTGTTTGGCAACTTGGGACACATAGCTCCACTTCCTGTCCACAGCCACGAGTTTGGAGACATATCCCCACGTTTGTGTATCAGACACCATGGCTTTTTGTAAATAGATAGTTGTTTGTTTGCTTGGGTTTTGGGGGGGGAGGGGGCATGGTCTGGTGTTCATTGTCAAAAAATGAAGCAGGGGATATCTCTACGACAGGAAAACACAGCATACAAAAGTAGAGGCTGAACAAGGACAAATCTAACACTGGAGATATTATTTAACAGTCTTTTATGGATGCAGATAAAGAAGGGACCTGACACCGTCTGTGTTTCGGCATGTACAAATGCCTACATCAGGGGTTAAATAATAAACTCTATAAATAAAAAGATGAATAAAACATCTAAAATACAATATGCATAAAGACATGTAAACAAATAAATAATAAATACCAACAAATAATAATGTTTAAAAATAAAGAATTAAAAATAAAAAAACATTCTCTGATATATACCTTGGCATAATATACTTTAACGAAATACATCAAAGATAAATTAAAAATATAATAAAATGCTGATATAAAAAAAGTATAAATCATACATATATAGTGGGTGCTAACAAATACAGTGAAAGCAGAAGATAAGTTTGAGAATGCTTATGCAAAGAAAAATCAAAATTATGAAAACTAGAAAAACTATAAATGTAATATATGGCTAAATGCCTATAAAAATGACTATGGGGATAGACTGTAAAGGTACTTGTGAAAAGGCTACATTATCAGGAATGCTGTCAATGCCATTTCATGGAGATGTTTCAAAACGCTTGTTTTACACAGTTCTAGTGAGAACGAATGTCAGATGTAAAAACTATGTGATATTCCAAGTTGTGGCTCAACCGTCTGTATAAGGTCAACGTATTTATTAAAAATGCAACAGTAAGCCAGAACGATAAGTGCTGCATTTAAAAAAGCATTGGAAAAAAGACTGCTTGGGAATAGAGGTCATAAAAATAACTAGTGAGAGCGATTCCACAATTTTTCTTACCTGGTCAAAAGCGCTGGTATTCAACTCTGCGTATATATGGAATTGTAGAGTTGTGAATGAGGTCAAACTAATTGGAGTGCAATCGCTGTGGGGATACAAACAGTACAGAATCCGGCTTTTAGAAACTGTGCTAGTTTAAAAAGAGAGCACAAAGAACAGCTTATACAAACTGCGTTGCTACTAAAGAACTGAATACATAAAGAAATGCAGTGTGATTATAAAAGCATATGTTTGTGGTTAAAAACCGTAGTCCAGAAAATGCGCGCCAAAAGGTCTAATTAAGAATGCTGACATCAATGACGAAGAAAACTTGCTCAATTTAAAAGTAAGACACAGTGAGAGATAAATATCAAGGAGAACATTATAACTTAAAAAGGTTACTTACCAAGTAAACCGACACTGGCAAATACTGTAGGGTCTACTCATGTAAAAGAGGAAGTGACAAAAGAATCGTCTATGTAAAGGACGTGCATTGCATATGTATGAGCAACTGATGAATACTACATCATCTGACTTCCTATGAGACCCGTATTGAGAGGAGATATGTGCGTGAACCAATTACTGTTGCTTTAAAGGTGTTTGGGCGAGGATGGTAGTATGTGTTAGTTTGTACAATCTTGGAAATATATAAAGGACAACACTTATAACAATGTCATGGAGAGTGTTATGAGTGCGAATCTGTAGCTCTGCAATTGCGGAAAAGAAATGCCATAATGTGTAAACAGGACCATAGTTGTTGCTGAGGTATATACATAATTGGTTTGGCAATTAAAATTCAATGCGAAGAAATGCAAAGTGATGCACTTAGGGAATAGAAATCCACGGAAGACATATGTGTTAGGCGGGGAGAGTCTGATAGGTACGGGCGGAGAGAGGGATCTTGGGGTGATAGTAGCTGAGGATTTGAATGGGACGAAACAGTGTGACAAGGCAGTGGCAGTAGCTAGAAGGTTGTTAGGCTGTGTAGAGAGAGGTGTGACCAGCAGAAGAAAGGGGGTGTTGATACCCCTGTATAAGTCGTTGGTGAGGCCCCACCTGGAGTATTGTGTTCAGTTTTGGAGGCCGTATCTTGTTAAGGATGTAAAAAGAATTGAAGCGGTGCAAAGAAAAGCTACGAAAATTGTATGGGATTTGCGTTACAAGACGTATGAGGAGAGACTTGCTGAACTAAACATGTATACTCTGGAGGAAAGGAGAAACAGGGGTGATATGATACAGACGTTCAAATATTTGAAAGGTATTAATCCACAAACGAACCTTTTCCGGAGATGGGAAGATGGTAGAACGAGAGGACATGAAATGAGATTGAAGGGGGGCAGACTCAAGAAAAATGTCAGGAAGTATTTTTTCACGGAGAGAATAGTGGATGCTTGGAATGCCCTCCCGCGGGAGGTGGTGGAAATGAAAACGGTTACGGAATTCAAACATGCGTGGGATAAGCATCAAGGAATCCTGTGCCGAAGGAATGGATCCTCAGGAGCTTAGTCAAGATCGGGAGGCGGGGCTGGTGGTTGGGAGGCGGGGATAGTGCTGGGCAGACTTATACGGTCTGTGCCAGAGCCGGTGGTGGGAAGCGGGACTGGTGGTTGGGAGGCGGGGATAGTGCTGGACAGACTTGTACGGTCTGTGCCAGAGCCGGTGGTTGGGAGGCAGGGCTGGTGGTTGGGAGGTGAGGAGGGGCTGGTGGTTGGGAGGCGGGAATAGTGCTGGGCAGACTTATACGGTCTGTGCCCTGATGAGCACAGGTACAAATCAAAGTAGGGTATACACAAAAAACAGCAAATATGAGTTATCTTGTTGGGCAGACTGGATGGACCGTGCAGGTCTTTTTTTGCCGTCATCTACTTTTTCTGCCGTCATCTACTATGATTTATGCAGATTAGATCATCATATAATAATATGAACTGTCTTATGAAGAGTGAAAATAAATGCCTTCATGGAATGTGTCCAACGGGATGTTGCTCACTTAGAGAAAAAGAAAAAAACAAAGATTTTATAACCTAAGGAAGAAAATGAAGCCATTCATGCCCTATCAGCAAACCATGCAATTGTCATCAAACCTGCAGATAAAGGTGGGGGAATAGAAATCCAAAATAGAGCAAAATATGTGACAGAGATTAGGAGACAATTAGATGACAGATTCCACTATACTGCACTTGATACAGATCCCACACCTACTATTCAACAGGACATAGAGGAAGTCATCACTTTGGCATCATCCAGAGGCTTTTTGACTAACAAAAAGCATTCCTGTCTGTCAAACATCCGACTATACCTACATTATATACTCTGCCTAAAATCCATAAATCCTTAACTCATCCTCCTGGAAGACCTAACGTATCAGGGAATGGGTCAGTTTTAGAGCCATTATCTGTTTATGTGAATTTTTTCCTCCACCCAATGATACCATCCATAGAATCTTTTGTTAGAGATTCAGGTTATGTGATTAAATTACTTGAAGACTTTGAGGGTGATCTTACTGACGTTATACTGGTCAGATTACACATAAACTCTCTTTACATGAATATCCCCCAATTAGAAGCCATACAGATAATTAAAAAATTAGACTAGAGCTTCCAATTTACGCATTCTGAATTGGTTTATAATTACACTGGCAACCATAGCCTTAACAAAAAATTATTTTTTTTTCCCAGGACAGTTTTGTCTCCAAATTTACGGCACAGCTATGGGAGCAGCCATGGCTCTCAATGTAGCAAATCTAAATGTTTCAAATTTTGAAAATATTTATTTGAAGAAGCATCCATTCTCACGGAACATCATTTTTTGCAAAAGATATATAGACGATATCTTTTTACTTTCGGGAACCTCTTACTCGTATGAGCTCCCCTACCGTCTAATGGTCACCTATACACACAGTGCACCACTTGTAAAGACCATTAAATATTCTGTTTTATTTAAATTTACATATTCCATATAACCTTTACCTAAAAGTCTTCCATATATATTGCTGCCCTTATGGCTGAGTTACTGCTCTTCTATATATACTCATTCATACTCCCTATTCATACACTACACATTCACTCTCACTCTTCTTTCTACTCCACACATTAATCACATCCTATATAATAATTCTCACCTCCAACGTTCTGACCTGTCTGGGACCGTGGCTACCTCGGAGGTGGTCAGAACGGCTCCGTAGATCAGACTGACGTCACTGGCCGCATTATGATGTTACCCTACCAGACCACAACTCCGAGGGAGCCATGGTCCCAGGCAAGAAAGCACGTTGGAGGTGAGAATTAAGGAGCTCCGTCGACGCCGCAAACACCCCCCTGCCCCCTTCTGTCATTTCAGGACCCCCCTCCCATTCCACCCCTCTCTGGCCCACCCCTTTGTAAGAGCTGGCTGCTTAAAAGTATTTACCTCCTGCACGCAGGGACGCCGCTTCCGTCTGCCTTTTCTTTCAATTCTGTTTCAGCTGTTCCTGTGGTCCTGCCCGTGAGGAGGCTCGTGTTGTGAGCAAAGCATTGGTGGCAGTGGGGAGGGATGTTGCCGGGTGCACAGAGGCATAGGCAGGCACCAGGGAATTTTTTCTCCCGAGCGGGATTCCTGCTGTGTTCCAGCTCCGAGGTGTTGAGTGCATGCACAATTTTCTTTTGGCGCAAACGGATGGGGCTCCCGCTTTCCGGATGTTGGCTGCATTGGTTACTTCGCCTCTGCTATGGAGATACCCCTTCAGGCTTTGTACCGACAACTCCTGATTCGGGGGAATTGTTTTGTGCCCTGATTTCATCCTCCTTTTTCTCCTCATCCACTGGTTGATATGGCTTTGGCCCCTCAGCATTTGTCTGTAGCCCGCCCCTTTAGAAGGTTTGTTCGAGTACAGTAGTGGCTTTGCTACCCTCTGCGCTAGATCCAGTGTTCCAGGAGGGACAGCTGGGTGCCATGTTGGAGGTGGGGTCATTGGGACCTCTCTCTGGTTCCCCCTCAATAGCTTCGTGCTGGGGGATTTTTTATGCCAATCTCGAGTAGATGGATTCTAGATGGTCCTTCTGCGGTGTGCATTGCTTTTTTCAGGATGCACGCCAGCCGCTCTGGGGGCTTCTCTGGGGCAGGGGGACTTCTGACCTTCCTCCCGAGTTCATTCTGCTGCTCCATTTGCCAATCTGTTGCAGAAGTCTGGTAGGGAAACTGACAGTTCCTTTTTAGTTCAGCCCTTGGAGTTTTCTGGCTCGTTCCCTGTCTCAGTCTTTTCTGATGGACCCTGCCCCAAAGAGAGGATGTTTACTTTCCAGCTCTGCAGTAGGATCCATTGCTCCTGTCTTCCTCTATTTGGAGAGAGTCTTTTCATTCTTCTCGATCTATTTGCTGCTTTTGACACTGTTGATCACAGCCTGCTCCTTGATACGTTGTCCTCACTTGGATTTCAGGGCTTTCTGTTCTTTCCTGGTTTTCTTCTTATCTCTCCCAGCGTACCTTTAGTGTATACTTTAGTGGATCCTCTTCTACTTCTATCCCACTGTCAGTTGCTGTACCTCAGGGATCTGTCCTGGGACCTCTTCTCTTTTCCATCTATACTTCTTCCCTTGGTACTCTGATCTCATCCCATGGTTTTCAGTATCATCCTTACGCTGATGACTCCCAGATCTACCTCTCCACACCAGAAATCTCAGCCGAAACCCAGGCCAAAGTATCAGCCTGCCTGTCTGACATTGCTGCCTGGATGTCTCAGCGCCATCTGAAACTAAACATGACCAAGACAGCTTCTTATCTTTCCCCCTAAACCAACCTCTCCTCCTCCCCCATTCTCTATTTCTGTGAATAACACTCTCATCCTTCCTGTCTCATCAGCTCGTAACCTTGGGGTCATCTTCGACTCCTTCCTCTCCTTCTCTGCACATATTCAACAGACTGTTAAAACCTGTTGTTTCTTTCTCTATAACAGCACCAAAATTCGCCCTTTCCTTTCTGAGCACACTACAAGAACCCTCATCCACACTCTTATCACCTCTCGCTTAGACTATTGCAACTTGCTCCTCACAGGTCTCCCACTTAGCCATCTCTCTCCTCTTCAATCTGTTCAAAATTCTGCTGCACGACTAACATTCTGCCAGTGTCGTTATGCTCATATCAGCCCTCTCCTCAAGTCACTTCACTGGCTTCCTATCTGTTTCCACATAAAGTTCAGACTCCTCTTATTGACCTATAAGTGCATTCACTCTGCAGCTCCTCAGTACCTCTCCACTCTCATCTCTCCCTACATTCCTCCCCAGGAACTCTGTTCACTGGGTAAATCTCTTTTATCTGCACCCTTCTCCTCCACCGCTAACTCCAGACTCCGTTCCTTTTATCTTGCTGCACCATATGCCTGGAATAGACTTCCTGAGCCGGTCCGTCAAGCTTCATCTCTGGCCGTCTTCAAATCTAAGCTAAAAGCCCACCTTTTTTATGCTGCTTTTAACTCTTAACCCTTATTCACTTGTTCAGAACCCTTATTTTATCATCCTCACTTTAATATTCCCTTATCTCTTGTTTGTCCTGTTTGTCTGTCCTAATTAGATTGTAAGCTGTGTCGAGCAGGGACTGTCTCTTCATGTTCAAGTGTACAGCGCTGCGTATGTCTAGTAGCGCTATAGAATGATAAGTAGTAGTAAGTAGTAGTAGTAGTAGTAGGGCAGTCCCTTTCTGCACAGAGGCAGAAAGAATCACCTGAGCTGGAAAGCCATGTTTGCCTATGTGGGTGCATTGACAGCAGCAGTCTCCCGTAGGCCTCACTGTCTGTGGTGAGTTAAGATTTTCTTATACTTCCTGCGTTTGCTAAAGGCTGTTCCTGGTGTGGGAAAAAGTGAACAGCATCAGAGCAGGGCTCCTTGTGTGTTGGGCCTCTGAAAGGGCCTATTTAGTATTTTATTTACAGACTTTTCTGTCCCCTCAGTTTTTCTCTGAGGGCAGTTGCTTGAACAGTTTGGAAGTTTCCCTCCTTTCTTTGTGAAACTCTTTTTATACTGGCAGTACAGGCTCTGCTTATGAGCACACCACCACCCTGACAGGCAGATGATCAAAAGCAAACGCCGGCGCTAGAGGCTGCTAGCGCCATACTAGTGCCGGCGTTAGAGGCTGCTAGTGCCATACTAGCACCGGCGTTTGCTACCACCCCATGATCAGAGCCACGAGTGCTCTTTGTGCAAGTAGCATGCTAATGCATGCTAAACAGGGCTTAGCGCATTCATCGCCAATGATCAGCGGTCAACGCGTCAAAATTTGGGTTGCTAGCCGCGGCAAACCCTACTCCAGCTCCGAGCTGGCGTTAGGGTTTGCAGATCATTGGGGAGGAATGGTGAGCCCTGCCCAGCATGCAGTTGCATGCTGGCACGCCCCCGTTCCCCCCCCCCCCCAAAGCAAACCTGCCAACAGGGGGCTGGAGGTCCGGCAGACCTCCGGTCCCCCCCCCCCGACGACCTCCCCCCCAGGTTCAGGGAGGGCTGGAGATCCGGAAAATGGTCCCTGGAGGACCAGCCCACCCCAGCTCCCCCCCCCCCCCCAGTGTTGTCGGTCGAATCCCTGGTGGTCCAGCATGAAAAAGAACCCTCTCACGGCCCCCCTAGTTTTGTTGGAGGAGGGAGGTAGCCTGCCTCCCTCCTTTTCCTTGGGTTGATGCCCAGCCCCTCCCAGTGCATCCTGGGATGCGCTGGGTGGGGCTACAGACCATGGATGCACTGGAAGGGGCTGGGCGCTGCCATTTTGCGGCGGCGTCAACCCAAGAAAGAGGATTTAGGACGTCCCCAACTGCACTCCGTCACAAGGACGACCCAAGTTCAAGGGGGTGTGTCGGACGCATAGCGAAGGTGGGACTTATGCGTGCCTAACACTTGGACGTCATTGACCCATAATCGAAAAAAACAAGGATGCCCCTGGCGAACACTTGGACGTTTTCACCCGGACCTGTTTTTCTTACGACTAAGGCACAAAAGGTGCCCAAAATGACCAGATGACCACCGGAGAGAATCAGGGATGACCTCCTGTTACTCCCCCAATGGTCACTAACCCCCTCCCACCTTCAAAAAAACTTCTTTCAAAATATGTCCGACCAGCCTCTATGCCAGCCTCAGATATCCGTGAGAGCAGTATGCAGGTCCCTGGAGCAGTTTTAGTGGGTGCAGACAAGCGGACCCAGCCCCATCCCCCCCCCCCCCCACCTGTTACGTTTGTGGAGGAAACAGCGAGCCCTCCAAAGCCCACCACAAACCCACATCTAGGTGCCCCCCTTCGCCCGTAAGGGCTATGGTAGTGGTGTACAGTTGTGGGTAGTGGGTTTTGGGGGAGTTTTAGGGAGCTCAACACACAAGGTAAGGGAGCTATGTACCTGGGAGCAATTTATGAAGTCCACTGCAGTGCCCCTAGGGTGCCCGGTTGGTGTCCTGGCATGTCAGGGGGACCAGTTTCACTACAAATGCTGGCTCCTCTCATGACCAAATGGCTTTCATTTGGTCGTTTCTGACATGGACGTCTTTGGTTTCGAAAATCGCCAAAAATCAGAAACGTCCATGTCTAGGGACATCCAAATCTAGGGACGGCGAAATTTAAAGATTTGGACATCCCTGACAGTATTTTCAAAACGATGGACATCCATCTTGGTTCGAAAATATGGGTTTCCTGGCCCCTAGATTTTGCCGTTTTGCAAGGACGTCCAAATCGCAATTTGGATGTTCCTTTCGAAAATGCCCCTCCATGTTTGATTACTAATGCAATGTTTCCAGTATGTACTTCAATGATGATATTTGGGTGCTCTAATACTATAGCTTTTCAAGTACACTTCATGATTTATATTGAATGGTGCACTCATTTTCATACACGCAAAAACTTCTTTCTGTACGTATCTTTTGTAATGGTTCAGTCTTGCCTTATTGTTCCATTTATTTTCACTCTTCATAAGACATTTCATATTATTATATGACAATCTAATTTGCATAAATCAGTTATATATATAGTTCAGCAACAACTACGGTCCCGTTTATACATTATGGCATTTCTTTTCCGCAATTACAGAGCTACAGATTCACACTCATAACACTCTCCATGACATTGTTATAAGTGTTGTCCTTTATATATTTCCAAGATTGTACAAACTAACACATACTACCATCCTCACCCATACACCTTTAAAGCAACAGTAATTGGTTCACGCACATATCTCCTCTCAATACGGGTCTCACAGGAAGTCAGATGATGTAGTATTCATCAGTTGCTCATACAAGTGCAATGCACGCCCTTTAAAGAGATGATACTTTTGTCACTTCCTTTTTTACATGAGTAGACCCTACAGTATTTGCCAGTGTCGGTTTACATGGTAAGTAACTTTTTTAAGTTATAATGTTCACCTTGATATTTATCTCTCACTGTGTCTTACTTTTAAATTGAGCAAGTTTTTTCTTTATCATTGATGTCAGCATTTTTAATTAGACCTTTTGGCGCGCTTTTTCTGGACTACGGTTTTTAACCACAAACATATGCTTTTATAATTGCACTGCATTTCTTTATATATTCAGTTCTTTAGTAGCAACGCAATTTGTATAAGCCGTTCTTTGTGCTCTCTTTTTAAACTAGCACAGTTTCTATAAGCTGGATTCTGTACTGTTTGTATCCCCACAGCGATTGCGCTCTGATTAGTTTGACCTCGTTCACAACTGTATGATTCCATCTCCATGAAATGGCATTTGACAGCATTCCTGATAATGTAGCCTTTTCTTTAAAGCCAGACATTGTCACAAGTACCGTTACACTCTATCCCCATAGTCATTTTTATAGGCATTTAGCCATATATTACATTTACAGTTTTTCTAGTTTTCATAATTTTGATTTGTCTTTGCATAAGCATTCTCAAACTTATCCTCTGCTTTCAGTGTATTCGTTAGCACCCACTATATGTATGATTTATACTTGTTGTTTTAATTTACAACATCTGCATTTTATTATATTTTTAATTTATCTTTGATGTATTTCGTAAAAGTATATTATGCCAAGGTATATATATTTTTAATTCTTTATTTTTAATCATTATTATATATTGGTATTTGTTTATTAATTATTTGTTTAGGTGTCTTTATGCATATTGTATTTTAGATGTTTTATTCATCTTTTTATTTATAGAGTTTATTATTTGACCCCTGATTTAGGCGTTTGTACACGCCGAAACACGGACTGTGTCGGATCCTTCTTTTTCTGCATCCATAAAAGACCGTTGGATAATATCTTCAGTGTTGGATTAGTCCTTGTTTAGACTCTACTTTTGTCTGCTGGTGTTCATTGTGTCATCTTCTGGCCCACACACTCAATATGCATCTACCAACTTACCACTAAAATTCATTGATGCTTACCCATATTCGTATAGTCATATAGAGCACTACTATGTAGCCAATCTAACAGGAGCACATGTATTTTGTAGTCATTCCCATGTTGGTTAGTGACCTTTGGGATATCATGACCCGAGGTGAAGATGAAATAGGCAGTCTCCTATGCCTGGGATATATAGAGGAGTGTCTCTGAGTCGGTGACTGTTCTTGATTCTTTATAGCCAGGTTGCCTGGCTGTTACCCTCCAGTGAGACCCTCCTTATAATTGGTTGCCCACGAGTAGTTAACAGCTGGTTCTCCTTGAATTTTTAACTCATACAACAAATGTGTTAAAGACAGTCTGGAAGGTCACCAAATTCCTCTATCTTCCCCCTGTCATGTGTATCCAGCTGCATACCCAAACAGAGTTGTCACAACCCCACCCAATACCTGCCATACTGCAGATATATCAGTCCAGGATTCCAGACATACCACACAATGTACAGTTTGGTAATGTTGCATCAAACTTTACTACAGAGCAGTTGTATGTCAAGACAGTTAACAGAAGGCAGCTAAAAATGTTGGGAAGCCAATACCAGAAACAAAACCAAAAAGCACCAAGGGCCTTCAAAAAAAGGGAATAAAGTCTTTAATTTTATATGTTGATGATACAATGCTTGAATGGACCCATTCAAGCATTGTTTCATCAACATATAAAATTAAGGATTTTATTCCCTTTTTTTGAAGGCCCTTGGTGCTTTTTGGTTTTGTTTCTGGTTTTTTTGTGCTTTGCTCTCTCTCTCTGTTAAATGGGAAGCCAATACCAGGCAGCAGCTGCCATGTTGGTAGGCCTCTCTCCAGGCTAAACAGCTACATGCCATATGTAAGCTCTCTTGAGCAGGGACTGTCCTTCCCCATGTTTTAACTTGTACAGCGCTGCGTAACCCTTGTAGCACTATAGAAATGCTAAGTAGTAGTAGTAGTAGTAGTATGTATATCCCCTCGCCACCTCCTATGCTCTACTAAAAAGGAATGTCACATGTGAGAGCAGCTGGAGTGAATGGTGAGCCTTGGTAGATGCAGGGGACACCTTTCATGACCATTCAATACATGTTAGTGCATTGACATTCATATACTCTCAAACTGGGGGTAACCAGTCACCAGAGCACCAATTCATGTGACCAACACTTACAAAGCTGCTACCTCTCCTTCTCAATCCTTATATATAATGGTCTATGGTTATATTGGGAGTGTCCCATAACAACAAGATAACAAATACAACCTGAACACAGCTGCCCCCACCTCATATATACATGGTTAAATGCAGTCCTTGGGGCTCCCAATAAAAGCACACATATTTACAGGATTAAAAGCAAATCCCCTATCACCGTATTTATATCCATTAAAGGTCCAGGGGCTCTAGGAGAGGACCAACCTTGTGACTTGGCCTCTAGTCAATCTAATGGAGAGAGGTAGACATGCTTGTCAGTGCATTTTATGTATACCATGTGACACATATCCCTATTGTGAGCCTTGATTAGTGTTTGTTCCCCCACTAACTGTCATTGGTTTCCACCATCAAGCATGTTAGACATAGGAATGGGCAAGGAACCTTATCAAATATTTGATGGGTCCCATCATATATGCCTTAATTGGTGTGGGATGGGGGTTAATAGGGATGTGACAGAATAGCACAGAACTCAGCAATTGGTTTATTTATTTATCACATTTGTACCCCGCGCTTTCCCGCTCATCGCAGGCTCAATGCGGCTTACATAGTAACAAGAGAATACAATCTGTAGTATCAGTGTCATGGATTACAGGGATACGTGTGGAAGGGCCATTTTAGAAGACCAGGCATCTGTGCAGCTATTCAGAGACAGGAGAAAGTGGAGGCTGGCCAAAGGACAAACCACCACAGGAGATGTTGCTTAATCATACTTTAGTCAAAGCACCAGTAGAAGGACCCGACACTAGCTGTGTTTTGGCAGGGAAACCTGCCTGCCTCAGGGATCACAATCGAACTCTAATAACAAGAAATATACACAAGTATGTCAAACAATAATTACTAAATAAACAAATTGTATATGGAGGGCATACCATGCTATATATACAAGAATACAGTAAAATGATAAAAACCAAACTTGAAAAACTAATTACTAAAATAATAGAAACCAGTGGACTATTCAGTGTAAATATGCATTGAAAGTATAATAAACTTTTTTAAAAACCTTCTGATTAAAAGATAAGAACATAAGGGATAAATAAAATTCAAACATACCTGTATAGGACAGAGAGGTATATAATTGCTGGTACAGAAATACTTGTAAATCACAAGGAAAGCTGAGGAGAGGCAATTACATATGCAAATGTTAAAACCACATAGCATATTCAAATTAGACAAATCCCTGAATCTATATAAAATACGAGATACATAAAGAGAAATGACATACTAAAAAATATCAGAAAATGTAATAAAAGATACAGTGTCTAAGTCACAGAAATACTGTAAAAATACTTCAATGAAAGAACTTTGAAACATGTATACAAAATACCAGGCGGAAAACCTAAATGTAAATGAACCGCTAGGCACTGCCCATATGATAATCAGTTATAACAGAGACCGGGTAAACTGTGAAACTACTTAGAAAAGGCACCAAAACCATGATCTAAGACTGCTGTAAAAAAAACTGTCCCTGAATCTCATTTTAGATTAAAAGTACAATTAAAAAAAAACCCACAAAACCTTTAAAAACAAGACCCTGTATGATAATAAACTATAAAAACCAGTTGAAAAGCTAGGGTAAACATTAAAAACAGTGCTTAGAAATATAAAAATATTAACTTGTAAACAAGTGAAAACTGGATAGGATAAAAAAAAAACTGCCTAAAAAAGTGGGGCTGGCTAAAAAGGCACATTGCAGCTGCAGTTTAAAAGTCTCAGCAATAAAATATATGACTTACCAAAAGGAAGGCACAGGTCAGATGTAGAAGCCTAAAACAGCCACCATATCAGTTTGAAAATATTGCATTGGGAACGTACCACATTTAAATATGTCTCATACATTTCTATTACAATTATAATCTAGGTCTCAACTCTATAATTAGTTACACATTATATTACATTACATTTCTATTAGATATTATTAGGAAAGGAATGGAATGGAAAACAAAAATGAGGACATTATAATGCCTTTGTATCACTCCATGGTGCGACTGCACTGCGAATATTTTGTGCAGTTCTGGTCACTGCATCTCAAAAAATATATAGTGGAATTAGAAAAGGTACAGAGAAGGGCGACAAAAATGATAAAGGGGATAGGACGGCTTCCCTATGAGGAAAGGCTAAAACGGCTAGGGCTCTTCAGCTTGGAGAAGAGATGGCTGAGGGGAGATATGATAGAGGTCTATAAAATAATGAGTGGAATGGAACAAGTAGACGTGAATCACTTGTTTACTCCTTCCAAAAATACTAGGACTAGGGGGCACACAATGAAGCTCCAAAGTAGTACATTTAAAACGAATTGGAGAAAATATTTCTTCACTCAACATGCAATTAAGCTCTGGAATTCATTGCTAGAGAATGTAATAAAAGCATTTAGCTTAGCAGGGTTTAAAAAAGGTTTGGCAAAGTCATTATTAAAATGACTTGGGGAAAATCCACTGCGTATTTCTAGGATAAGCAGCATAAAATATATTGTACCGTTTTGGGGTCTTGCCTGGATTGGCCAATGTTGGAAACAGGATGCTGGGCTTGATGGACCTTCGGTCTGTCCCAGTATGGCAGTACTTATGCAATTATGTAAATATGCTGATGCTTGCATGTTGTACATAAGCCAGACAGTAGGAAAAATGGTTAGGTTAAAACGAGTTAAATTAAAAACCGGTCAAAATGGATAAAACAGGATTGATTAAAAATACAAAATGATGAAATGGCAGGGATATATATAAGTATAGAACATAAATGAAATTGGAAAGCAGGAGATGAGCTTTCCTAATACACAACAAATGCCAACAAGATGGAAGCTTAACTAACTAAATAAATACTCAAAACCTTTAAACAATGTACCCAACAAAGGCCTTTGGCCAGCCTCTACTTTCTCCTGTCTGTGCTTTCTTCTTGTAGAGGTTCCTTCTTGTTTGCTGTGCCAGCTGTTCAGAGAACCATGGTGTCCAAGCAGCAGAGGTGGATCATAGTGCGAGAGGTATTTCAACATTTCAGTACCCTCTTTGACTAGCCTGGTCAGTGATATAAGTGCTTACACAAAGCAGAAACTGTGTATTGGGATCTGCCACAAGGTCAACTCCATTTTCCTCATTGTCCTTACCAGACCAGTTCAGAACCTGTGGGTTTGTGCATGTTATGACAAGTACCTGTTACCAGCCCTTAGAGCTGAAGAAGTTGCCTGCAATAGATTCTCTTGCCTTAAGTACATAAGCTTCATTTGGAGCTGTTGTTGCGAGCTTACTAAAGCTTTCTGCTTTTGCTCCAACTTTCCTGGAGTTACCGCAGGTTAGCACAATTTCTTGCTCCTTCCCTCCTCTTTTAGAATCATGGAGGAACCCTTCAACTTTCTGAGTTAACTCCTCAAAATAAGTTCCCATTATATGCACTTTCTTCTCAAGTCTATACTGTAATTCCCTCTGACTTCTAGTCAGATTCTCTAACTCCTGCTCCTTTTTCCAGAGTCTATCCTGGAGTTCATATACACAAGCATTTTTCTTGCTTTTGTTTTGCCTCCTTTTGGCACTGCAAGTGCTCCTCTACCTTATTAACTATGGGCCTGACTAAATCATGCAGTCGGCGCTGAGCCCAGATATTCGGACCGTTTCCGGCGATTGGCATCAACTAACTGGTTTATTTTTGGTCGGTTCAAACTTAACCTGCCAATCCAGTATTCAGCACTGGCTGGTTAAGTTTGAACTGGCCAAAGATATTCCAGGTATTCACACAGCCAAATATGGTCACTAAACTCATGCTAAAAATCGTCAGATAGCTAGTTATATTGGGCGTATAACTGGCTATCTGCTAACCGGCAATATTCAGAGGGAGTCAATCTGCTATCTCCAACTGAATATCGCCATATAACCGGCTAAGTACCATATAACTAGCCAGGTACCATTCCTGACCAGTTAAATGGTTTTGAATATTGGGGGGAATGTTGCTAGACCTCCATCCTAATACCTGCTCCATGTCTTTGAGTTTATTCTGGCATTGTCTGAGATCTGTCTTTAAATGCTCCTGCTCATGTTCAACTGGCCCTTGGCTGTGCATGAGCTCCTTTAGCTTCCTGGTTACCTGGAATTCGTTGCCAGAGAATGTGGTAAAGGCGGTTAGCTTAGCGGGGTTTAAAAAGGGTCTGGACAGCTTCCTAAAGGAAAAGTCTATAGACCATTATTAAATTGACTTGGGGAAAATCCACTGCTTATTTCTGGGATAAGCAGCATAAAATGTATTGAGCTTTTGGGGGATCTTGCCAGGTATTTGTGACCTGGATTGGCCACTGTTGGAAACAGGATGCTGGGCTTGGTGGACCTTGGTCTTTTCCAGTGTGGCAATACATATGTACTTATTCTCTCATGTTTGGCTTCCAGTTCTAGTTTATTGCTACTCAAGTTTATAGTGCCCTCTTTAGCCTGTTGCAACTCTACTATGTTGGTTTCAACCTACTATAGCTCTTTTACCTGGGTTACCTGCTCTTAGTAACATAGTAGATGACGGCAGAAAAAGACCTGCATGGTCCATCCAGTCTGCCCAACAAGATAAACTCATATGTGCTACTTTTTGTGTATACCTTACCTTGATTTGTAACTGTCCTTTTCAGGGCACAGACCGTGTAAGTCTGCCCAGCACTATCCCCGCCTCCCAACCACCAGCCCCGTTTCCCACCACTGGTTCTGGCACAGACCGTATAAGTCTGCCCAGCACTATCCCCGCCTCCCAACCACCAGTCCCGCCTCCCACCACCGGCTCTGACACAGACCGTATAAGTCTGTCCAGCACTATCCCCGCCTCCCGCCACCGGCTCTGCCACCCAATCGCGGCTAAGCTCCTGAGGATCCATTCCTTCTGAACAGGATTCCTTTATGTTTATCCCACGCATGCTTGAATTCTGTTACCGTTTTCATTTCCACCACCTCCCGCAGGAGGGCATTCCAAGCATCCACTACTCTCTCCGTGAAAAAATACTTCCTGACATTTTTCTTGAGTCTGCCCCCCTTCAATCTCATTTCATGTCCTCTCATTCTACCTCCTTCACATCCTTCGCTATTTGAGAATTCTGTCTACCCTTTGCCCCTAAAAAAGACAACCTGAGGTCCTAGAAGGGATGGAGTTGGATTCTAAACCTTGAGACCTTACAGGAAAAACTGGCCAAACTTACTTTCCCATCAGGAATCTTTATCGAAAGAGTAATGTTATATGAACGTAGGGATGTAACTCCATGTCATAGTCTTACAGATCTCTTCCATTGGAGGATGACTTCAGGTGGGCCATCAATGCTCCTATGACTCTGATATCAACTCTTGATATGCCCTCCAGCATCAGATAACTCTGGGCATAACAGAAAGAGATGCAATCTGCTATTAAATTAGACAATATGCACTTGAGAAAGGTAATGCCAATTTCAAGTATACTCCGTATATCAATTCTCCAATTTTAACAGTATCCGTAACTTCTCTCAAAGGGGGCTCCTATATCTTCCAATATCAACAACCAGCTCTAGACCAATTACAAATTCTTCTCATAAATAACATTTATGTTAGTAGTACTACTGGATCTATTGGATGCGCATGACACCACTACTATGGCTCAATATATCAAGCCAAGCATTGCTTAGAGTGGGCATGCATTAAAGGTAATGGACGTGACAGTACCCTCCCCGGACGGCCCCCCCCTCTGTCCTGGTCCGGGTCGGGATGGGTAGCGGGTGTGGAATTCTCAGGTCAAGTCAGGAGCATGGACATTGGTAGCGGGTTCCCAGGAGTTGTCTTCCAGACCAAAATGCTTCCAAGACAGCAGGTAAAAGAGTCAACCTCTTTGTTTGGAATTCAAAATTTCTTCCACTTCAAACTCAGGGTCGGGTTCGGACTCGGGAGTGATGACTTTTTCCGGCTCTGGATGCCACTTTGAGACCAGGAAGGGTTTAGTAAAGAAACATGAAATGCATTATGAATCCTAAGGCTGTCAGGCAGTCAGAGACGGTAGATGTCAGTCCCCACCCGAGATTAAACAGTAAATGGGCCAATGAAGCGTGTACTGAACTTAAGGGAAGGCAAATGGAGCCTCAGATACTTGGTGCTGAGCCATACCTTCTGTCCCGGCTGAAAGGATGGCGCAGCGCGTCTTCTTTGGTTGGCAAAGCCTGATATTTAGCCGCGGCTTGTCGCAGATGATGCTGGATTTCTCTCCAAGTTTCTTGGATATTCGTGAGGGTGTGCTGCAGTTGCGAAGTAACTTGATCAAGCAGGATAGGAGGAGGTAAACGGGGGTGGCGTCCATAAATAGTAAAAAATGGTGATGTCCGGGAAGCTGAATGGAGGCTGTTATTGTAGGTGAACTCGGCCCAGGGAAGTAGCATGGACCAGTCATCCTGGCGATTATTTGTAAAAAAATCTGTAGAAACGTCTTGAGGGTCTGGTTGATTCTTTCCGCCATCCCGTTGGTTTGGGGATGGTAAGCCGAGGAGAAAAGTGTAGTTATGCCAAAAGCAGAGCATAAGGATCTCCAGAACTTGGATGTAAATTGTGATCCTCGGTCACTAATGATCCATAGGGGTAATCCATGCAAGCGGAACACGTGTTGGATGAAGTTTGAGGCAAGCGTAGCTGCAGAGGGCAGAGTCTTCAAAGGAATAAAATGGGCCCTCCGTGAAAACCGGTCTACAGTGACCCAAATAACTGTGTGGCCCTGTGATGGAGGCAGGTCAGTAATAAAATCCATAGAGATCTCCTGCCACGGTTGTTGCGGTACTGGCAACGGTTGTAGATATCCCCATGGTTTGTCAGGAAAAGACTTGTTTCGGGAACAGGTGGGGCAGGTAGAGACAAAGTGTAGAATGTCCTCTGCCATGTGTGGCCACCAAAAGTATCGGGAGATGAGATGAAAAGTCTTATGAAATCCAAAGTGGCCGGCGAAGGTAGAGGAATGTCCCCATTGGAGACCCTTCCTCCTGGACCGGAGAGGAACAGTGGTTTTCAGAGATGTCGAGGCCGCAATGGTTGAGGGAATACAGGTTGGATTTAGCATCGGGTAGAGTTCTTCGGGGTCTTCGGAGATGTCGAAGGCCCATGACAGTGCATCCGCTTGCACATTCTTTTCCGCAGGGCGGAAAACCAGGCGAAAATCAAACCGGGCGAAGAAGAGAGACCAACGCGCGCCGGTTGTGGGTTCAATCTTTTAGCGCCCTGAAGATATAAGTACATAAGTAATGCCACACTGGGAAAAGACCAAGGGTCCATCGAGCCCAGCATCCTATCCACGACAGCAGCCAATCCAGGCCAAGGAGGTTCTTATGGTCAGTAATTATAGTGACTGGATGCGAGGCCCCCTCTAGCAGGTACCGCCACTCCTGGAAAGCCAGTTTCAAGGCTAGAAGCTCCCGGTCCCCAATGGTATAATTGCGCTGTGCAGGGGAGAACCATGGGTGTCGTTTCCCAGAGGGCGCGACCTGAGACAATATTGCCCCGGCCCCCATGGATGAGGCATCAACCTCTACCATGAAGGGCTTCATTATGTCTGGGCTGCGGAGCACTGGGGCAGACAAAAAGGCTTCCTTCAAGGTAGAGAATGCCTCTTGGGCCTTGGGAGATCAGTTTCTTCACATCCGCCCCCTTCCTAGTAAGGGTGGTCAGTGATGCCGTGATCAGGGAGTAATGCTGAATAAACTGCCGATAATAATTGGCGAAGCCCAGGAAGCGTTGCAAAGGTCGGAGTCCCTGGGGTACCGGCCAATCTCGGATGGCTTGGAGTTTCACAGGGTCCATCTGGAGTCCTTCCAAGGAGACGATGTACCCCAGAAAGGGGATTACCTGCTGGTGGAAAGCACATTTCTCCAGCTTTGCAAAAAGGCGATGGTTCCGGAGCCGTTGGAGAACAGTGCGGACATGACGTACGTGGTCTTGGGCGGAGGTAGAGAAAATCAAAATGTCATCCAGATACACGATGACTGAGGTATACAGAAGGTCCTGAAAGATAAAATTAATGAAGTTTTGGAAAACCGCTGGGGCGTTGCAGAGGCCAAAAGGCATGACAAGGTACTCGAAGTGACCCTCATGAGTGTTAAAGGCGGTCTTCCTTTCGTCTCCCTGGCGGATACGAATCAGATTGTAGGCTCCTCGGAGATCTAATTTAGTAAAAATTACCGCCCCTTGCAATCAGTTGAACAACTCAGGGGATAAGTGGGAGCGGATATCGTTTCTATATGGTTATGTCGCTGAGGCCCTGATAGTCAATGCAGGGTCGCAGAGAACCGTCCTTTTTAGTCACGAAGAAGAAGCCAGCTCCCGCGGGAGAGGAAGACGGCCTGATGAACCTCTTCTGCAGGTTCTCATGGATGTAGACCCCCATCGCACTGGATTCCTCCTGGGAGAGGGTTATAGTCGGCCTCGGGGAGGCGACTTACCCGGGAGCAGGTCAATAGAGCAATCAAAAGAGTGATGAGGGGGAAGAGATTCAGCCTCCTGAGCATCGAAAACGTCTTGGAAATCTTGGTACTCCGCCGGTAGGTGGGCCTCGCAGGGACGAAGCGCTCCAAGCAAGGCCACAATAGCTCTCTGAGGTGGTTCGACGGGCGTGAGACAGGTGTGAAAGCAGCGGGGTCCCCAGCTGCGGATCTTGCCGGTGGTCCAGTCAATCTGCGGCACATGGAGGCGTAAACAGGGCAGTCCCAAAATAACTGGATGGATAGCTCGAGGGACAATCAAAAGTTGGATCTCTTCTTGGTGCAAGATCCCCACGTGCATCCGTAAGGATGGTGTGATCTGAGTGATGGGCTGAAATAAGGTTGATGGAGGTCACCTGCAGCGCAGGCTTACACGGAACAGAAGGTCTCCCCCACTGATCGAGAAGGTTAGCGTCAATGAAATTCCCTCTTGCTCCTGAGTCAAGCAAGGCTGGGGTGTAGCCAGACACCCAATTCTGGGTGAGCCTGGGCCCAAGATGGGTGGGCAGAACCCCACCCCATACCATAGGTGATTTGGTCTCTCCTCTCGCCTGCATGCCATGTGGTCTCTCAAATATCCCTCCTCTCCTGCACACCTTTTAAATTTCAGATTTTCAGTGAGCAGCAACTAATACACACTACTTATGGAGGCCCCACATCCTTCCCACTGATGCAGCTTCCTGTTTCCGCATAGGCAGGAATACGTCAGAGGGAAGGCTGTGGGGCAGGTGTAAGCAGTACGTATCAGTTGCTGCTTCCTGCAGGCGAAGATCTGCTATTTATAAGGTATGCAGGAGGGACACTTGTTAGGACTTCTCAGCTTGGGAATCTCTGCTGGCCACATCATAGGTGTGCTGCTATTGGTGGGCCTTTAGATTGTAAGCTCTCTTGAGCAGGGACTGTCCTTCCCCATGTTTTAACTTGTACAGCGCTGCATAACCCTAGTAGCGCTATAGAAATGCTAAGTAGTAGTAGTAGTAGTGGCCTGAGCTCAAAGTGGGTGGGCCTGGGCCCACCCAAGCCCACCCTTGGCTACGCCACTGAAGCAAGGTAACCGTGTCGATACAGAATTCCTGCCAACGCAGAGTGATAGGAACCGAAATCAGGTTATCTGGGAGGGGAGAGGATTGACCCAAAGCCACCCCTCTCACAGAGGCTGGGTTCTGGTGTTTCCTGACTTATTGGGACACGAGCATACAAAATGGCCAGGCTGTCCACAATATAAAAAGAGTTTGTTGTTACGCCGATGAGACCTCTCTGATTCAGACAGGCAATGTCGCTCGATCACCATCGGTTCTTCGGGGCCCCCCGATACGGAGTTCATCGCTCCCTTAGGTGAGGTGGGGTGCGGCGTCCGAGGGGAATGTCTCTGCGGGGGACGCTGAGAAGTATGCTCCTGCGATCTCTCCTAAAATCGGATGTCAATTCAGATGCATAGAGTGATGAGGGCATCCAAGGTGGTCGGAAGTTCCAGGCCAGCCAATTCATCCTTGATCCGACCATTTAATCCTTGCCAGAAGATGGCTGTGAGGGTCTCTTGATTCCAGCACAACTCAGCCGCTAGGGTATGAAAATGCACTGCGTATGTTCTGACAGAGCTTTTATCTTGTTGTATTCGCAGCAACTCCGCTGCCGCTGAGGAGGGACGTCCAGGCACATCAAAAACCATCCTGAACCGGCGAAGGAATTCCTCCAGGTCTGAGAAAAGCGGGTCTCGTTGCTCCCAGAGAGGAGAGGCCCAGGCCAGGGCTGGTCCAGAGAGTAGGGAGACGATATAGGTAATCTTAAGGCTGTCAGAGGGAAAAGACCCGGGTTGCATCTCGAAGAGCATCTGGCACTGGTTCAAGAAACCCCAATATGCAGAGGGGGTACTGTCAAACTGAGGGGACTCTGGAAGCTGCAGTCCTGGAGTAGGCTGAGCAGGTCTAGGGGCTGAGACGGCAGGTTGCCACTGGGCCTGGAGGACGGACATCTGAGAACATATGTCTTGTAACACACCAGACAGCCTGTTCAACTGGGCTTGCTGCTGCTGAAGGACCTGCGCCAGGTCCGCCATGTCGGTTTTGTTCGGTGAACTCATAGCTTCAACTTACTGTTGGGTTCGTGAGTCCTAATGTCGAGCGGAACACAGGAGAATAACGCGAAGCTGGGCTCTGCTGGGCAGCCGTACAAACCCGATGCTTCACCTGTGGTGACCGCCGTTCCCCGAGGGTTGAGCCCTCAGGTGCGGGCCGCCGAAAGGACTTCCGGATGGACACCGGGGTCATAGACGGGCCACGGACATAGAGATCCGGGTTCCGGCTGTGGTCAGAGACAGGCGGCAGGCTGAGAGTGTCCGGGTTCAGGCAGTGGTCAGAGACAGGCAGCAGGCAGAAAGGATCCACAGGTTCAGGCAGTGGTCAAAGGCAGGCAGAGAGTATCCGGGTTCAGGCAGTGGTCAAAGGCAGGCAGAGAGGATCTGGGTTCAGACAGTGGTCAAAGGCAGGCAGCAGGCAGAGAGGATCCAGGTTCAGGCAGTGATCAGAGACAGGCAGCAGACAGAGAGAGAATAGTCGGGATACAGACAGAGGTCAGCAACGAGGAACCAAGCAGATAGGAAGCAAACAGTGCAAACAATCACCTACTGGAGTAGAAGCCGAAGCCCCGATGCAGGCAGGCAGCGTTCCTGAAATAGGGCCGGTCATAGCAGCAGAGGGAGAACAGCTGGGGAAGGAGCACTGGCATAGGCTGAAAGACCGAGGGGGGAGGAGCGCAGGAGCCCGCCCACAGGGAGCACCCACACACAGCAAAGTACCCCCGACGTGATAAGATGGCGCGCCAACGTATCGCAGCGACGAGCCAGACGCCATCAAGATTGTGGAGCGTTCCTGTGCCGCTGGAGTCCCCGCTAGCTCGAAGGTAAGGGACGTGACAGGTAGCACTGCAGGATAAAAACAAGTGCTATTCTATTTGTGGGGTGTGAAAGTCGGCTACCACTTTAGTGGGAACATACCAATGTTGTGAGAAGAATGCTGCAATTTCCTTTTCCCTCAGTTCCAAAGACACTGTTATGAACAGCCCTCTGGTTCCTCCAGCTGTGTTTAGCTGACAGTAAATGTAGCTGAAGTGGCAGCAAATCCAATTTTGGTAGGAACTGTCACCATATTTTCAGTGCTTACGGCAGTTGCTGCCAGAGATAAGCATCAGTATTGTTTCCCTTCCTACTGGCAGTGACAGATCTTTCTCTTAAAGGTAGATTAGGTTACAGGACTTAGATTTTGCTCAAAATTTATCACCTAAGTTTATTTTCTTGTTGCATAAAGCCATTTGTATGGGCAGAGGTCTACCCTCTACTTCTTTTGCTTTACCTAATGTCCCTGCTTCTTCTCCTAATGTAGCTAACTTATGTGGACCGGGTTGGAAAGGGCAGATCAGTATGATAGGCTTTCAGTTATCTCTTCAGCAGAGGAGGAGCTAGATTTAAATTTAGCAGAGCAGCAGTTTGGACTAGAGGAAGGCATCCTTCCTGATGGGGATGGAGTATCGAGTTTTACTGGGAGAAGATACTTCTGTGGTCTATATTTTTGATAAAGAGGACTTGGCCACTTTAAATTTCCCAGATTTTGTCCACTCATAAGATTTCAATGGATAAGCCCAGTTCTAGTTCTGATTCCGAGAACCCCCCTTTTGGTTGATATCAGAAAGCCTTCCAGGGCACTCCCTATCCTTCAGGAGATAGATGATATTTCTGTTGAATTAGAGGTTCCAGATGCCAGTTTTCATGTTAACTCACATATACGCCCAACTTCTTTATGTATAATTCTACAGATTTATTCATTAGCAATCAGTGAGATCAAAAGAATTTTTTTGTTGGATCATCAGAATCATGTGCACACATCCATTTGGCTAAAAACTTTGAGCCAAGCATTCAATAGGAGAGGCACGTACTCATCATCAATCCATTTTTATAAACTTAACTTTTAGTCCATTTTTTATTCTCATAACATAAGTACATAAGTAGTGCCATACTGGGAAAGACCAAAGGTCCATCTAGCCCAGCATCCTGTCACCGACAGTGGCCAATCCAGGTCAAGGGCACCTGGTACGCTCCCCAAACGTAAAAACATTCCAGACAAGTTATACCTAAAAATGCGGAATTTTTCCAAGTCCATTTAATAGCGGTCTATGGACTTGTCCTTTAGGAATCTATCTAACCCCTTTTTAAACTCCGTCAAGCTATCCGCCCGTACCACGTTCTCCGGCAATGAATTCCAGAGTCTAATTACACGTTGGGTGAAGAAAAATTTTCTCCGATTCGTTTTAAATTTACCACACTGTAGCTTCAACTCATGCCCTCTAGTCCTAGTATTTTTGGATAGCGTGAACAGTCGCTTCACATCCACCCGATCCATTCCACTCATTATTTTATACACTTCTATCATATCTCCCCTCAGCCGTCTCTTCTCCAAGCTGAAAAGCCCTAGCCTTCTCAGCCTCTCTTCATAGGAAAGTCGTCCCATCCCCACTATCATTTTCGTCGCCCTTCGCTGTACCTTTTCCAATTCTACTATATCTTTTTTGAGATACGGAGACCAGTACTGAACACAATACTCCAGGTGCGGTCGCACCATGGAGCGATACAACGGCATTATAACATCCGCACACCTGGACTCCATACCCTTCCTAATAACACCCAACATTCTATTCGCTTTCCTAGCCGCAGCAGCACACTGAGCAGAAGGTTTCAGCGTATCATCGACGACGACACCCAGATCCCTTTCTTGATCTGTAACTCCTAATATCATATAGTTTTAAATTTTTATCAATAGTAGATTTTTTAAAAAGATTTTTTCATAAAATAAGAGTTTATTTTATAGAGAGGGTACTTAGCTTTCTAGCTTATTAATTCAGCTTTTCCGTTTTATTCTAAGCACTTAAACAATATTGGAGAGCAGTTGTCACCAACACGAATATCCATGTTTTGCTCATAGCTATCTCAAGGTAGTCTCCTACAAAACCAGAAATATCCACAGTATTAATATTTATTTTCAATTAAAGTACGTTATAACCAGATAACGTTCTCATACTGACCAGTTTTTTTCTTGTGACGGCTTCTAAAATGGCTGCCGTGTTTTTTTTTAACCTTCCTTATATACTACTATTAACATCATGCGATATAGTGGGCTCCAGTCAAAGGTCAAGAACTGCATAGGCATTAGCCAATAGCTGAACACTGTCAAATTAAAGTCATCCACTCAATCTCATGATTCAATCCCTTAGGTTCAATGGTGCTCAATGAAAATATCCAATATTGCTCTGTATAGTTGAGAAGTCTTTCCAGATTACCACCCTCCTTCTTTTATATGATCTGTCACACACCATCTAAGATCAGATATCTGAATCACCCCAATTCTAATTTAATTGTACTTGTACAAACCAACCTATACTATTCACACCGGAGTCTGTAACCTTCTTTCCAGAACTGTGTAAGCCACATTGAGCCTACAAATAGGTGGGAAAATGTGGGATACTAATGTAAGAAATAAATATCTGATGCTGGTGTTGTATCCAGTGTTGTACCAGCGGAGCCTCAGTTTTTTTTTATTTATAATCCTCTGGATTTATGTTCCGAAGGGCGGACTTTTACAGCTCTTATGCTCCTCCCGACAGAGATTTTATTATGGGGAAAATAGTGCAGCGTGGATCTCATATGCACAAAGGGAGCGTATATTATTTAAACAATTTTTGGCCTGTTGGGGTTTAATGGATCTATGGAGACAGAGACATCCCACTGATAGAGATTTTACTTATTATTCCTCCCATCATAGGTCCTACTCTCGTATAGATTTGTGGTTGGGGGATGCTCACATTTTAAAAGAGACACAAGATGTGCAGATACATGCTCGCACCTGGTCAGATGATGCCCCTGTTCTCCTGAAATTTCATTGGGATATGGGCCGGGCCGCCGGGGTACTAGATATTCTCCGAGGACAAGCAGGCTGCTTGTTCTCACTGATGGGTGACGTCCTCGGCAGCCCCTCCAATCGGAATCTTCCTAGCAAAGTCCTTTGCTAGCTCTCGCGCGCCCGCGCGGCCGTCTTCCCGCCCGAAACCGGCTCGAGCC
Organism: Microcaecilia unicolor; assembly: GCF_901765095.1. Lineage (NCBI taxonomy): Eukaryota > Metazoa > Chordata > Amphibia > Gymnophiona > Siphonopidae > Microcaecilia > Microcaecilia unicolor. The sequence continues at coordinate 172,953,743 of NC_044035.1, forward strand.
GGCCAGTCTTCTTTCGTCCGCACTCGGTACGGCTGTGTTTTTTGCCGTGTTGAGCCCCGGAGAGTCGACCTCGCGCGTCCGTTATTTAATCGACGTGTTTTTTCTTCGGAAAAGTTTTCTTTCGTTCGGAAAGTGCTCCGGAAACCCCCTTGGGTTTCGTTTGCCCCTTCCCGTATTTCCAGTTTTTGCCCCGGTAAGTTTTCTTTCGTTGTCGGGGTAGGCCTCTTTTCGGCCTCGGTCGAGATTTTTCTCCCTTAAAGTTTTGGTGCTCCAAATTCGTCATTTCGGATTTTGACTTCGCCGGCGTGATTTTTCCGCCCATGACATCGAAGCCTTCCAGCGGCTTCAAGAAGTGCACCCAGTGCGCCCGGGTAATCTCGCTCACTGATAGGCACTCTTCGTGTCTTCAGTGTCTGGGGGCCGAGCACCGTCCCGAGAACTGTAGTCTGTGTTCCCTCTTACAAAGGCGGACTCAAGTAGCGAGATTGGCCCAGTGGAACGTTTTGTTCTCGGGCTCTTCGTCGGCATCGGCACCGGGGTGATCGTGTGCATCGACGTCATCAGCGTCCAGACCTTCTTCCTTGGCTGCCAGTGCATCGAGTGCATCGAGGCATCGGCCCTCTGCATCGGCGCCGAGACATCGGATAGCTGCATCGACGTTGGTGGTACCGGGACCTCGTCTCCTGATGTCGTCGGACGGTGGTGCATCGAGTGGAGTGCAGGTGAGGGCTGTCCATTCCCCTGCTGGTGGCGGTGAGCCCTCGGGTGGGTCTCCTCCTACCCTGAGGGCTCCTGCGGTACAGCCCCCCCGAGACCGACCTCCTTCGGCCTCGGCCCCGAGGAAGCGACGGATGGATTCTACGTCCTCCTCGTCGGTGCCGGGGAGCTCCGGTGACATGCTTCGGAAGAAGTCGAAGAAGCATCGACACCGGTCTCCTCCCCGCGTCGGCACCGAGAGCTCTGGGTCGCCGAGGGAGTCGGCACCCAGCAGGCATCGGCACCGAGAGGACCGCTCACCCTCTGTTCAGGAGGTGTCGATGCGCTCCACTCTGGACAGCCCGGAACAGCCTCCACGCCCGGAACAGGTTCTGATGTCGACGCCTGCATCGACCTCCATGCCTTTCTCTGCAGCCGCTCTGAACGAGAGCCTCCGGGCCGTTCTCCCAGAGATTCTGGGAGAGCTGTTGCGCCCTACCCCTCCGGTACTGGCGGTGCTTGCGCCTCCGGTATCGTCGAGCGTGGCGCCGGCTGGCCCATCGCCCGGGGTGAGGTCCCCGACGTCGGTACCGCTTGCGGTGCCGACTGCGGCCACCTCCCAGGAGGGCTCCCCGACTACGTCGGCGGAGGGAGCTTCGCCGATGCGGGCGAGGGAGTCTACCTCTCGACGCCCCCATCGTGGACGTGGCTCCACGGAGTCGAGCCGGGCACGGTTGCAGACGCAGGTCCGTGAACTTGTGTCTGACACCGAGGGTGAGGCCTCGTGGGAGGAAGAAGAAGACCCCAGATATTTCTCTGACGAGGAGTCTGAGGGTCTACCTTCTGATCCCACTCCCTCTCCTGAAAGACAGCTTTCTCCTCCCGAGAGTCTGTCTTTTGCTTCCTTTGTCCGGGAGATGTCTACGGCCATCCCCTTCCCGGTGGTTGTGGAGGACGAGCCCAGGGCTGAAATGTTTGAGCTCCTGGACTATCCTTCTCCACCTAAGGAAGCGTCCACTGTTCCCCTGCACCATGTCCTCAAAAAGACATTGCTGGCGAACTGGACCAAGCCTTTAACTAATCCCCACATCCCCAAGAAGATCGAGTCCCAGTACCGGATCCATGGGGACCCAGAGCTGATGCGCACTCAGTTGCCTCACGACTCTGGAGTTGTGGATCTGGCCCTAAAGAAGGCTAAGAGTTCTAGGGAGCATGCTTCGGCGCCCCCGGGCAAAGACTCTAGAACCTTAGACTCCTTTGGGAGGAAGGCCTACCATTCCTCTATGCTCGTGGCCAAAATTCAGTCTTACCAGCTCTACACGAGCATACACATGCGGAACAATGTGCGACAGTTGGCGGGCTTGGTTGATGCTCTTCCCCCTGAGCAAGCCAAGCCTTTTCAGGAGGTGGTCAGGCAGCTGAAGGCGTGCAGAAAATTCCTGGCCAGAGGAGTTTATGACACTTTTGATGTTGCGTCCAGGGCCGCTGCTCAAGGTGTGGTGATGCGCAGGCTCTCATGGCTGCGTGCCGCCGACCTGGAGAATAGAATCCAGCAGCGGATTGCGGACTCGCCTTGCCGTGCGGACAACATTTTTGGAGAAAAAGTCGAGCAGGTGGTAGAGTCTCTCCACCAGCGGGACACCGCATTCGACAAGTTCTCCCGCCGGCAGCCTTCAGCTTCTACCTCTACAGGTAGACGATTTTTCGGGGGAAGGAAGACTGTTCCCTATACTTCTGGTAAGCGTAGGTACAATCCTCCTTCCCGACAGCCTGCGGCCCAGGCTAAGCCCCAGCGCGCTCGCTCTCGTCAGCAGCGTGCGCCTCAGCAAGGCCCCGCGGCTCCCCAGCAAAAGCAAGGGGCGAGCTTTTGACTGGCTCCAGCAGAGCATAGCCGACATCCAAGTGTCAGTGTCGGGCGACCTGCCAGTCGGAGGGAGGTTGAAAGCTTTTCACCAAAGGTGGCCTCTCATAACCTCCGATCAGTGGGTTCTGCAAATAGTCCGGCAAGGATACACCCTCAATTTGGCTTCCAAACCTCCAAATTGTCCACCGGGAGCTCAGTCCTACAGCTTCCAGCACAAGCAGGTACTTGCAGAGGAACTCTCCGCCCTTCTCAGCGCCACTGCGGTCGAGCCCGTGCCATCCGGGCAAGAAGGGCTGGGATTCTATTCCAGGTACTTCCTTGTGGAAAAGAAAACAGGGGGGATGCGTCCCATCCTAGACCTAAGGGCCCTGAACAAATATCTCGTAAAAGAAAAGTTCAGGATGCTTTCCCTGGGCACCCTTCTCCCCATGATTCAGCAAAACGATTGGCTATGCTCTCTGGACTTGAAGGATGCCTACACTCACATCCCGATACTGCCAGCTCACAGGCAGTATCTGCGATTTCAGTTGGGCACACGCCACTTCCAGTACTGTGTGCTACCCTTTGGGCTCGCCTCTGCGCCCAGGGTGTTCACAAAGTGCCTAGCTGTGGTAGCAGCGGCGCTTCGCAGGCTGGGGGTGCATGTGTTCCCATATCTCGACGATTGGCTGGTGAAGAACACATCCGAGGCAGGAGCCCTGCAGTCCATGCAGATGACTATTCGCCTCCTGGAGCTACTGGGGTTTGTGATAAATTATCCAAAGTCCCATCTTCTCCCAGTGCAGAAGCTCGAATTCATAGGAGCTCTGCTGGATTCTCGGACGGCTCGCACCTATCTCCCAGAGGCGAGGGCCAACAACTTGTTGTCCCTCGTCTCGCGGGTGCGAACGTCCCAGCAGATCACAGCTCGGCAGATGTTGAGATTGCTGGGCCACATGGCCTCCACAGTTCATGTGACTCCCATGGCCCGTCTTCACATGAGATCTGCTCAATGGACCCTAGCCTCCCAGTGGTTTCAGGCTGCTGGGGGTCTAGAAGACGTGATCCACCTGTCCACGAGTTTTCTCGAATCCCTGTATTGGTGGACAATCTGGTCCAATTTGACTCTGGGACGTCCTTTCCAAATTCCTCAGCCACAAAAAGTGCTGACAACGGATGCGTCTCTCCTGGGGTGGGGAGCTCATGTCGATGGGCTTCACACCCAAGGAAGCTGGTCCCTCCAGGAACGCGGTCTACAGATCAATCTCCTGGAGTTGCGAGCGATCTGGAACGCCCTGAAGGCTTTCAGAGATCGGCTGTCCCACCAAATTATCCAAATTCAGACAGACAACCAGGTTGCCATGTACTATGTCAACAAGCAGAGGGGCACCGGATCTCGCCCCCTGTGTCAGGAAGCCGTCAGCATGTGGCTCTGGGCTCGCCGTCAAGGCATGGTGCTCCAAGCCACATATCTGGCAGGCGTAAACAACAGTCTGGCCGACAGGTTGAGCAGGATTATGCAACCTCACGAGTGGTCGCTCAATTCCCGAGTGGTGCGCCAGATCTTCCAAGCGTGGGGCACCCCCTTGGTGGATCTCTTCGCATCTCGAGTGAACCACAAAGTCCCTCAGTTCTGTTCCAGGCTTCAGGCCAACGGCAGACTGGCATCGGATGCCTTCCTCCTGGATTGGGGGGAAGGCCTGCTGTATGCTTATCCTCCCATTCCTCTGGTGGGGAAGACTTTGTTGAAACTCAAACAAGACCGAGGCACCATGATTCTGATTGCTCCTTTTTGGCCGCGTCAGATCTGGTTCCCTCTTCTTCTGGAGTTATCCTCCGAAGAACCGTGGAGATTGGAGTGTTTTCCGACCCTCATCACGCAGAACGAAGGGGCTCTTCTGCATCCCAACCTCCAGTCTCTGGCTCTCACGGCCTGGATGTTGAGGGCGTAGACTTTGCCTCTTTGGGTCTGTCAGAGGGTGTCTCCCGCATCTTGCTTGCTTCCAGGAAAGATTCCACTAAGAGGAGTTACTTCTTCCATTGGAGGAGGTTTGCCGTCTGGTGTGACAGCAAGGCCCTAGATCCTCGCTCTTGTCCTACACAGACCCTGCTTGAATACCTTCTGCACTTGTCTGAGTCTGGTCTCAAGACCAACTCTGTAAGAGTTCACCTTAGTGCAATCAGTGCATACCATTACCGTGTGGAAGGTAAGCCGATCTCAGGACAGCCTTTAGTTGTTCGCTTCATGAGAGGTTTGCTTTTGTCAAAGCCCCCTGTCAAGCCTCCTACAGTGTCATGGGATCTCAATGTCGTTCTCACCCAGCTGATGAAACCTCCTTTTGAGCCACTGAACTCCTGCCATCTGAAGTACTTGACCTGGAAGGTCATTTTCTTGGTGGCAGTTACTTCAGCTCGTAGAGTCAGTGAGCTTCAGGCCCTGGTAGCCCAGGCCCCTTACACCAAATTTCATCATAACAGAGTAGTCCTCCGCACTCACCCTAAGTTCCTGCCAAAGGTTGTGTCGGAGTTCCATCTGAACCAGTCAATTGTCTTGCCAACTTTCTTTCCCCGTCCTCATTCCTGCCCTGCTGAACGTCAGCTGCACACATTGGACTGCAAGAGAGCATTGGCCTTCTACCTGGAGCGGACACAGCCCCACAGACAGTCCGCCCAATTGTTTGTTTCTTTTGATCCCAATAGGAGGGGAGTGGCTGTAGGGAAACGCACCATATCCAATTGGCTAGCAGATTGCATTTCCTTCACTTACGCCCAGGCGGGGCTGGCTCTTGAGGGTCATGTCACGGCTCATAATGTTAGAGCCATGGCTGCGTCGGTAGCCCACTTGAAGTCAGCCTCCATTGAAGAAATTTGCAAAGCTGCGACGTGGTCATCTGTCCACACATTCACATCTCATTACTGCCTGCAGCAGGATACCCGACGCGACAGTCGGTTCGGGCAGTCAGTTCTTCAGAACCTGTTTGGGCTTTAGGATCCAACTCCACCCCCCGAGGGCCCTGTTTATTCTGTTCCAGGCTGCACTCTCAGTTAGTTGGTAAATTCTTTAGGTCAATCTCAGTTATGTCCTCGCCGTTGCGAGGCCCAATTGACCATGGTTGTTGTTTTGAGTGAGCCTGGGGGCTAGGGATACCCCATCAGTGAGAACAAGCAGCCTGCTTGTCCTCGGAGAAAGCGAATGCTACATACCTGTAGAAGGTATTCTCCGAGGACAGCAGGCTGATTGTTCTCACAAACCCGCCCGCCTCCCCTTTGGAGTTGTGTCTTCCCTTGAACTGTATTGTCTTGCTACATACTGGACTGGCCGGCTCGAGCCGGTTTCGGGCGGGAAGACGGCCGCGCATGCGCGGTGCGCGCGGGCGCGCGAGAGCTAGCAAAGGACTTTGCTAGGAAGATTCCGATTGGAGGGGCTGCCGAGGACGTCACCCATCAGTGAGAACAATCAGCCTGCTGTCCTCGGAGAATACCTTCTACAGGTATGTAGCATTCGCTTTGGCGAATGCCTGATGCCCTATTACTAGAGCCTCAGAATATATCAGCTATAGAGAAATATTTGAAAGATTAAATTGAGCTGAATGATACGGGGGAGGTGGATCCCATTACCTTATGGGAAGGCTCGAAGGTAGTTGTGAGGGGTCATATTATAGCCCTGGAGGCTTATCTCACCAGAACAAAGAGAGGGTGAAAGAAGTGGGCTTACACCAATAGATACCTCGAGTAGAAAAGGCAAGTAAGGCTGATCCACAGAACCAATCTGATTTGGATAAATTACATGCGTTATGCCTGTCTCTTCAGGAGATACAATTGGCTAATGACCAGCTAGAAAAAACCCGTCAAGAATATTTTGAATTTGGCAATAGCTCCAGCAGGTTACTGGTGCATAAATTTAAACAGCAGGCCCAGTGTAATCATATTTTTTTCCATTCAGGGGAAGGATGGGACAATATTAACTAGCACAGAGGAGATCCATGCGCGCTTTCTGCACTTTTATGAAGATCTATATACCCCCGAACATTCCCCTACAACAACTGAGATAGAAACCGTTTTGGTCCCTATATCTCTTCCTGTTTTGTTAGTGGGGGAGGCTGAACAATTATCTAAACCTATAGACTTAGATGAAGTATTCTCCGAGGACAAGCAGGCTGCTTGTTCTCACTGATGGGTGACGTCCACGGCAGCCCCTCCAATCGGAACACTTTACTAGCAAAGGCCTTTGCTAGTCCTCGCGCGCTCATGCGCACCGCGCATGCGCGGCCGTCTTCCCGCCCGAACCGGCTCGTGTTCGTCAGTCTTCTTTTGTCCGCGCTCGGTACGGTCGTGTTTTCGCCGTGTCGTGCCCCGCAAAGTCGACCTCGCGCATTCTTCGTGTTGCTTTAAAAAAAAAAAATCCATTCTGTGTGTGGAAAGAGACTCTTCAGTCTTTTTTCCCCCCGCTATTTCCAGCTTTTTCGCCCCGGTAAGTTTTCTTTCATCGTCGGGGTAGGCCGCTTTTAGGCCTCGGGTCGAAGTTTTCTTCCCCTTGTTTTTCGGGTGCCTTTTCCGCCATTTCGACTTTTGATCTCGCCGGCGTGATTTTTCCGCCCATGACATCGAAGTCTCCCAGCAGCTTCAAGAAGTGCACCCAGTGCGCCCGGGTCATCTCGGTCACTGACAGGCACGCGTCGTGTCTTCAGTGCTTGGGGGCTGGGCACCGCCCGCAGGCCTGTAGTCTGTGTTCCCTTTTGCAAAAGCGGACTCAGGTACCGAGATTGGCCCAGTGGAACGTTTTGTTCTCGGGCTCTTCGTCGGCATCGGCACCGGGGGTATCGAGTGCATCGACGTCTTCAGCGTCCAGAGCTTCATCCTCGGCCGCCAGTGCATCGAGTGCATCGAGGCATCGGCCCTCTGCATCAGCGCTGAGACATCGGACAGCTGCATCGACGTCGGTGGTACCGGGACCTCGTCGGCTGATGTCGTCGGACGGTGGTGCTTCGTCTGGAGTGCAGGTGAGGGCTGTCCATTCCCCTGCTGGTGGCGGTGAGCCTTCGGGTGGGTCTCCCCCTACCCTGAGGGCTCCTGCGGTACAGCCCCCTCGAGACCGACCTCCTTCGGCCTCGGCCCCGAGGAAGCGACGGTTGGATTCTACGTCCTCCTCGTCGGTGCCGGGAAGCTCCAGTGACATGCTTCGTCCCAAGAAGTCGAAGAAGCATCGTCACCGGTCTCCTTCCCGTGTCGGCACCGAGAGCTCTGGGTCGCTGAGGGAGTCGGCACCCAGTAGGCATCGGCACCGAGAGGACCGCTCACCCTCTGTCCAGGAGGTGTTGATGCGCTCCACTCTGGACAGCCCGGAACAGCCTCCATGCCCGGAACAGGTTCTGACGTCGACACCTGCATCGACATCCATGCCTTTCTCTGCAGCCACTCTGAACGAGAGCCTCTGGGCCGTTCTCCCAGAGATTCTGGGAGAGCTGTTGCGCCCTACCCCTCCGGTACCGGCGGTGCTTGCGCCACCGGTACCGTCGAGTGTGGCGCCGGCTGGTCCATCGCCCGAGGTGAGGTCTCCGGCGTCGGTGCCGCGTGCGGTACCGGCTGCCGTCGCCTCCCAGGAAGGCTCCCGACTACGTCGGCGGAGGGAGCTTCGCCGATGCGGGCGAGAGAGTCTACCTCTCGACGCCCCCATCGTGGACGTGGCTCCACGGAGTCGAGTCGGGCGAAGTTGCAGACACAGGTCCGTGAACTTGTGTCTGACACCGAGGGTGAGGCCTCGTGGGAAGAGGAAGAAGACCCCAGATATTTCTCTGACGAGGAGTCTGAAGGTCTTCCTTCCGATCCCACTCCCTCTCCTGAGAGGCAGCTTTCTCCTCCCGAGAGTCTGTCTTTTGCTTCCTTTGTCCGGGAGATGTCTACGGCCATCCCCTTCCTGGTGGTTGTGGAGGACGAGCCCAGGGCTGAAATGTTTGAGCTCCTGGACTATCCTTCTCCACCTAAGGAAGCGTCCACAGTACCCATGCATCATGTCCTCAAAAAGACATTGCTGGCGAACTGGACCAAGCCTCTAACTAATCCCCACATTCCCAAGAAGATCGAGTCCCAGTACCGGATCCATGGGGACCCAGAGCTGATGCACACTCAGTTGCCTCACGACTCTGGAGTTGTGGATTTGGCCCTAAAGAAGGCTAAGAGTTCTAGGGAGCATGCTTCGGCGCCCCCGGGCAAGGACTCTAGAACCTTAGACTCCTTTGGGAGGAAGGCCTACCATTCTATGCTCGTGGCCAAAATTCAGTCTTAGCAGCTCTACACGAGCATACACATGCGGAACAATGTGCGGCAGTTGGCGGGCTTGGTTGATGAGCTCCCCCCTGAGCAAGCCAAGCCTTTTCAGGAGGTGGTCAGGCAGCTGAAGGCGTGCAGAAAATTCCTGGCCAGAGGGGTGTATGACACCTTTGATGTTGCATCCAGGGCCGCTGCTCAAGGTGTGGTGATGCGCAGACTCTCATGGCTGCGTGCCTCCGACCTGGAGAATAGAATCCAGCAGCGGATTGCGGACTCGCCTTGCCGTGCGGATAATATTTTTGGAGAGAAGGTCGAACAGGTGGTAGAGCAGCTCCACCAGCGGGACACCGCATTCGACAAGTTCTCCCGCCGGCAGCCTTCAGCATCTACCTCTACAGGTAGAAGATTTTTCGGGGGAAGGAAGACTGTTCCCTACTCTTCTGGCAAGCGTAGGTACAATCCTCCTTCTCGACAGCCTGCGGCCCAGGCTAAGCCCCAGCGCGCTCGCTCTCGTCAGCAGCGTGCGCCTCAGCAAGGCCCCTCGGCTCCCCAGCAAAAGCAAGGGACGAGCTTTTGACTGGCTCCAGCAGAGCATAGCCGACATCCAAGTGTCAGTGCCGGGCGACCTGCCAGTCGGAGGGAGGTTGAAAGCTTTTCACCAAAGGTGGCCTCTCATAACCTCCGATCAATGGGTTCTTCAAATAGTCCGGCAAGGATACACCCTCAATTTGGCCTCAAAACCTCCAAATTGTCCACCGGGAGCTCAGTCTTACAGCTTCCAGCACAAGCAGGTACTTGCAGAGGAACTCTCCGCCCTTCTCAGCGCCAATGCGGTCGAGCCCGTGCCATCCGGGCAAGAAGGGCTGGGATTCTATTCCAGGTACTTCCTTGTGGAAAAGAAAACAGGGGGGATGCGTCCCATCCTAGACCTAAGGGCCCTGAACAAATATCTGGTCAAAGAAAAGTTCAGGATGCTTTCCCTGGTCACCCTTCTTCCCATGATTCAGGAAAACGATTGGCTATGCTCTCTGGACTTAAAGGATGCCTACACACACATCCCGATACTGCCAGCTCACAGGCAGTATCTGCGATTTCAGCTGGGCACACGTCACTTCCAGTACTGTGTGCTACCCTTTGGGCTCGCCTCTGTGCCCAGGGTGTTCACAAAGTGCTTGGCTGTAGTAGCAGCGGCACTTCGCAGGCTGGGGGTGCACGTCTTCCCATATCTCGACGATTGGCTGGTGAAGAACACATCCGAGGCAGGAGCCCTGCAGTCCATGCAGATGACTATTCGCCTCCTGGAGCTACTGGGGTTTGTGATAAATTATCCAAAGTCCCATCTTCTCCCAGTGCAGAAACTCGAATTCATAGGAGCTCTGCTGGATTCTCGGACGGCTCGCGCCTATCTCCCAGAGGCGAGAGCCAACAACTTGTTGTCCCTCGTCTCGCGGGTGCGAGCGTCACAGCAGATCACAGCTCGACAGATGTTGAGATTGCTAGGCCACATGACCTCCACAGTTCATGTGACTCCCATGGCCCGCCTTCACATGAGATCTACCCAATGGACCCTAGCTTCCCAGTGGTTTCAGGCTGCTGGGGATCTAGAAGACGTGATCCACCTGTCCACGAGTTTTCTCAAATCCCTGTATTGGTGGACAATTTGGTCCAATTTGACTCTGGGACGTCCTTTCCAAATTCCTCAGCCACAAAAAGTGCTGACCACGGATGCGTCTCTCCTGGGCTGGGGAGCTCATGTCGAAGGGCTCCACACCCAAGGAAGCTGGTCCCTCCAGGAACGCGATCTGCAGATCAATCTTCTGGAGTTACGAGCGATCTGGAACGCTCTGAAGGCTTTCAGAGATCGGCTGTCCCACCAAATTATTCAAATTCAGACAGACAACCAGGTTGCCATGTACTACGTCAACAAGCAGGGGAGCACCGGATCTCGTCCCCTGTGTCAGGAAGCCGTCAGCATGTGGCTCTGGGCTCGCCGTCACGGCATGGTGCTCCAAGCCACATATCTGGCAGGCGTAAACAACAGTCTGGCCGACAGGTTGAGCAGGATTATGCAACCTCACGAGTGGTCGCTCAATTCCCGTGTAGTGCGACAGATCTTCCAGGTGTGGGGCACCCCCTTGGTAGACCTCTTCGCATCTCGAGCCAACCACAAAGTCCCTCAGTTCTGTTCCAGGCTTCAGGCCCACGGCAGACTAGCATCGGATGCCTTCCTCCTGGATTGGGGGGAGGGCCTGCTGTATGCTTATCCTCCCATACCTCTGGTGGGGAAGACTTTGTTGAAACTCAAGCAAGACCGAGGCGCTATGATTCTGATTGCTCCTTTTTGGCCGCGTCAGATCTGGTTCCCTCTTCTTCTGGAGTTGTCCTCCGAAGAACCGTGGAGATTAGAGTGTTTTCCGACCCTCATCACGCAGGACGAAGGGGCGCTTCTGCATCCCAACCTCCGGTCCCTGGCTCTCACGGCCTGGATGTTGAGAGCGTAGACTTTGCCTCTTTGGGTCTGTCAGAGGGTGTCTCCCGCGTCTTGCTTGCTTCCAGGAAAGATTTCACTAAGAGGAGTTACTTCTTTCTGTGGAGGAGGTTTGCCATCTGGTGTGACAGCAAGGCCCTAGATCCTCGCTCTTGTCCTACACAGACCCTGCTTGAATACCTTCTGCACTTGTCTGAGTCCGGTCTCAAGACCAACTCTGTAAGGGTTCACCTTAGTGCGATCAGTGCATACCATTACCGTGTGGAAGGTAAGCCGATCTCAGGACAGCCTTTAGTTGTTCGCTTCATGAGAGGTTTGCTTTTGTCAAAGCCCCCTGTCAAGCCTCCTACAGTGTCATGGGATCTCAATGTCGTTCTCACCCAGCTGATGAAACCTCCTTTTGAGCCACTGAATTCCTGCCATCTGAAGTACTTGACCTGGAAGGTCATTTTCTTGGTGGCAGTTACTTCAGCTCGTAGAGTCAGTGAGCTTCAGGCCCTGGTAGCCCAGGCCCCTTACACCAAATTTCATCATAACAGAGTAGTCCTCCGCACTCACCCTAAGTTCTTGCCAAAGGTTGTGTCGGAGTTCCATCTGAACCAGTCAATTGTCTTGCCAACATTCTTTCCCCGTCCTCATTCCTGCCCTGCTGAACGTCAGCTGCACACATTGGACTGCAAGAGAGCATTGGCCTTCTACCTGGAGCGGACACAGCCCAACAGACAGTCCGCCCAATTGTTTGTTTCTTTTGATCCCAACAGGAGGGGAGTGGCTGTGGGGAAACGCACCAGATCCAATTGGCTAGCAGATTGCATTTCCTTCACTTACGCCCAGGCTGGGCTGGCTCTTGAGGGTCATGTCACGGCTCATAATGTTAGAGCCATGGCAGCGTCGGTAGGCCACTTGAAGTCAGCCTCCATTGAAGAAATTTGCAAAGCTGTGACGTGGTCATCTGTCCACACATTCACATCTCATTACTGCCTGCAGCAGGATACCCAACGCGACAGTCGGTTCGGGCAGTCAGTTCTTCAGAACCTGTTTGGGCTTTAGGATCCAACTCCACCCCCCGAGGGCCCTGTTTGTTCTGTTCCAGGCTGCACTCTCAGTTAGTTGGTAAATTTTTTAGGTCAATCTCAGTTATGTCCTCGCCGTTGCGAGGCCAAATTGACCATGGTTGTTGTTTTGAGTGAGCCTGGGGGCTAGGGATACCCCATCAGTGAGAACAAGCAGCCTGCTTGTCCTCGGAGAAAGCGAATGCTACATACCTGTAGAAGGTATTCTCCGAGGACAGCAGGCTGATTGTTCTCACAAACCCGCCCGCCTCCCCTTTGGAGTTGTGTCTTCCCTTGTTTTGTCTTGCTACATACGGGACTGACGAACACGAGCCGGTTCGGGCGGGAAGACGGCCGCGCATGCGCGGTGCGCATGAGCGCACGAGGGCTAGCAAAGGCCTTTGCTAGTAAAGTGTTCCGATTGGAGGGGCTGCCGTGGACGTCACCCATCAGTGAGAACAATCAGCCTGCTGTCCTCGGAGAATACCTTCTACAGGTATGTAGCATTCGCTTTATGGGCTATTAAAGACCTACCCCCTAATAAAACACCAGGGCTAGATGGATTTTCTAATAAATTCTATTGCTGAGGGTCTTTCATTCACTTGATGGAGTGCAGGAACTCCCATATACATGGCGCCTTGCAGCTATTACAGTGTTACTGAAACTAGGAAAGGATTGTCGCGTCCCTTACCTGTGCATCCTGCCCGCTCCTCGGCCTCGCCCCCGGAATACGGAGCGTTGGGCGTGCTGCTGGGGCTGGCGTTCCGACGCTGCTCCCTTTCCGGGTGTGGCTTCGGAGGTTGGGGTGGGTCGGCACCTTTGCTCGTCTCGCGCCACCCTTCCTCAGCGCGATTTGGACAGCGGGGTGGCAGTCTCTGGCGGCATGTCCTGAGGGCTTGGTGGGTGCTGGGAGCTGCACGTCGGCGTGTCCGGCGTTCGGGCTGAGCCTTGTGTGGCGAGCGCAGGCTGGGTTGCCTACGTCAGGCTTGTTGGACTGGCTCCGCCTCCTTAGGTCCAGATTGGCTCCTCAGGTTCAAGACTCCTCCTACGTTGTGATCCAGAGCCTATCAGGAGCGCTTTCTACCAACTGATTCCTTGCTGCTCCTGAGGACCAGGCTACTTGACGGAGGACTCTACTGCTGTTCCCTGCTTCGGCTTCTTGTTCCTGAGACTGTGATCCGTGTCTCTCTTTCTGGTTGCCTGCCTAGAGACCTTTGCCTGGACCTGGACTGTGCTTTTGCTTGCCGCCTGCCTTTGAACCTTTGCCTGGACCTGGTCTGTGCTTTTGCTTGCCGCCTGCCTTTAAACCTTTGCCTGGACCTGGACTGTGCTTTTGCTTGCCGCCTGTCTTTGAACCTTTGCCTGGACCTCTGGACTGTGCTTTTGCTTGCCACCTGCCTTTGAACCTTTGCCTGGACCTGGACTGTGCTTTTGCTTGCCGCCTGCCTTTGAACTTTGCCTGGACCTGGTTTGTGCTTTTGTTTGCCGCCTGCCTTTGAATTTTGCCTGGACCTGGACTGTGCCATTTGCTTGCCATCTGCCTAGCAACTTTACCTGGACCTGACTTCTGCTTCTGCTTGTCGCATGCCTAGAGACCGTGCCTAGATTCATCTCCGGCTTCTTGTGCCCTGCGCATCATCTTCTACTGCAGGTAAGGCCAGAGTTGTTCAGCCGCCGAACATTGTTTGGCTCAAGGACTCACTATTTCTAGAACAGGCGTGACAGGATCCTGTTCAGTGTGGGTCCTACAGACCAATATCATTTCTGGATACTGATTATAAAATCTTGACAAAAATAATGGCCCATCGACTCCAGAGAGTGCTGCCTTGACCCATACACGCCGATCAATCGGGTTTTATAACTGGTAGACAGACCTTTGACAATATACGCTCTATACTGCATATTATTCAGTGGGTTCATGAATATCACATTCCTTCATTTCTATTGTCTATTGATGCTGAAAAAGCATTTGACAGAGTTTACTGGCCTTTTTTATTCTCGGTGCTCCAGAAAGTGGGATTCAGGGGGCGCTTTACGTCATGGATCTGTTTGCTCTATACGGCCCCTTTGGCAAGCCTGCACATCAATGGCTATTATACGGACCCTTTTGAGTTACACCGAGGCACGCAACAAGGCTTCTTTTTGCTCTCTCCATTAAGCCTTTAGTGCAGCTAGTGCTCACCATACCTAATGTTCGGGGAATCTCAAGAAGGGGACTGGAGCATAAGATTGTGCTTTTTGCTGATGATGTTTTGCTGACATTGACTGATCCTATGGAGTCACGACTTGTTATGGAGAGGTCTCTGGTTTTCAAGTAAATATGACTAAATCAGAAATCTTGAACCTTAATCTGGACCCCACAATAGTATAACAGCTGCAACAACAATTTCCCTTTCATTGGGCATGGAAATGCATTAAATATTTAGGTATCCACATGACAGCTCAATTAAAGGGGTTATATCAAGCTAACTTTCTGAGTAAACTTACTCAACTCTTAGCTGAACTGGATCGTTGGGAGGGCCTAACACTGACTTGGATGGGTAGAAGTCAGGCAGTTAAGATGATGGTGTTGCCCAAACTTTTATACTTATTCATGGCGCTGCTCCTTCCTATACCATAGTGTTTTTTCCATCACTTAAATAGGAGAGTTTTTGCTTACATTTGGAAAAGACATCCACCCAGAGTCTAGAAGTCTATGCTATATCAGTCCAAACTCAGGGGAGGCATGGGAGTACCTCATTTTGAGCTTTACTTTAAAGCTGCCCAGTTGCGTATATTAGCTGATTGGATGCGGGGAGGTATGAAAAAATGGCTAGACTGGGAACAGCAATGGTTGGGTGCTATCCCTGTGTGGGCGGTTCCATGGCTTCCGGGGAGGGATCTTCAGTTGACCCGGGTGTCCCCCCTAGTAGTTGGTTATCCCTTATAGACCTGGTATAAGGTATGGAGAGCATTCTTTCCAGACAGGAAGTACTATATGTCAACAGCTATACAGTATGCCCCCTCCTTTGACCCTGGGCTACAGGACCGGGTCTATAAAAGATGGGCCTGTGATGGATTGTGGGCCCTGGGACAGATATGGGATGAGGGGGAATTTGTTCCTTTTGAAGAGCTGAAGAAAGAATATGGCTTGTTACCAAGGGCTGGATTTCAATATAGACAGGTTAGGGACTTTATTCACCGTAAAGCACGTGGAGACCTCAGCCTCCAAGAAACCCTACTAGAACAAGCCTTCTGGGCGGGGGGAGCTAAGGGAAGTATTACCCGTATATACTCAGCTATCTTGTTAGCTAAATCTCCATTGCAATATTATACTAGTAAATGGGAGCAAGAATTACACATCTTTCACGGGGGAACAATGGGACAGTTCATTTAAATACTTGTTTAGAGTATCTGTTTCCAGTAACTTGATTGAAAATGGCTTTAAGGTCTTCTATTGATGGTATTACTCACCAGTGAAACTCAAGAAAATCTTCCCAGGAACATTGGATATGTGTTGGGGAGGTTGTGGAGAACAGGGGACCTTCCTTCACATGTGGTGGACTTGTCCTGTTGTAAAGAACCAATGGACCTTGATTCTTGATACCTTACAAGGTATATTGGGGAAGACGTATCCACAACAGGCAGATTGCTGTCTGTTGCATCACAAACCCACTTCCATTACTGTACTTCAGCATTAATTTGCTACTTTGTTGTTTACAGCCAGTAAATTAGTTATTGCACAAGCCTGGAAACAAGCTACTTTGCCTCCTCTGTCTCATATTTTACAGAAACTAGAGGGAAATTTCCAACTATCCAAACTTACAGCCATGCGACATGGACGGCTGACTAAATTTTATGACATTTGGAAAGTTTATGAACATTGGAAGACGAGGTCTGAAACCCCCTCTGGACAAGGGACAGTTTTTCTGCTTTTGCATGATATTCTTCAGCTTGGATAGGCACAGGCCACTGTACTAGAGAGGATAGGGTGGGTTAGGGGTGAGGGTTTTTTTTCTCTTTTTTATGTTTAGAAGATTGTTATTGTAATACTCAGATTGTTTAGTTGCAATATTCCAATAAAACTTTCTTTTTTGCAAAAAAATAATAACGTTCTCAGTGAATGTTTGTGGGCCTGTTCTCTGGTTCCTTTGGTAGGAGGTCAACTAAATTCATTTTACCAGAGGTGGGCCCAGATAACTTCTAGTACCAAAAACTGCTGGGCCTCTTCCCGAGGTGTTTCTGGAATTACACTGTTGTTCTCACCTACATGTGGTGGCAGTCTGACAGACTTTATTCAGATTACTTCAAGTTAGAAGCAGTAGTTCCAGTTCCACTTCTGGAAGAGAGACCAGGACGTTATTCAAAATCTTTTTATAGTTCCTGTGAGGTAGTCTGTAGGATGCTGCCGCTTCTCCTAGCAGTTTTTGGTACTAGAAGTTATCTGGGCCCACCTCTGGTAAAATGACTTTAGTTGACCTCCTACCAAAGGAACCAGAGAACAGGCCCACAAACTTTCACTGAGAACTTTATTATTTTTTTGCAAAAAAGAAAGTTTTATTGGAATTTTGCAACTAAACAATCTGAGTATTACAATAACACTGTAATACTCACAGTGTCAGAGCCACATTAAAACCCATAGTCCCAGCCAAGGGAGAAGTGACATGGGAGGAGTGGAGCCAGGAGGACATGGTCCAAGAAGTATAAAAACCCGGAGCACTACTAGGTTAAGGAGGCCCAGAAGAAAGCAATGATATGTCACTGCATATGCCTCTACCACCTATGTATGAACTGCAACAGCTACAGTCAGGTAGGTCAAGTTTGACTTGGAACCTTGCAATTTGGTGTCATTCTACAAGGGGCCAATCTGTTTCTTGAATGGAGCAGTCTTTATTTCCTCCTTATGAAATTTGCAAAGTGGCAACCTGAAAATCTATGCATTCTTTTGTCTGTCATTACAGATTGGATGTTCAGGCGCAAAAATATGCTACCCTTGGGACCAAAGTGTAAGCAGCAGAAATTTCAGTGTCCCACCCTCAGCAAGTACTTTTTTGTTACATCCTGTGCATCTGGACTAGTCTGGTGGGACAATAAGAAAGGGTAAATTAGTTCTTACCTGCTAATTTTCTTTCCTTGAGCCCTCCAGACCAGTCCAGAACCCACCCATGGTTCTTAGCATCATCTTGTTTTCTATCTCCTGAACTGTAAAGATTTTGAATTAGATTAATTTGCTATTTCTGTTGGTTCTTTAGTCTGGGGAGCTTTATTCTTAATTAGTGTTTCGCTATTCAGTGGTTCATTAGCTCCTAGGGGAGTTTTTTTCCTTTCAATTACCTTCATTCTGCTTTGTTATAATTAATATGACTGGCCAGGGATCATAAGTGATGACATCACAGTTCAGTAGTTCTCAGTCTCCACCTTCTGGCAGGACAGCTCAAATCTAAGCATCTGGACTGGTTCAGAGGGATTCAAGGAAAGAAAACTGGGTACTTCAAAAAAGGCCCACCTCCACCCCCATGTCTAGGTAGCCCCCCCCTCGGGCCTACTTGTCTGCCTAATGGGCCAGAAGCATCCCTTCACTCCTTCCCCTTCGCAACTGCCTGTCAAAATAGATACCACGAGAGGTTGTGGCAGCCATTTTGAAATAGAGCTGTGAGGGGCAGAAGCAAGGGGGCTGCGCTCCTACTTCCAACAACCCCCACTGAACCACCAGGGAGACAGGTAGGTTTTGGGGGGCCTACCCTAACATGAGGGGAGGTGGAGAGCTTGGGGGTTCATTCAGGGGGGAGGGGGGCTATTAGAGAGGCCGGGAGAGAGATTGGGAGGGTTTTATCAATTAATATTCAGCCTGGGCCCACATAACTCTCTTATGCAATCCCAGCTGACTATTAACTGGGCCCAAGCCCACATAAACTACGGCATCCTGCCCGCCCATATTTGGCCCCCAATATTCAGTGCTTGTGCCCAGACATAGCCCGACACTGAATATTGAGGGCCAATGACGGTCAGCGTTTAAAAAAACGCTGACAGTCGCCAGCTGAATATCAGGCGTTATATTACTGGTGGTTAGTCATAGATGTCTGTCATAATAGAGAAGTTATTCAATAAAATATACATTACATAAGGAAACCAAGTTACCATTGATCTTCTTTTACAGGATTTCCTTATACTTTAAACTGCTCTCTAAACAATACATCCTTGGTACCCTTGTCCTTTAATCTTCGAATCCCAGGAGATGGTCCTGGGGATCCAAGCACTACATGTTCCAGTTTGATTTTGGACAATCGAAACACAGTGTGGGGAAAAGGTGGTCAAGGAGGTATCAAGCCTAAGGAGTTCACCATTATTCCGAGCCATGGAACTGTCCGTCCTCAGGGATTCCTCAACATTCAGGTATACCTTCATTCAAGCTCCGGTATAACAAATGATTGTTTGCTATGCATTTAATAGTCATGTTATACTTTTACCCTAAATCAGAAGTCCTCAACCCAGTCCTCAGAACTTACCCAGCCAATCAAGTTTTGAGGATACCTACAATGAATATGCATAAGATAAATGTGGATACAGATACAGTAGAGGGAATGCATGCAGAGGCAGTGCCACTGTTGGAAGCAAGATACCAAGCTAGATGCACCATCAGTCTGACCCAGTATGGCAATTCTTATGTTCTTAAATCCATTGCATAAAGTGGCTATTGTTTGGAGAACTACAGTTCTCCGAGGACAAGCAGGCTGCTTGTTCTCATGACTGGGTCGACGCCCATGACGGCCCAAAAACGGCAATTTTTCCCAAGCAAAAATAGGCAAAGCTTTGCCAGAGCCTTCCAGAGCGCGAGGCGCGTGCACCGCGCATGCGCGGCCATCTTCCCGCCCATCGCGCAAGAGTCCCACTTCAGTTTTTTCTTTTCCGCGGTTGGAGAGTGGCCGCTTGTCCGTCTCTCTCCATTCGGCCCAAAGATAGAGCCTTCGTTTTTCGAGCTTTGCTCCGGTTTTTCTTAGTCCCCTTTTCTTTCGATTACTCTGTTTTCCTTCAAAATTAAAAAAAAAAAAAAAAACTTCTCTTATTTCTCGTTTTTGTCCTCTTAAGTTTTTTTTTGCTTCCGTCGCAGCCCTCTTAGGCCACACGTACGCAGTTTCTAATTTTTGTGCCCTTTTCTTTCGGTACCATTGAGAATTTTGACTTTGCAGCCGCTATTTTTCCATCCATGTCATCGAGAACTCCCAGCGGCTTCAAGAAGTGTACTCGGTGCAACCGGACGATCTCAGGTACCGACCCCCACCCGTGGTGTCTTCAATGCCTTGGGCCTGACCATTTCCCAGACGCATGTAAGTTGTGTCTTAGCTTGAAAAAGCGGACACTGGCGTTGAGACAAGCTCTTCGGGACCGACTTTTTGGAGCTTCGTCTGGTTCCTTGGTGTCGATGTCGGTACCGAGGTCGGTGGTGTCGATGTCAGCACCAGGGATCGCATCGACCTCAGGAGTGCATGTAATGGCTGTCCGGAGACCATCACACGCTGGGAGCAGTGAGCCATCGAGTGAGTCTCCACCTGTCTCGAAGACTCCTGCTGGACAGGCCCACCGGGACCGACCACTCTCGGACCCGACCCCGAGGAGGCGTGTGGATTCCATGTCCTCCTCGTCGGTACCAAGGAGTATCGATGACGTGCATTGAGCGAAGACTAAGAAGCATCGTCATCGATCTCCTTCCAGGCATGGTACCGGGAGCTCCGGGGCGTCGAAGGATTCAGCACCCGTGAAGGACTGACACCGGGAGGATCGCTCGCCCTCCATACAAGATGTGTTGGTGCATCGGTCTCCTGACAGCCCGGTACCGCCTCCTCAACCTCCATGGGTTCTGATGCCGGTTTCTGCACCGACCCCACAGCCTTGCTCGACAGCGACTCTAGACGAACGCATCTGAGCCATTCTTCCAGGTCTTCTGGAGGGGTTGCTACTTGTCTCTTGTATCGTTCCAGTTCATTTGTTTAGTTTCCCTTTCCTCAGTGTAACCCCTTATGTGCTGTATTTAGTATTTGCCTTCTGTAGTCCTGCCTCTGTCAGCAGCCTCCCTGTCCTTGTATTTGCTCCTGTTCATTTGTTTAAGTTTTCTTTTGTTTGCCTTACCTTGGTCTGCCGTGTTTGCCCTGCTTCCTGCTGTTTGGTGTCCCAGAAACAGCCTTCCCTTTAGCTTGTTTTTTCCCCTTTGTTTGCTGAGTCTGTCTCTTGATTTTGGTGAGCATTGCTCCTTGTCTGATCTGTGTATATTAAGGCAACTTTCTCTGTTTGTTACCCTTGAGTGCTGTGTGGCACAGCCTTGTGTATTCCTATAAGCAGCTTCCCTTTACCCTTGTGTGTTGAGGGGCCAGTCTTGTGTATGGATTCCCTTTACCCTTGTTCGCTGTGTGGCACAGCCTTGTGTATTCCTATAGGTGCCTTCCCCTTACCTTTGCATGCTGTATGGTACGGCCTAAAGTATTCCTTTGAGTGGCTTCCTTTAGCCTTGACTGCCCTGTGGCACAGCGTTGTGTATTCCTATAGTAGCTTCTGGCTGTCGCCCGTTCCCTGGAGTCTCTAGCTTTTGCTGTGTGTGTTGCCTGTGCTCCAGTCCCTTTGGGGACCTCTCATTGTTCTTTCTCCCTTCCCAGTGTATGACTCAGTTCCTGTTTGACCGTGAGGCCCACATGCTTGGACTCTGTATGAGTGGGTTCCCGATAGGCCGAGAGGCCTGCCTGAATGCTTTATTTCCCATTTTCCGGTGGTGCTAGTTGTTTGTGCTGTGTGTGCAGGGCTTGGTGGCTGGGGTTGTGCGTAGTGCCTGTTTGGTCCACCCTAAGCCTTGGCCAAGATCCTGGGCTCACGACCAGATTAACAAAGAGGCACCCTCTGTGCAAATAGTGTGCAGGCTTTTAAAAGAGTGCGTACTATTATCAGCAAACAAAACCCCCCAAAAGATATGTATTTTCTGCTCATGTCTGTTAACAATATGCAACATTGTTGACATTTCCCATGTTATTGCAAATGACAGCCCGTCCATAATATTAAAATACCTAACATATAGGCATGAGTACTTATGCCAGCCATAGAGCCGGGGTAGGTGCAAGTGCCTAAGGTACATGCATAATTTAAAGTAGTCTTTTAGTTACACATGTAAATGTGAACCCTGTCTATGTCCTGCCCATACTCTGTCCCTGTGTATGCCCCCTTCCCTTGAAAATACATGCTATGGGCAGTGGCGTTCCTGGCCTGGATGGCACCCGGGGCGGATCGCCGATGCAGCGCACTCCCCCCCCCCCCCGGCTAAATGACACCTCCCCCCCCCGGCAAAATGACACCCCCCCGGGTGCACGCCGCTGGGGGGGGGGGGGGGTGCCGTGGCGCGCGCCTGTTCCGAGTTCGCTAACTTCGCTCGTTCGCTGCAGCTCCCTTTGCCCTGGAACAGGAAGTAACCTGTTCTGGGGCACAGGGAGCTGCAGCGAACGAGCGACGTTAGCGAACCTGGAGCAGGCGCGCGCCGCGGCACCCCCCAGCGGTGTGCACCCGGGGCAGACCACTCCCCCTCCCCCTTGGTACACCACTGGCTATGGGGTCCGGAGCTTCTATAGCTTCCCTCTGCCCAGCTGTAAGTGTAGGAAAGAGCATATCGACAGAAATTTACGTGTCTCGTCTGGGTTTGACTTACTATCTGAGGTATAGAGAGATTGATAAAATGACTGAAACTTCTCCCTTATCTGCTTTGAGTTTGTCACCATAGTACCCGTACTGTTCCGTACTTTAAGAATAGTCCTATCAACCCGTGACTGCCTCAATTTAACCGCCAAAGCCCTACTCGGTTTATTACTAAAGACAAAGTGCGAATGCTTCTGCTGGTCCTGAAAAAACTTTAACTGATCAGAGTATATCTGGTCTAACTTCAAACAAAGCCCCTGAATTTCCCTCAAAGTTGTTACAGAGTGATTAAATTTATGTCTTTCAAAAAGAAGATTCAATTGTGTTAAACACTGAGCAATCTCAACTCTTTGCTGCCTCGCCCGGTAACTAGCCTTTTGAAGAAAAAATCCCCTCGAGACCGCCTTTAACGCATCCCAAACAACCCCCAAAGAGGGTCCCGAATCAACATTATGTTCCACATATTCTTGTAAAGTCTTTCTGTACCCAGCTAAAATTTCCCCATCCTTCAGCAAGGTGATGTTCAAGGACCATCTCTTCTCCTTGTCCTCCCCTTCTAGTGAAGGAAGGCCAACCCAGACCAGTGCATGGTCTGACAAGGTGGGCGTACCAATAGCTGATGACCACCCACCATGGGTCAATGATACATCCACAAAGATATAATCGATACGGGAATAAGTGTCATGAGGGTGGGAATAAAACGAATAGTCTCGAACCCCCGGATGGGAAACACGCCATACATCTGATAATCCAAGATCTCTAACAAACCGGTTCACAGCTTGAGAAAGCATGACATCTACACCCGAGGGCAAGCCTGACCTGTCCAACGCCGGATGCTGTGTAACGTTAAAATCCCCCCCCCCCCCCAACAATAAGTTTACCCTGAGGGATAGAAGAAAAATGTCCCACCATTTTAGTCAAAAACCCCTTCTGTGCTTCGTTAGGGGCATAAAGTGAAGCCAGTGTTACAGCTAGATCTCCCAACAATACACTCAGTAGCAAAAAACGCCTCTCCCTGTCTCGCTTCACCTTCACCACCTGAAACTGCAACGAGGAGTGAAGCAGTATGGCCACCCCCCATTTCTTTTTTTATTAAATTTGTTTATTAATTTGAAACATTACAACAAGAAAATACTTGTTATTGAAATACAGCCATGATTCATAAGAGGAAATTAAGCAACATTTAAGGAAATATCGTACAATTATACAGATGTACAAATCGTATTCTATCAAATTCCTATAACATAAATTTTTTTGCTTCATTAGACCACATTAAGGTGAGAGAGGGGTCGGTGGAATTTAGAGAGGATTTAAAACAAGTATTTATTAACAAAATTGGGAAAAAAAAAGATAGTGGCTTAACATTCCCACGTTATATTTATATCGTTACTGCTGCCTTGAATCAAGAAATGATTTAACGTGTTCAGGTGAATAAAAGGTGTATTTAATCTGACCCAATTTAACAATGCATTTACATGGAAATGCCAAGAAGAAGTTCCCTCCTATATCAGATGTTTTTGATTTTAACGCAAGGAAAGCTTTCCTTCTTTGTTGGGTAGATTTCGCTACATCAGGGAAAATCTGAACCTTAATTCCCCCAAAACAGGTTTTCAAGTTCTTAAAATAAAGTTTCATTATATTATTCAAATCCTGTTCAAAAATGAATGACACAATTAAAGTGGATCTTTCAGTATTTTCATCCAATGTCTGTTCCAGTATTGCTGAAATATTATTTAAGTCCAGATTGACTTCTTGAAGCTCTTGTTTTTTCCCTTTCTCTCCCTTAGGAACAGGAATATAATATAATTTGTTTACTGGCGGAATAGCTTCCAAAGGAATTTGTAAAACTTCGTTCACATATCTTTTGAACATATCATAGGGAGTAATCCCAGGGAGATTAGGGAAATTTAACAAACGTAAATTTAGTCTTTTATTGAAATTCTCAATCTGTTCCATCTTTCTCTGAATGTCTATATTGTCTTTAATCACAGATAATCTAAATTCCTGTAAAGAGTCAACATTCTTTTGAACACTTTGAATTTTTTCAACAGTTTCTTCTTTAATTAAATCCACTTTAGAATTAAGTTCTTGAAATTTACTATTAAAGGCTCTAATTTCACCTGATGTCTGATGTAAAGTTGTATCCATTTCATTCAGCTTCTTCCAAATCATCTCAAGATTTACCTCCGGTTCTTTTCCTGAGGCTCCTGCCTCTGCTCTTAGCATCTTCCTCAACGTTTCTTGACCCTCACTGGGAGCAGCAGCCAAAACACTTCCGGTAGGCTGCTGCTTCTCAACCAGACTCGTCGATGACACTGGGCACGGAGGTTTCAGCATTGCTGGTGGTGAAAGAGACACCTCCTCTCCCAGCATGGTCTCCGCCTCTCCCGAGGGCCGCGCAACGGGATCCATGTCTCTGTTTCCGTGGGAAAGTGGCGAGAAGAAGCGCTCGAGCCCCGTGTGGAACGGGGAGGACGTCGAGGTAGGTGGGGGAGCTAGCCTCGTAGACCCCTTTCGTTTGGTATGAGGCATCGTCGCGGAGAAAACTTTAGCACCAAACGGGACCCCAGAACTGCCTCTCGACGCGTCCTGCTATGCCGCCATCTTGGTTCCGCCCCCACCCCCCATTTCTTAGACCCATCTAGAGCAGACGCACAGAAAACAAATGGATATTGAGGATGTGATAAAAACTTTTCATGCTCCCTTCTCAAATGCGTTTCCTGAAGAAACACCACCTGCGGATGCGAGTTAGTTCTTTAAATAACTTTTGGCGTTTCTGTGGCGAGTTCAGGCCTTTTGTCATGTTCGTGAGTTCTTGTGCCGTCAGGAACACAGAGGCGGAAACTCAAACCTGCGCTCCGTTAGGCAACCGAGCAACCCCGCGGCTTCACCTATGGTGACCGCCGTTCCCCAAGGGTTGAGCCCCCAGATGCAGGCAGCCGACAGGACTTCCGGATACAGTCCGGTCAGACGGCCACAGGCAACAGGCAGAGAGAAGCTAGGTACAGGCAGTCGTAGGTCAGGCACCAAGCAAGGAGTAGACAGGAATCTAGCAGGAACCAGGTCAGTCAGCGAGCAGGACGCAAACAGGACTCAAGCAGGTAACAGATCAGGCGGCAAACAGAAAGTTGTCAGGACTCAGGCAGGTGTCAGGTCAGGCAGCAGGCAGAGGGCAATCCGGTGTTCAGACCAAGGTCAGGTCAGGCGGCAGGTGGAGAACTATATGGTGCTCAGGCAAAGGTCAGGTCCGGCAGCAGGCAGAGCGTAATCCGGTATTCAGGCAAAGGTCAGGTAGCAAGCAGAGCATAATCTTGTGTTCAGGCAAAGGTCAGATCAGGCAGCAGGCAGAGCGTAATCCGGTATTCAGGCAAAGGCCAGGCAGCAGGCAGAGCGTAATCCGGTATTCAGGCAAAGGTCAGGTCAGGCAGCAAGCAGAGCGTAATCCGGTGTTCAGGCAAAGGTCAGGCAGCAGGCAGAGCATAATCCGGTGTTCAGGCAAAGGTCAGGTCAGGCAGCAGGCAGAGCATAATCCGGTGTTCAGGCAGAGATCAGGCCAGGCAGCAGGCAGAGCATAATCCGGTGTTCAGGCAAAGGTCAGGTCATGCAGCAAGCAGCGCGTAGTCAGGATCCCAGCCGAGGTCAAATCAGGTCAGACAGCAAGCAGTAGACAAAGTCGCACAGGAGCACAAGCAGATCTACCAAAGTAGAAGCCAAAGCGCTGAGGGAAGGAGTAGACACTTCTAAATAGCCCCCACCATCGGGAGCAACCGGAGTCAGCTGAGGAGAGAGGCTCAGGAGTGGCTGGCAGCTGGAGGGGGGTGGAGCCGCGGTGCGGGAGCCCAATCCTGGCAGCCAGAGGTGGAGCAAGATCTCCCGTGCTCCCGGGTCCCACACCCGGAAGAGAAGGAGTTACCGTGGCACCGGCCCTGCAAAGATGGCCGGCGCCCCACCGTAGGGACCAGGACGCCCCCTCGGACCCACGCCCCCAGGCGAAGATGCGGCGTGTGGCCGCAAGACCGTCGGCCCAGCCACACGGGCCAATGCCCGACGCTCCCTTCCACGGAGGCGCCGAGCGGAGCGAACAGGGAGCGGGGCAGGCGATGAACGCACAGGTGAGGAGCACGACACCTTTCACATTATAGGACAAAAACTTTAGGCCTCTTGTCATGTCAAACCCTGAACAGGAAATTATAGGTCCCACACTGCACAACCTGGGAGACTCCTGTTGCCACTTCCCCCGCCCCTCCCCCTCCAACCCCGCCTGGGTACTGTAAGAGAAGTACATCACCCACACCCCAAAACCACTCAATCCTAGCACCTGCAACCCCCCCACCTGACACATTCATACTCCATCCCCACCATATGCCCATCTACACAATCTTCCCTCCAATACCACCCCCATACTTCCGCAAGAACACATAATTGCAACAGAATAAGGAACAAACAATTTCCTAATTAAATCGAGTTTACATTCAATGGTTCCTGAACTTTACTTAAATACTAGTCCCACAAATTGTTCAAGTAGCTGCACCAACTTTTTTGGCTTTTCCCTCCACTCTCTTCCACCTCTGCAGCTTAGCTCTCACACTCGTAATCGGGTCAGCAGCTGTCGGTGCTTCTACAGAGGTCACTCCTATGCCCCATAGTATCTTCCACGCTTCCTCTACAGTATGGATATGGTGCCTCTTGCCCCCCGCAGTGAAGCAAAGTGCAAAGGGAAAGGCCTACCGACTTGGGATTTTCTGCTGGTTTAATACCTCTAGTACAGGCTTCATTGCTCGCCGCTGACTGAGAGTATTTTGAGACAGGTCCTGAAAAACTGTTATCCGAGTATCATTGTATTCCACCGAGGACATCTGGCGCGCCTTCTGTAATATCTCTTCCTTTACTGGGAAAATGGCAAATCGGCCTGTTGTCAACTGGTCTTCCAAACGCCCAGTATGCCCTCTCAATCTTCATTTCCTCTGACCCCAGCAGTTTGCCACAGATCACTTTAACAATTGTAGGGACATCCTCTTTGTCTCCCACCTCAGGAACCCCCCTCAAACAGAGGTTATTCCTTCTCCCACGATTCTCCAGGTCGTCCAGTTTATATTGTAGTTCCTCAAACACTGCAGCGATCTTATTTAGGCGTGAATCAGCAGTACTCAATAATTCGTCGTGTCCCTCCACACGAGTCTCCAACTCCTCTACCCAACCTCCCAGCTCATGTAGGTCCACACTCAGAGCGTCCATTTGCTCGAGAATCTCCTCTTTAGACGATTTAATGTCTTATGTCAGCTAGCGTTTTTGCCAGGTCCTTAGGGAAGCTCTGAGTCTGCATCACGGAACCAACCTCCGCCGATGACATTGCTGAATCCGAGTCGGAATATGGAGGGGAAGCATGGTGGCGCGGTGTCTTCGCCACAGATTTGGCGGGCTGCCTCCCGCTGTCTTTTTTCGCCACCGACATTACCCAACTCTCACAGCACAATCGGAACAGCGAACCAGCACCAATCTCCGGGCAAGAAATAATCCGCACTTCAAGGCTGATGAAGGCAAGTATAGCTATTTAACGGCGGGGAAGCAACGGAGCCACAGAATCAAGCAGCCATTAGGCAGCGTGACGTCACTTCCTCCCCGAGCTTTGTCATCTTTAGACCCAATAGCGATTTTGTGGAGGAATATTTGGTTTGAGAGAAAGTAGAAAGTTGTTCAGTGCTGTGTTACCGCCGTTTGTCTGTGTGCCCTAGTCTGAACGTTTTCACCCTGACTTGCCTCATTTGTGTTTCGCCTTTTCAGCTTTCCCACCCCTACTAGCCCCCCACCCCAGCCACTACTACTCCTTCCTCTGTATCTCCCCATCCCCTCCCCCTCCATTCACTGTCCCCAAGCCCACATTCCATTCATTACATCCCCTTACTTGTTTGGTGTCTGTATTTCTCTGATCTGTGTGTGCTGCTGCTTGGAGAGTGAGTGGCTAGAGGGTGTGGCAGGAGTGTTTTCAGTGGCAGAGATAGTGATTGCTGTGTGGCTGTGCTATGTGTGACTGCATTGTTTGTTGGTGTCAGCTTGTGTTTGTTGGTGGTGGGTTTCACCAGGTTGGTAGGGAGAGGTGAGCACTGGGGTCATTGGGTTGCACCTGTAGTGTCGGGAAATGAATGCCCTGAATGCGCAGGTGGCTCACATGTTAGAGGAAGAGGAGAGTTTGGAGGGGAGGCGCTGCAGGAGATACTCACTTCTCAGAGTTTTCAGGCCCCGTACCAGTTTCCTAGACCTTACTGACCTGCGGTGTCTCAATAGGTACCGCTTCGACAGGGCTGCCATTCAGCACCTTTGTGACCAGCTCCAACCCCTCCTGCAGGCCAGGACCCGTAGGAACAATCCCATCCCTGTGCACCACAAGATCACTCCTCTCTCTCTTTTTTGGCCACTGGGAGCTTCCAGTCTGTGCTAGCTGTCAGCACAGGCCTCACTCAGCCTGCCATTTCAAACTGCCTCAACCAGTTCCTTGATGCCTTTCTTACTCACACCTCGAGTACATCACCTTCTCCCCCCCCTCCCAGGCACTGCAGAACAACATGGCTCACTTCTATGCCATAGCTCACTTTATTCAGATCTTAGTATCAAACTTGAAAGTTATTAGAGAAAATTGAAATGCCATTTTGAAAGAAAGTAAATTGGTTGCTGAAAATGTGAGTTTCCACATGGGATTTCCACAAATTAGAATTAAAAAAAGAAAAAGAATGGCTGATGAACCAGACCAATCAAATATATCAGAGGTAAATGAAAGTGATTGTGAAGAATGGTTCAAAAAATGTCTTTTATGTTTTGATTATGTTATTGCAAATGTAATGGTGCAATATGAAACGTGTGAAACTTAATGAAATGTTCAGCTCCCTTTGGATGTATTTCCTCTTATCTGATGAAGAAATAGGAGAAAAGATTAAAATATTTTACTCCAAATACAGTGCTAACGTTTCTTCAGCATTGTTTGAAGAAATAAAACACTTAAATGCAATTCACACAGCAAATATTAGAAACGACACAATGGAGCCTCTTGAACTACTGAATAAGCTAGTGTTTGAATCTGTCCTTACTGTTTCCCAATGTCTGTACTGCTTTATGCATATTTTGTACTCTACCAGTATCTGTGGCTCAAGCTGAACGATATTCAGCACCCTGATAAAAGTTAAAAGTGTGCTTCGATCAACAAAGACTCAGCAGTTTAGGATGAGACTGAATTAGAAAGATGCATCAATTTTGACACTGTCATAGAAACATTTGGCAACAAAAAAGCTTGCAAAGCATTCCTTCATTAGAATACTACCACGTCAGTAGCCTGTCTCTAAGCATTCTATATTCTTATTATAATATATTATGAATGTTATCAAAACGTTTACTTTTAACTGATGATATGGGGGTACAGGGGGGGGGGAGTGGGAGGATGCATGGGGTGGCCCTTAAAATTGTTTGCCCCGGGACCGGCTTTGTCTATCAGCGGCAGTGTTGAAGGGTGCAATATCTACATTTCCAGATATACCCTCTGCAGCCGACCATGGTTATTCTCCAAGATTTTCTTCCGTGAATCTGAAGAGAAGTATTTATTTAGCACGTTCACTTTATCCTCATCAATCTCCACATATCCATTCTCAGCATTTCTCAGTCTTCCAATACCATTCCTAGCTTTTCTCCTTTCCCCAACTGAAAAAGGTCTTATCACCTCTTTTTACATCTTTACATCTGTAGCCATTTTTATTTCTGCTTCCATGTGCGCTAGCTGTATTTCCCTCTTTGCTTCTTTGAGTTTAATCTGGTAATCTTTTCCATGATCCTCTTGTTGCATTCTTCTTTATTTGCCCTTATTTATTTGGCCACTTATTTGGACAGCCATATAGGCTTGGGCAGGAGAGAGATGCTAGAGACCATGGGAAGGGGGGGAGGGAAGGAGAGACTTGCTGAACACCATGGGGGGGGGGGGAGGACTTGAGAGGTAGGGAAGGAGAGATATATTGGACACATTTGGGGGAGCCCATGGGATGGTGGGAAAGGGAAGATGCTGGGTTGGAGTGGAGCTGAGGGCTACTTCAAATAAAAAGATGTTACATTGCCCCTAATATAATGTGCATATGTCCAGCCACATTGAGGTAGGGAAATTTTTAAGATAGCTGCTTAATGCAGGTAAAATATGTTTTACATGTATAAATTACGTAAAAATTTGTAAAGCTAGTTTTGCTAACAGATAGAAAAAAATGATGCTTAATTATCACAATGCAAAGAATGAAGCAGTTGGTTATCTTAAAGTATTATTCTTTCTGAATGTGATTCTGTTTTGTCTTTTACATTCAGGTGACCCTATGTTCTAACACTGTGAAGATATATGAACTAGCCATGATGGTAGACGTGGAAAGTGTTGGAGAGGAAGTGTTGGCACTTCCCATTACAGCAAGGTATAGTATAGTTTTTTTTTTTGTTTTTTTACATTTGTACCCCGCACTTTCCCACTCATGGCAGGCTCAATGCGGCAGGCAATGGAGGGTTAAGTGACTTGCCCAGAGTCACAAGGAGCCGCTTGTGCCGGGAATCGAACTCAGTTCCTCAGTTCCCCAGGACCAAAGTCCACCACCCTAACCACTAGGCCACTCCTCCACTAGTTTGAAGTATAATCCCCACCTCTTCTTCTCCACTTATGTCTCATGTGACATACTCAAGAAGTTATTTCAGAAACTTCTTTACTTGTAAATAGTGACATTTACAAGTGTGGATCTCATACACTTGTGAATGACAATTTCAGGAAGCAGTTATTTTACCCCTAGAGATTTACACACCATGAAAAGATTTCAAGGGAAATGGTGGTGGTGGTGGTGGTAATGTGTGTGTGTGTGTGTGGGGGGGGGGGGGGGTAGGGGGCATGATTTGAGCATGGCTTGGGCAGGCCAAAATTCTACACGTGTATCCCCAAATTTACAATGGGAATGCATGTATTTATTTATTGCATTTGTATCCCACATTTTCCCACCTCTTTGCAGGCTCAATGTGGCTTACAGTACATCATGAGTAATGGAAATATATCAGAAAATAGACATTTAGTGTTACAGCAGGATTTTGGTTAGCATGATAATGATAAAACATGGTAGTAGTATAACAAGCAGTTATTGTAAGACAGTTCTGAATATATGTGGGGGAGTTGTATATATTCACATTGGTTGATTTTTGTTGCATGCCATATTAAAGAGATGGGTATATGGAAAAAATGTCCCTGTCAGGTTTTCCACTAGCTCAGAGGCATGCACAGAATTTTAAAAAGTTCTCAGGGAGGGGTATACTGTTACCTATACATTTTGATGGTGTGTAAAATTTGCAGAGTTTATATATATCATTAAAAAGTGTTAAAATAGAGGTATTGTTAGGTGTTTTTTTTTTTAATTTTTATTAGATTTTTGTTGCAATGGCTTTCATTTTGGTTTGTGAAATGCTGTGCAGTTGAACATTTGTGGTTTTCTCCATTGTTGTTTTTAATCTGCTAATAAAGACCTTTATAAAGAAAAAAAGTGCTTAATTCAGCCAAGGCTGTACATGAGGA
The DNA here is from genome assembly GCF_901765095.1 of Microcaecilia unicolor. Lineage (NCBI taxonomy): Eukaryota > Metazoa > Chordata > Amphibia > Gymnophiona > Siphonopidae > Microcaecilia > Microcaecilia unicolor. The sequence goes on from NC_044035.1 coordinate 172,985,296, forward strand.
TTTAAGAGAGTGGAGGAGTAAGTCTAATGGCAAGAGCACTGGCCTAAGCACCGAGGAAAGTTGGTACAAATCCCACTGTTCTCCTTTGTGATCTAGGGTATGTCATTCAACTCCTCATTGCGTAAGGTCCAAACTTAGGGCCCCTTCTACTAAGCTGCACTAAATGGGACCATTCGGTTAGATTAGGTTGTGGGTTTCCTCGCATCTGAGACCACTCAGCGTGGCTGTAAATTATTTACATTTCCATTTTTCCCATTAATGGCCAGGCACTAATTTCCAAATTAGCATGTGGCCATTAGGGCATGAGCCCTTACTGACACCTATTTAGTAGGTGGAAAGGGCTCACACACTAACCATGTGCAAATCGGTTGGAGTCTAGCAATGTAGCTGTGCTAGCCAATTAGCACTGGGCATGCCTACTCTCCGCCCTCCAAACACCCCCAGCATATTTTTTAGAGCTGGGAAGGCATGTGCAGATGCCTGAACTATGCATGGTGCCTGAGTTTGCCTAACAGTAGTGCATTTTTGGCACGTGGGAAGCACTCAGTAGTGTGAGACAAAGCCAACATGGATTTAGTGAAGGTAAATCATGCCTCACCAATCTATTACATTTCTTTGAAAGGGTGAACAAACGTGGATAAAGGTGAGCCGGTTGATATTGTGTATCTGGATTTTCATATGGCGTTTGACAAAGTACCTCATGAAAGACTCCAGAGGAAATTGGAGAGTCATGGGATGGGAGGTAGTGTTCTATTGTGGATTAAAAACTGGTTAAAAGATAGAAAACAGAGAATAGGGTTAAATGGTCAGTATTCTCAATGGAGAAGGGTAGTTAGTGGGGTTTACCAGGAGTCTATGCTGGGACTGCTGCTTTTTAAGGTATTTATATGACCTAGAGATGGGAGTAACTAGTGAGGTAATTAAATTTGCTGACAACATAAAGTTATTCAAAGTTGTTAAATCGCAAGAGGATAGTGAAAAATTACAAGAGGACCTTACAAGACTGGGAGACTGGTTGTCTAAATGGCAGATGACATTTAATGTGAGCAAGTGCAAAGTGATGCATGTGGGAAAGAGGGACCCGAATTATAGCTACGTAATGCAAGGTTCCACGTTAGGAGTCACCAACCAGAAAGGGGATGTAGTTGTCGTCGTCGATGATACGTTGAAACAGCTCAGTGTGCTGCAGCGGCTAAGAAAGCAAATAGAATGTTAGGTATTATTAGGAATGGAAAACAAAATGCCTTTGTTTCGCTCCATGGTGCAACAACACCTCGAATATTGTGTTCAGTTCTGGTCACCACATCTCAAAAAAGATATAGTGGAATTAGAAACGGTGCAGAGAAGGGCGACGAAAATGATAAAGGAGATGGGATGACTTCCCTATGAGGAAAGGCTAAAGCAGCTAGGGCTCTTCAGCTTGGAGAAAAGATGGCTGAGGGGAGATATGATAGCAGTCTATAAAATAATGAGTGGAGTGGAGTGGAACGGGTAGACGTGAAGCGTCTGTTTACTCTTTCCAAAAATACTAGGACTAGGGGGCATGCAATGAAGCTACAATTTAAAACAGAGAAACTTTTTCTTCACTCAACATGTAATTAAACTCTGGAATTCATTGCCAGAGAATGTGGTAAAGGCAGTTAGCTTAGCAGGGTTTTAAAAAGGTTTGGACGGCTTCCTAAAGGAAAAGTCCATAGACCATTATTATAATGGACTTGGGGAAAATCCACTGCTTATTTCTGAGATAAACAGCATAAAATGTTTTGTACTTTTTTGGTATCTTGCCAGGTACTTGTGACCTGCATTGGCCACTGTTGGAAACAGGATGCTGGGCTTTTGATGGACCTTTGGTCTGTCCCAGTATGGCAATACTTATGTACTTATATACTTATGTACTTATTTACCACCGCTTAGTAAAAGGTCTCCTTAGATTGTATGATCTTCTGGGGACAACAATATACTTATTGTACCTTGAGAGCTACAACTGAAATAGGGATGAGTTAAACCCACAATCCCTTGCCATCTCTAATCTCCCATTGTTTATTTCCACCTCCAGAATGAAATGTGCTGAAATGCAAAAGCCTGTAACAACACTGATTAAGTTTGGCAAGTTTACTGCCGCTCCAGGGGAGCTGCTTTTACTTCTCTATCCGCTCACATTGTTCTCAAAATGGCTTTGGATAGAATAAACGTGAAGCTTTAAAAACTGACTTCATAAGCAGCACTTAACTGAGCAGTTCCACTGAATATTCCCAAAGACTGCATATGTCAAGTTCGGACAGAGCCTGAGCAGTCCAGGGGCAGAATCAGGGAGGAGCCAGCAGCTATCAGGCTTATTTTCGAAAGAGAAGGGCGCCCATCTTTCAACACAAATCGGGAGATGGGCATCCTTCCTGTCATGGGGATGGCCAAAGTTCCCGGGGGTGTGTCAGAGGCGTAGCGAAGGAGGGACTTTGGGCGTGTCTAACAGATGGGCCTCCTCAAGCGATAATGGAAAAAAGAAGGGCGTCCCTGATGAACACTTGGCCGGCTTTACTTGGTCTTTTTTTTTTATGACCAAGCCAAAAAAATGTGCCCTAAATGACCAGATGACCACCGGAGGGAATTGAGGATGACCTCCCCTGACTCCCCCAGTGGTCACTAACCACCTCCCACCACGAAAAAAACAACTTTAAAAACTTTTGTCTGTTTTTTTAGAGTATGGGTGAAGGATGTCCTTTTCTATGCCTCCATCCTTGCAACGGCAGTTAAGGACGTCCAAAATGTGGATGTTTCTGTGAGAAGAATGTCCATGCCTTTGCTATGCCTCTGACACCCCCTTTATTTATTTGGATTTTGGATCACAAGTAGCAGCAGTGGGATTTGAACAGGCCACCTCTGGATTGCAAGAGCAGTGCTCTAGCCACTCGGCCACTCCTCCACTCCCTTGAAATATGGCCGTTCCTGGGGGGGGGGGCAGTATGCAGGTCCCTGGGGGGGGGGAGATATGTATGTGTCAGCGGAGGCATAACGGAGGTGTGGACGTCCTTCTTTCAAACATTTTGGACGTCCTGAACTACCCCCCCCCCCCCCCCCACAGGTATGTCCAAATTTCAAGGGAGTGGAGTGGAGGAGTGGCTTAGTGGTTAGAGCAGGGACGGAGGCATAGCGAAGGACGTCCTCAACTGCCGTAAAAGACGAAAGTTTTTAAAAAAAAATTTATTAGAAGCCTTTATTAAAGACTGAAAAATCCCGGTACATTAGACTGTGCTTGATTCAATCACAACAACAGTGTATAAAATCAGTCCACAACTTAGAACACCGAACCAACACACTTATATAAAATATGTAACAATTCCATAACAGTAAGATTTCTTATTCATACAACTACACAAACAGTAGCTCCAGTTTTTAGATTTTTACTGAAGTATCCTAACCCTCCCATTCAACCCCTTCTCCGAGGACAAGCAGGCTGCTTGTTCTTACTGATGGGTGACGTCCACGGCAGCCCCTCCAATCCGGAATCTTCACTAGCAAAGTCTTTGCTAGCCCTCTCGCGCCGATGCGCACCGCGCATGCGCGGCCGTCTTCCCGCCCGAAACCGGCTCGTGCCGGCCAGTCTTCTTTTGTCCGCGCTCGGTACGGTCGTGTTTCGCCGTTCGCGCCCCTAAAGTTGACCTCGCGCGTCTCCTTTTTCGGTTTCGCTACGAAAAAAAAAAAAAGATTTGGAAGGGGACCTTTCCGGTCTTTTTCCCTTCCCGCTACTTCCAGTTTTTGCCCCGGTAAGTTTTCTTTCGTCTTCGGGGTAGGCCTTTTTTCAGGCCTCGGGTCGAATTTTTTCTTCCCCTCGTTTTTGGTGCCTACCGCAATTACGATTTTCGATTTCGCCGGCGAGATTTTTCCGCCCATGTCATCGAAGTCTCCCAGCGGCTTCAAGAAGTGCACCCAGTGCGCCCGGGTAATCTCGCTCACTGACAGGCATGCGTCGTGTCTTCAGTGTCTGGGGGCTGGGCACCGCCCGCAGGCCTGTAGTCTTTGCGACCTTTTACAAAAGCGGACTCAGGTAGCGAGATTGGCCCAGTGGAACGTTTTGTTCTCGGGCTGTTCGTCGGCATCGGCACCGGGGGTATCGAGTGCATCGACGTCTCCAGCGTCCAGACCTTCATCCTCGGCCGCCAGTGCATCGAGTGCATGGAGGCATCGACCCTCTGCATCGGCGCTGAGACATCGGACAACTGTGTCGACGTCGGTGGTACCGGGACCTCGTCTGCTGATGTCGTCGGACGGTGGTGCTTCGTCTGGAGTGCAGGTGAGGGCTGTCCATTCCCCTGCTGGTGGCGGTGAGCCTTCGGGTGGGTCTCCCCCTACCCTGAGGGCTCCTGCGGTACAGCCCCCCGAGACCGACCTTCGTCGGCCTCGGCCCCGAAGAAGCGACGGCTGGATTCTACGTCCTCCTCGTCGGTGCCGGGAAGCTCCGGTGATGTGCTTCGTCCCAAGAAGTCGAAGAAGCATCGACACCGGTCCCCTTCCCGTGTCGGCACCGAGAGCTCTGGGTCGCCGAGGGAGTAGGCACCCAGAGGCATCGGCACCGAGAGGACCGCTCACCCTCTGTTCAGGAGGTGTCGATGCGCTCCACTCTGGACAGCCCGGAACAGCCTCCACGCCCGGAACAGACTCTGACTTCGACACCTGCATCGGCTTCCACGTCTTTCTCCACAGCCGCTCTGCACGAGAGTCTCCGGGCCGTTCTCCCAGAGATTCTGGGAGAGCTGTTGCGCCCTTCCCCTCCGGTACCGGGGGTGCTTGCGCCACCGGTACCGTCGAGTGAGGCGCCGGCTGGCCCCTTGCCCGGGGTGAGGTCTCTGACATCGGTGCCGCTTGCGGTACCGACTGCGGTCGCCTCCCAGGAAGGCTCCCCGACTACGTCGGCGGAGGGAGCTTTGCCGGTGCGGCTGCGGGAGTCTACCTCTCGACGCTCCCACCGTGGCCGGGGTTCCACGGAGTCGAGCCGGGCACGGCTTCAGACACAGGTTCGTGAACTTGTGTCTGATACCGAGGGTGAGGCCTCGTGGGAGGAAGAGGAGGACATCAGATATTTCTCTGACGAGGAGTCTGATGGTCTTCCCTCTGATCCCACTCCCTCTCCTGAAAGGCAGCTTTCTCCTCCCGAGAGTCTGTCTTTCGCTTCCTTTGTCCGGGAGATGTCTACGGCCATCCCCTTCCCGGTGGTTGTGGAGGACGAGCCCAGGGCTGAAATGTTTGAGCTCCTGGATATCCTTCTCCACCTAAGGAAGCGTCCACAGTACCCATGCATCATGTCCTCAAAAAGACATTGCTGGCGAACTGGACCAAGCCATTAACTAACCCCCACATTCCCAAGAAGATCGAGTCCCAGTACCGGATCCATGGGGACCCAGCGCTGATGCACACTCAGTTGCCTCACGACTCTGGAGTTGTGGATTTGGCCCTAAGAAGGCTACAAGTTCTAGGGAGCATGCTTCGGCGCCCCCGGGCAAAGACTCTAGAACCTTAGACTCCTTTGGGAGGAAGGCCTATCATTCCTCTATGCTCGTGGCCAAAATTCAGTCGTACCAGCTCTACACGAGCATACACATGCGGAACAATGTGCGGCAGTTGGCGGGCTTGGTGGACAAGCTCCCCCCTGAGCAAGCCAAGCCTTTTCAGGAGGTGGTCAGGCAGCTGAAGGCGTGCAGAAAATTCGTGGCCAGAGGGGTGTATGACACCTTTGATGTTGCGTCCAGGGCCGCTGCTCAAGGTGTGGTGATGCGCAGACTCTCATGGCTGCGTGCCTCCGACCTGGAGAATAGACTCCAACAGCGGATTGCGGACTCGCCTTGCCGTGCGGATAACATTTTTGGAGAGAAAGTCGAGCAGGTGATAGAGCAGCTCCACCAGCGGGATACCGCTTTCGACAAGTTCTCCGGCCGGCAGCCTTCAGCTTCTACCTCTACAGGTAGATGATTTTTTGGGGGAAGGAGGACTGTTCCCTACTCTTCTGGTAAGCGTAGGTACAGTCCTCCTTCTCGACAGCCTGCGGCCCAGGCTAAGCCCCAGCGCGCTCGCTCTCGTCAGCAGCGTGCGCCTCAGCAAGGCCCCTCGGCTCCCCAGCAAAAGCAAGGGACGAGCTTTTGACTGGCTCCAGCAGAGCATAGCCGACATCCAAGTGTCAGTGCCGGGCGACCTGCCAGTCGGAGGGAGGTTGAAAGCTTTTCACCAAAGGTGGCCTCTCATAACCTCCGATCAGTGGGTTCTCCAAATAGTCCGGCAAGGATACACCCTCAATTTGGCCTCAAAACCTCCAAATTGTCCACCGGGAGCTCAGTCTTACAGCTTCCAGCACAAGCAGGTACTTGCAGAGGAACTCTCCGCCCTTCTCAGCGCCAATGCGGTCGAGCCCGTGCCATCCGGGCAAGAAGGGCTGGGATTCTATTCCAGGTACTTCCTTGTGGAAAAGAAAACAGGGGGGATGCGTCCCATCCTAGACCTAAGGGCCCTGAACAAATATCTGGTCAAAGAAAAGTTCAGGATGCTTTCCCTGGGCACCCTTCTCCCCATGATTCAGGAAAACGATTGGCTATGCTCTCTGGACTTGAAGGACGCCTACACGCACATTCCGATACTGCCAGCTCACAGACAGTATCTGCGATTTCAGCTGGGCACACGTCACTTCCAGTACTGTGTGCTACCCTTTGGGCTCGCCTCTGCACCCAGAGTGTTCACGAAGTGCTTGGCTGTAGTAGCAGCGGCACTTCGCAGACTGGGGGTACACGTGTTCCCATATCTCGACGATTGGCTGGTGAAGAACACATCCGAGGCAGGAGCTCTACAGTCCATGCAGATGACTATTCGCCTCCTGGAGCTACTGGGGTTTGTGATAAATTATCCAAAGTCCCACCTTCTCCCAGTGCAGAAACTCGAATTCATAGGAGCTCTGCTGGATTCTCGGACGGCTCGCACCTATCTCCCAGAGACGAGAACCAACAACTTGTTGTCCCTCGTCTCGCGGGTGCGAGCGTCCCAGCAGATCACAGCTCGGCAGATGTTGAGATTGCTGGGCCACATGGTCTCCACAGTTCATGTGACTCCCATGGCCCGCCTTCACATGAGATCTGCCCAATGGACCCTAGCTTCCCAGTGGTTTCAGGCTGCTGGGGATCTAGAAGACGTGATCCACCTGTCCACGAGTTTTCTCAAATCCCTGTATTGGTGGACGATTTGGTCCAATTTGACTCTGGGACGTCCTTTCCAAATTCCTCAGCCACAAAAAGTGCTTACCACGGATGCGTCTCTCCTGGGGTGGGGAGCTCATGTCGATGGACTTCACACCCAAGGAAGCTGGTCCCTCCAGGAACGCGATCTGCAGATCAATCTTCTGGAGCTACGAGCGGTCTGGAACGCTCTGAAGGCTTTCAGAGATCGGCTGTCCCACCAAATTATCCAAATTCAGACAGACAACCAGGTTGCCATGTATTACATCAACAAGCAGGGGGGCACCGGATCTCGCCCCCTGTGTCAGGAAGCCGTCAGCATGTGGCTCTGGGCTCGCCGGCACGGCATGGTGCTCCAAGCCACATATCTGACAGGCGTAAACAACAGTCTGGCCGACAGGTTGAGCAGGATTATGCAACCTCACGAGTGGTCGCTCAACTCCCGAGTAGTGCGCCAGATCTTCCAAGCGTGGGGCACCCCCTTGGTAGATCTCTTTGCATCTCGAGCCAACCACAAAGTCCCTCAGTTCTGTTCCAGGCTTCAGGCCCACGGCAGACTGGCATCGGACGCCTTCCTCCTGGACTGGGGGGAAGGTCTGCTGTATGCTTATCCTCCCATACCTCTGGTGGGGAAGACTTTGTTGAAACTCAAGCAAGACCGAGGCACCATGATTCTGATTGCTCCTTTTTGGCCGCGTCAGATCTGGTTCCCTCTTCTTCTGGAGTTGTCCTCCGAAGAACCGTGGAGATTGGAGTGTTTTCCGACCCTCATCACACAGGACGAAGGGGCGCTTCTGCATCCCAACCTCCGGTCCCTGGCTCTCACGGCCTGGATGTTGAGAGCGTAGACTTTGCCTCTTTGGGTCTGTCAGAGGGTGTCTCCTGCATCTTGCTTGCTTCCAGGAAAGATTCCACTAAGAGGAGTTACTTCTTTCTATGGAGGAGGTTTGCCGTCTGGTGTGACAGCAAGGCCCTAGATCCTCGCTCTTGTCCTACACAGACCCTGCTTGAATACCTTCTGCACTTGTCTGAGTCTGGTCTCAAGACCAACTCTGTAAGGGTTCACCTTAGTGCGATCAGTGCATACCATTACCGTGTGGAAGGTAAGCCGATCTCAGGACAGCCTTTAGTTGTTCGCTTCATGAGAGGTTTGCTTTTGTCAAAGCCCCCTGTCAAGCCTCATACAGTGTCATGGGATCTCAATGTCATTCTCACCCAGCTGATGAAACCTCCTTTTGAGCCACTGAATTCCTGCCATCTGAAGTACTTGACCTGGAAGGTCATTTTCTTGGTGGCAGTTACTTCAGCTCGTAGAGTCAGTGAGCTTCAGGCCCTGGTAGCCCAGGCCCCTTACACCAAATTTCATCATAACAGAGTAGTCCTCCGCACTCACCCTAAGTTCTTGCCAAAGGTTGTGACGGATTTCCATCTTAACCAGTCAATTGTCTTGCCAACATTCTTTCCCCGTCCTCATTCCTGCCCTGCTGAACGTCAGCTGCACACATTGGACTGCAAGAGAGCATTGGCCTTCTATCTGGAGCGGACACAGCCCAACAGACAGTCCGCCCAATTGTTTGTTTCTTTTGATCCCAACAGGAGGGGAGTGGCTGTGGGGAAATGCACCATTTCCAATTGGCTAGCAGATTGCATTTCCTTCACTTACGCCCAGGCTGGGCTGGCTCTTGAGGGTCTTGTCACGGCTCATAATGTCAGAGCCATGGCAGCGTCGGTAGCCCACTTGAAGTCAGCCACTATTGAAGAGATTTGCAAAGCTGTGACGTGGTCATCTGTCCACACATTCACATCTCATTACTGCCTGCAGCAGGATACCCGACGCGACAGTCGGTTCGGGCAGTCAGTACTTCAGAATCTGTTCGGGGTTTAGGATCCAACTCCACCCCCCTAGGCCCATGTTTTTTCTGTTCCAGGCTGCACTCTCAGTTAGTTGGATAAATTGTTAGGTCAATCTCAGTTATGTCCTCGCCGTTGCGAGGCCCAATTGACCATGGTTGTTTTGAGTGAGCCTGGGGGCTAGGGATACCCCATCAGTGAGAACAAGCAGCCTGCTTGTCCTCGGAGAAAGCGAATGCTACATACCTGTAGAAGGTATTCTCCGAGGACAGCAGGCTGATTGTTCTCACAAACCCGCCCGCCTCCCCTTTGGAGTTGTGTCTTCCCTTCTCTTTGTCTTGCTACATATGAGCCTGGCCGGCATGAGCCGGTTTCGGGCGGGAAGACGGCCGCGCATGCGCGGTGCGCATCGGCGCGCGAGGGCTAGCAAAGACTTTGCTAGTGAAGATTCCGGATTGGAGGGGCTGCCGTGGACGTCACCCATCAGTGAGAACAATCAGCCTGCTGTCCTCGGAGAATACCTTCTACAGGTATGTAGCATTCACTCTCTATCCCCCCCAGATTAAGCCAACCGTCCACCCCCCTCTAAACCTAAACCCCCTTCCCTACCCCATCTCCCCTAACATTTACAGTGTTTCAGGAAGGGCTCCCATATTGCCTCCCACTTTACTTCCGTGCGGTTTTGCACGGCCCGAAGTCTCTGCATTTCACATATGAAGCAAAGTTTATTCAACCATCTCGTCAATGAGGGAGCAGTGGATGATTTCCAACACCCTGCAATCACAACTCTCGCCGCCACCATCACTTGTCAACAGAGCTTGTGACTCAGTCAAACCTGGTGTTTTTTTTGCAAAAATAAAGAACTGAGGAGACCACTTAATAGGCCTTTGGAACCATTGTTGTAATCTATGTTGTATTGCTTTCCAATAGGTTTGAATTTTAAAGCAGATCCACCAAATATGACCCATCGTACCGCTTTCACCACACCCACGCCAACACATTGGTGAAACCCCAGGAAACATATGATGTAGCTTAGCCGGCATCAAATACCACCGGTAAAGCACTTTGACCAGATTCTCCTGAAAAGGAACTGAGATAGAGATCTTGGACCAGTTGTTCTCGAAAAGAGACCAGGCCCCCTCCTCAATAGTCATCCCCAGTTCCCCCTGCCACCGTTCCCTATGAGCAAAGATGAAAGTTTTTAAAGTTGTTTTTTTCGGGGTGGGAGGTGGTTAGTGACCACTGCATGCCTTTTTCTGTTCAGTTACTGCATCAATTAGTCCACTGCAGTGTCCCCTAGGGTGCCCGATTGGTGTCCTGGCATGTCAGGGGGACCAATGCACTACGAATGCTGGCTCCTTCCATGACCAAATGACTTGGATTTGGTCGTTTTTGAGATGGGCGTCTTCGGTTTCCATTATAGCCGAAAACCGGGGACGACCATCTCTAAGGTCGACCTGAATGTTGAGATTTGGGCATCCCGACCGTATTATTGAAACGAAAGATGGCCACCCATCTTGTTTCGATAATACAGGTTTCCCCGCCCCTTCGCGGGGACGTCCTGTGAGGATGCCCTCAGGAAAACCTGGGTGCCCCGTTCGATTATGCCCCTCCACGTGGGTCTAGGTCATATTCTATACTGGTGCCCGCATAGCTAAATGGCAAGTTAAGACTGCATAAAAATCAGTTTTAACTTCGCTGCTTAGCTTTATGGGTGCTGGCACTGAATATTGGCTGACACTTGCATAACTTCTGGGTTGCCGCTTCTGCCACTCTCATCTCCCTTGCAATCTCCCAACACCGCCCCTGGATTAAATCTCCAATCACCCTTTCTGGTCCCATCACAACTACGATCAGCCCCCCTCCCCCAAAAGCCTGCCAGCTCCTGAAATCCCTCCAACATAAGCGACACCATCTCTCAAAACCCCCTCAACATAAGCAGCAGCTCCTTACCCAAATCAGTCCCCCTGATAGACCTCCCTTCTCACCCCCCAAACACAAATATTACCTCCACCCAAGATCAGCCTCCTTGATAAATTTCCCCTCCCGAACCTCCTAACATAAACAGCTCTCCCTCCAGAACCCTCAACACAAGTAACACCCTTCCACCCAAAATTAGGACCCCAGTGATAGACCTTCACTCCCAAATGCCCCAACAGAAACAGCACCCCCTTCTGAATCTGCACAATAGAAGCAACACCCGCTCACCTAAGATAAGCCCCTCCCCCGCATTCTCCCGGGGCCTGATAACCTGACTGGCTAGGTGTGTCCCAAAACTAGGTTGATAACCCCTGCCCTAGACCACTAGGGACATTTTGAAGTAAGACCCATGGGTGCCTCAGGGGAAGGAGGGACTGCGTGGGTGGGGTATGCTACTGTGTTGGGGGGGTTGGGTGGGGACGCTGTTTATATTGGGGGTTCAGGAGAGGAGGTTTATGATGGGGGATGATCTGGGTGGGGGGGCACTGTTTGTGTTGGAGGGGTTCAGGAGAAGTCGCTGTTTATATTAGGGGAGGGGAGGGCAATTCATTTTGGCTGTGGGCAGAGGTTGTCCAGAGCCAGATATTCAGTGCTGATACCTGCATTTGTGCCAGCACTGAATACCGGGGCTTCATTCTGCCTGTGGCGGACAGTGTTTAAAAATGCTCTTGAACCATCTTCTTTACAGTGTTGCCCACATGTTTAAGATATGATTCATTGCTCCTGGGCTTGAAAAGCCAATGCTACACAATGTTAAATAAAAAACCCAGCTTTTACTGTGTCTAGCAATTCATCATATTTTGTCTGAATGGAAAGAGTTCTGCATTGTCTCTGAATGCTTGGTGGTGTGGGGTTTGCCTTGTACGTACAAAGAAGTTGCTGCTGTTAAAAACTGTTGTGCACATCAGTTTTAAAATGTTTGGGCCCCATTGGATGTTTTTTGTCAATCTGTTGATGTGAAATTTTTCCTTTTTTGACTATGGAATCTCATTTTGTTGAAGTTATGTCCTGTATTGTGGGTATGGGGGTTTTCTGTACTGGTTGAATGATAATAAAGAGTTTGTGTACCCGGCATACATAGTAATGAGCTGCTTTGTATGTATTTACATGTTATTTACATGTTTTGCATCTCATTACTATGTACAATGGGTATCCTAAATAACAATGCATTAGGGCACCAAAACCAGCATTAGAGCTCTTTAGTCCACGTTGAGGGGCAAATAATGCAGATTAGTGCCCTAATGCAGCTTGATAACTACTCCCTTTAGTATCAGTAAATAGTGTCAACTGAATTGGTGAATAGATTATATAATGAAGCATAAATATAGTGCCAAGACCTTCTTTCTTTTAAGGCAAAAAATCTTTTCCTCCTTTCTTTTAGTTCAAACTCTTTGTTATCATTTAACCATACAGAATACACCCCATACCCATAATACAGGACATAACTTCAACAACATGAGATTCCATAGTAAAAAATGAAAAAGATTACACATCAACAGATCGCCAAAAAATCATCCATTGGGGCCCAAACGCTTTTAAAATGCTGTACACAATATTTTTTAACAGCAACAACTTCTTAATACTTTTGCACAAGGCAAACCCCACACCAACAAGTATTCAGAGACAATGCAAAACTCTCTTTCTATTCAGACAAAATGTGCTCAATTGCTAGACCCATAAGCACATCAAACAGCCTGGCCTCATCTTTTTGTAGCAAATGTGACAAAGCCACTGAAAGTTCAACCTGAATATTGAAAACACCCAGAACACTTTTCCAAACCAAATCCCAGAATTGTTTTAAATTTGTGTACACGAACAACATATGATGAAAGGCACATCTTACCTACATGACCATCACAAACAAAAACCATTATCTGACAACCTAGAAACATTATATGGGGTCCATAGTGCCGTATGTGCTACATAAAATAAAGACTGAGTAACATAAGGAGGAAACCCATATTCTTTTCATCAGAAATTCAACCTAAGCATTGAGACATACAGGGAGGATATGCTATTCCTATTCTGCGGGAATACAAAAAAGCATCAGAAGAGTTACAGAATTCAAAAAGGCATGGGATGAACACAGAGGATCTCTAATTGAATGGGAAAAAAAACCCTCAAAACTTAAATGGTTGCATGTGTGTTTGTATGTCGAGTACCGCTTAGATGGCAACTCCGGCTCTGAAGAGCTAAGTCCAGTGCTCGGAAAGCTTGTACTGTCTGGGTCCTGTACATGGCAATCCTGTTTAGGATGGGCTGGAGAGGGCTTTGATGGAAACTCCAGTAATTTAGAATGTGACGACAGTACCTGGCAGACCTTTATTGTATGTATCCCAAAAATGACAAGACAGATTTGGGTAGGCTGGAGTGGGCTTCAACGTCAACTTCAGAACTTGGAACCTAAGGACAGGGCCGGGCGGACGTCTACTGTCTATATCCCAGAAATGCCAAAGAGAGACAATGATCAATTATTTTATACAATGATCAATTATTTTATACACATTCATTGTTGATTTAATCATGACTTGATAATAAGTGTAACTGTTAGGCAGACTGGATGGACTGATCAGGCTGCTGTCATTTACTATGTTCCTGATGTAATCTGGGATAAGTTCCAATTGACTTAGACAAAAAATGGGACAATACCACTACGTTTGAAACAAATGAAATTTTACCATCCAAAGTGGCTCAATCAATTAACAGTTGCTATTCAACTTTTTTTATTCAACTTTTTTTATATATAAAAATGAGGAGGACACATACTTGTGTCTGTTAAACCGGGATGGAATCTTCATAGGCTAAAAAAACCTCCTTGTACCTTTAATCAACAAAACACATCAAACACATCACTTTTGACGAACACTTATCTTTAGTGCCGTCCTTGCAGTTGCAATTTAGCTTCACTCTGATATGATAAGTTCCAATTGCCCAATGTTAAAGAACAAAACTTTAACATTGGGCAGTTGGGCAGTTCCTATGAGATACCCATTCTACCCAATAACTAAAACCAAATAAATAAATATTTCTTATACGTTGAGTTGTATGGGGAAATAGTTTTTCTGGGAGTTGATATTTAATTCATTGACAGTTATTTTACATAACTAACAGCTTATTTTTGAAGCATATGGATGTCTCAAATGCATAAATGGACGTCCATGTGCTTGAAACGTCCAAATCCTGATTTTGCAGAGGCAGAAAAGGGACTTCCAACACTGCAGTATGTCCAAATAGCAAGGGGGTGTGTTATGTGCGTGTTTTGGGCAAGACTAGGGATGGTCCAAAATTAGGATGTCCAAAAGTGATAACTGAACGGGAAGAAACATCCAAGTCTAAAAAGAAGGGCATCCTAAGTTAGACCTGTTTCAGTCACATACAAAAAGATACTCTGATTGAGCAGCTGACCTTTGGAGGGATTAAGGCATGATACCTCCTTAATCCCCCAGTATTTGCTGTCCCCCTCCCTCTCACTTGAATGTGAAACGGAAAGGATAGCAGGCTCTATGACACCTTCAGGTATTATGGGCATTATTAGCAAAACAGGAAACAAGTCTGCGGAGTAGTCTAGTGGTTAGTACAGTCAAGCTTAAACCAAGGGACCCAGGTTCAAATCCCACTGTAACTCATTTTTTATTGTGAGCCCTCCGGAAACAGAAAAACACATACTGTACCTAAATATATAAGCCAATTGCAAGCCTGAAGGCTATTGAAGTGGTGTACATTCAGGTACAGTATGTATTTTTCTGTTCCTGGAGGGCTCACAGTTACAAAATAAATAAATTAAAATGGTACTTGAACTAAAGTCTGCTGCACTATCCACTAGGCTGCCACTCTGCTCTGCAGGGATGTCTGTGTGGCCATTCTAAGAATGCTGCCAGTTAGAGGTACTTGTATAATATATGGTAACATATATTAAATGTTTTTTTCCTGGGGCTCTGGGGGGGCTGTTCCAGGGTTTTGGTGGATGCTGCTGGCTGGAAAAGGTTTAAAGTTAGTTTGGGGATTTGTAATGGAGTTAGCTGAAGAAAGTGTGAGATGTTTCTTAAATATGGTTTTATTTTTCAAGGAATAACTCATGATTAAGTGGGGATTGTACTATAAAATGATCCTTGCTGTTTTGGGTACAAGTCAGGTTAAAATTTGACTTTAAAATTCTCTATATAGGAAGTTTTGCAGTAACTTCTATGGGGGAGGGAGAGCAGCCAAGATTCTAAACAGCAGGGTTGCCAGGTGGAAAATTTTTTTCCAGCCTAAAGGAGCCCAAAATCCAGCCCAAAACCCGCCCAAACTCAAACCCCGCCCCTGACACCCCCGCCCCCGCGTCATCACCCCCGCCCCCGCCGTCATCAACCCCGCCCCCGCCGTCATCGGCCCCGCCTCCCCGTCACTAACCCCGCCTCCCCCGTCACTAACCCCGCCTCCCACGTCACTAACCCCACCTCCCACGTCACTAACCCCGCCCAGAAACGTCATTAACCCCGCCCACCGCGGCCGAAAAAAGCCGGCGAAAAAACCGCGAAAGCCGGCGAAAAAACCGCCCCGAAGCCAAAAAGGAGCCCAAAAAACCGCAACCCGCCGCGGGCAAAAATTTCCCGCGGCAGGTCGCGGAAAACCGCCCAATTGGGCGGTAAAACCGCCCACCTGGCAACACTGCTAAACAGATCAGAGAAAAAAAAAACATGTCTTTCTCTGACAAGCTGATTGGTTGAGTGATGTCAGATGTTCCTCTAGGGGGGTGAGTTGCCAGGGAGACTGCTGAGTGAACTGAAGACGAGAGCAGGGAAGGATTGGGAAAGAAAAACATATGTTGTGTGTCTGTTGTGAAAGATCCATCCCTCCTCCAGGGGTCCTCAGGATCTTGCCTCCGCCCTGGCCACTCAGCCTCCTAGATCACTGCAGTCCACAGGGCAGGGCTCAAAGAAATCCAAATCCAGAAAGCAACTCAGTAAGTATCTTTATTCGCTTGGGATTCACAGTCCAGCAGTGCAGAAATAAAGCAGGCAACCCCCCCCCCCCAATCCCACGGTTTCTCCTTTCAGGGTCACAGCACAGAAAGAAAAAAAAAAAAAAACAACTCCACTCCACTGCTTCCAGAACTCAGTTTGTTCCACCTTAAGCAGTCTACAGCCCTGTGCTCTCCTTCTTCCCCTCCCCTTTGAAAAAGGGGGAGCGTGTCTGTGAAGGCAGTCAAAAAAAATACACAGAAAAAAGAAAGCCACTGCTCCCGGTTTCCTCCCGGTGCTTTGGCAAACAGTCCCAATAAACAGTTCCCAATAAACCACTTCTTCAGGCTTGAGCAAACACTTTCCCACAACAGCTTCCTCCCGCTGTGAGCTGTTCACACAGGGGGAGTCAATAACCCCTCTTCAAACAGAACTCTTTAACACACCGTTCAAAACAGCCTGAACTCGCTTTGGGGAGAAAAAAAAGGTCCCACCCTTTCTTGGGTCACTCTCTCAATACACTGACCCTCCTCCCTCATGACCCTTTCTCTTTCCCCTTGCAACCCAGCTGCCATACCACGAGTTCACCTGCTTTCTCAGCTTTTTTCCTAAGGAATGAGCCCAGGCTGTGCGGTCCATCGGTTCCTCTGGGCTCCTCTCTCTCTCCCTCTCCTCAGCCTCTTGCCATTCCATGGGTTCCTCCTCCCACCTACTTTTCAGCTGTTCCTCGTTCACTTGATTACCCTCCAGGGGCCCCTCCCTTGCCTTGTCAGAGTTCTCCCCTGTGGCCTGCTGGGGAAGGTAATCTCTGTACCAGGGCTTGCGCCAGGGCTGCTGGGTGATGTAGTCTTTTTCTCTCCTCCATTTTTCAGGGGGCATTACCCTTTCTCTTCTCTCTCTCTGGGGAAGTAGTAAAGGCAAGGCTCTGTTCTGTCTCCTTTTGCTCTTGAGCCTCCTCACTCCTTCCCCTTCCACTTCCATCTGCTCCATCCCTTCACATACCCCCCCCCCCCTTAAGAGACTACCCCTCTCCTGAACCCTAGGCTCTGTATCCTCCTCTCCGATTCGGGATAGAGCATCGACATTGCTCAGGGTACTGCCAGGCCGATGCTCCACCGAATAACGGAATGGCTGCAGAGCCAGATACCATCTCTTTAGGCGGGCATTATTGTTCTTCATCTGATTCAGCCATTTGAGGGGCGCATGATCTGTTACCAGCCTAAACTCCCTCCCCTCCACATACACCTGACAGGCCTGAATTGCCCATCTAATGGCCAAACACTCCTTTTCAATCGTGGAGTAGTGGATTTCATGTGGGAAGAGCTTCCTACTCAAGTACAGCACTGGATGCTCTTCCCCCTCATGCTCCTGGGACAACACCGCTCCCAGCCCTACCCTGGAAGCGTCAGTCTGCAGGATAAAGTTTTTCTTAAAACCTACGGCCTTCAACACAGGTTCCTGACAGAGGGCCCTTCGGAGGGTTTCTATCGCCCGGGCCCCTTCCTCCTCCCACTTTAACTGATTGGGCTTATTTCCCTTCAGCAAGTCAGTAAGGGGTGCGGACAGGGTAGAGAAATGGGGGATAAACCGGTGATAATATCCGATAAGCCCCAAGAACCCCCTTAACTGTTTCTTTGTGCTAGGCCGGGGAAACTCCTGAACGCTCTGGACCTTGTCAATAATCAACCGTACTTCGCCTTGCCCTACCATATAACCCAGGTATTTCACCCTCCTTTGGGCAAAGTGGCATTTCTCCGGATTAAGGGTTAGCCCAGCCTCCCGGAAGGAACTAAGCTTTGTAGCGCTATAGAAATGCTAAATAGTAGTAGTAGTAGTAAGTCACAGAGCCGACTGTGTTCAGTCAGGCAGAGATGTGCCGAGAACAGCAGAAAAGATTAAGACACTCTTAGAGAGAATAGAAAGTAGAGGTTAGAAAGTAAGAAGGAATTCCCCTCTCACGGAAAGCCAGGAGAACCGCTGTCACGTCTCTAGCTACCATCTCGCAGATGTAGCTGAGTGAAGGAACAGCTGGCAAGGTCAGCGGAGCAGAGGAAAGGTGGTTAATTTAAGATAGTGAAACCGGGCAAAGGCACTATGAAGAGCTATTACAGAAAGAGGAAGTTAAGGTTTTAAAACAGATTAAAGCAGAATGCAGAGTTACAAGAAAAGAACAGGAGTGCAGGGAACTGCAGTAGATTAAAAAAAGAAAATAGAAAAGAATGTGAAGACCTCTCACCTTTTTGTGACTGGGAAATACCCAATTTAAACTAAAAATCCCACCTTTTGCACGAACGGAGGTAACCATAAAATGAATATTTTTCAGCTACTTACAAGCCATTAGCCACAGAGGACAGACCTCTGTGTGTAATAACGAGGAAGTGCCAGGCTGCAAGTTATATTTTTCGGCTACTTCCAAGCCATTAGCCACAGAGGACAGACCTCTGTGTGTAATAACGAGGAAGTGCCAGGCTGCAAGTTATGCTATTCTGACTCCTTTATTCTAGAGTGCTAGACCAAACCCAACTAAGTAGGGAGCTAGATAAGGATAAATAAAGAGACTAAGAGAGAGGTTTTTCTTCTAAGATTTATTACTTACCAAAAGCAATTCTTACAAGCAGGTTATAAGAATATTAACATATTCTTAGGGAGATCCATGAGACAGAGTGACCGGGAGGGGTCTGACATGTCCTGGACTTCTCCATTTGCGTATGAGCTGTCAGTTTCTTAAATACCCTTTTGGCTAACATTAATTTCAATTAGCCTCAAAAACATGTTTACGCTTAATTATCCAGATGGCCGTTATGACACCCCTCACCATAGATTTTCATAACTGTCTCCGGAAAAAGCCCCTACTTTCCACACCTGGTTCGTACTGGACTTTTTAACCACAACTTCTCCTTTTCGCCTTGCACCTGGTGTTTATTAAATTCTGTACAGTTATTTTCGTCAGAACTCATTTTCGACATCTAGCAACTGCCAAACAAGTGTCACTGAATTCTTTTTATCTTTTGATACAGAGAAGCCCTTTTGATTTCTAGGTCCATCAAATGTGCTTGACCTATCTTTTCCCAAAAGGCCTCTGGCCACACCATTTTTCTACAGTTTCCAGGATGTGGGGTCCCTCAGGGATCCCCACTCTCTCTGGTTCTTTTTAAAATTTTTATAGCATCTCTCGGCAGGATAGAGATGGGCTTATGGGAATTACTATTATCCAATACTGATGATATTATGTTGTTGCTGCCAATCCCTGCCTTACACCACGATTTGGTAAACTCTGTCGTGGTTGGGATTAATTCAATACAGGACAGGGCCTTAAGTAACAAATTGAAGCTGAATCCCCAAAATCTAAGATATTGTGGTTTAGAAATCAAGGTATTGAAATACCTACCACCTTGATTTTGTGTACTGAGAAAGTTCTGAAGGTGGAAACAGAATCAAGGGTGTTGGGGTTTTTTCTTGGTTCCTCTTTAACCTATGAACCCCATATTAACCAACTTTGGTGGACAACAGTCTTTAAAATTAGGCAGCGGTGAGGCTAATTTTTAAACTTAACAGATATTGGAAAATTACATTAGTTCCCTGTTAATGAGAGAATTAAGTTTCAAGCAGTTTGTTTAATTTTTAAAATTTTATATGCGTCCACTTTAGAATATTGATTAAGCTTATTTCACTTATTATTGGACATTCTCTGTGCCTTCGAGATCAATTGATTTTATGCCCACCTTTTTATAAAAATGCCAGGTTTTTGAAAATAGTAAATTCCATATTTTCAGTATTGGGAGTATCATTGTGGAATTCTGTTCTTCCTTATATTAGGACTGTATATAACTATCAGGCTTATTTTCGAAAGAGAAGGGCGCCCATCTTTCGACAGAAATCGCAAGATGGGCATCCTTCTCCCAGGGTCGCCCAAATTGGCATAATCGAAAGCCGATTTTGGGCATCCTCAACTGCTTTCCGTTGCGGAGACGACAAAAGTTCAAGGGGGTGTGTCGGAGGCGTAGCGAAGGCGGGACTGGGGCGTGCCTAACACATGGGCGTCGTCGACCGATAATGGAAAAAAGAAGGACGTCCCTAACGAACACTTGGACAACTTTACCTAGTCCTTTTTTTCTTACGACCAAGCCACAAAAATGTGTCCTAAATGACCAGATGACCACTGGAGAGAATCGGGGATGACCTCCCCTTACTTCCCCAGTGGTCACTAACCCCCTCCCATCCTCAAAAAAAATTTTTAAAATATTTTGTCCAGCCTCTATGCCAGCCTCAAATATCATACCCAACTCCATGACAGCAGTATGCAGGTCCGTGGAGCAGTTTTAGTGGGTGCAGTGCACTTCAGGCAGGCAGACCCAGGCCCATCCCCCCTACCTGTTACACTTGTGGTGGTAAATGTGAGCCCTTCAAAACCCACCACAAACCCACTGTACCCACATGTGGGTGCCCCCCACTTCACCCATAAGGGCTATGGTAGTGGTGTACAGTTGTGGGGAGTGGGGTTTGGGGGGCTCAGCAGTGGCGTACCAAGGGGGGGGCGGTGGAGGTGGTCTGCCCCGGGTGCACGCCGCTGGGGGGGGGGGTGCTGTGCGCCTGTTGGCCGAGTCCGGGAGCAGCAGGGAGGGAATGAGCAGACTTGGAGCCAACAGGCGCGCAGCACCCCCCCAGCAGGTAAAAATGAACCCCGGAGGGGGGGTCGCGCTGCACCTGGGCGGGGGGGTGTAGTTTCGGTGGGGGGGGGGGGGGGCGCGCATCGGTGATCCGCCCCGGGTGTCAGCCAGGCTAGAAACGCCACTGGGACTCAGTATACAAGTTAAGGGAGCTATGCACCTGGGAGCTTTTTCTGAAGTCCACTGCAGTGCCCCTTAGGGTGCCCGCTTGGTGTCTTGGCTTTTGAGGGGGACCAGTGCACTATGAATGCTGGTTCTTCCCACGACCAAATGGCTTGGATTTGGTAGTTTCTGAGATGGGCATCCTCGGTTTCCATTATCGCCGAAAATCGGGGACGACCATCTCTAAGGTCTACCTAAATTTTGCGATTTGGGCATCCCCGACCATATTATCGAAATGAAAGATGGACGCCCATCTTTCAAAATACGGGTTCCCCGCCCCTTCGCCGGGAC
Organism: Microcaecilia unicolor; assembly: GCF_901765095.1. Lineage (NCBI taxonomy): Eukaryota > Metazoa > Chordata > Amphibia > Gymnophiona > Siphonopidae > Microcaecilia > Microcaecilia unicolor. The sequence goes on from NC_044035.1 coordinate 173,006,398, forward strand.
GTCCTGCGAGGACGTCCTCAGGAAAACTTGGGCACCCCTTTCAATTATGCCCCTCCACGTTAATTTTAGGAAGGTGAAAATCTTTTTCTCCGAGGACAAGCAGGCTGCTTGTTCTCACTGATGGGTGACGTCCACGGCAGCCCCTCCAATCGGGAAAACTTTACTAGCAAAGGCCTTTGCTAGACCTCGTGCGCCGATGCGCACCACGCATGCGCGGCCGTCTTCCCGCCCGAACCGGCTCATGTTCGTCAGTCTTCTTTTGTCCGCGCTCGGGACGGTCGTGTTTTGCGCCGTTTCGTGCCCCTCAAAGTTGACCCTCGCGCGTCTACGTTTTTCGCAAAAAAAAAAAAAAAAAATAGAAGACCTTTACGGTCTTTACCCTTTCCCGTGCTTCCAGCTTTTGCCCCGCATAAGTTTCCTTTCGCTTTCGGGGTAGGCCCTTTTTGAGGCCTTGGTTCGGGTTTTTTCTCCCCTATTTTTGGTGCCTATATCGCCATTACGAGTTTTGATTTCGCCGGCTTGATTTTTCCGCCCATGTCATCGAAGTCTCCCAGCGGCTTCAAGAAGTGCACCCAGTGCGCCCGGGTAATCTCGCTCACTGATAGGCACGCGTCGTGTCTTCAGTGTCTGGGGGCTGGGCACCGCCCGCAGGCCTGTAGTCTTTGCGCCCTTTTACAGAAGAGGACTCAGGTAGCGAGATTGGCCCAGTGGAACGTGTTGTTCTCGGGCTCTTCGTTGGCAACAGCACCTGGGGCATCGAGTGCATCGACGTCGACAGCTTCAAGTCCTTCGACCTCGGCATCGACTGCATCAAGGCATCGGCCCTCTGCATCGTCGGTACCGAGACATCGTAAGGCTGCGTCGGCGTCGGTGGTACCGGGACCTCCACTAGTGCTGATGTCGGATGGTGGTGCTTCGACTGGAGTGCAGGTGAGGGCTGTCCATTCCCCTGCTGGTGGCGGTGAGCCTTCGGGTGGGTCTCCCCCTACCCTGAGGGCTCCTGTGGTACAGCCCCCCCCGAGAGAGACCTTCTTCGGCCTCGGCCCCGAGGAAGCGACGGCTGGATTCTACGTCCTCCTCGTCGGTACCGGGAAGTTCCGGTGACATACTTTGTTTGAAAAAGTCAAAGACACCGGTCTCCTTCCCGCATTGGTACCGAGAGCTCTGGGTCGCCGAGGGAGTCGGCACCCAGTAGGCATCGGCACCGGGAGGACCGCTCACCCTCTGTTCAGGAGGTGTCGATGCGCTCCACCTTGGATAGCCCGGAACAGCCTCCATGCCCGGAACAGACTCTGACCTCGACACCTGCATCGGCTTCCATGTCTTTCTCCACAGCCGCTCTGCACAAGAGTCTCCGGGCCGTTCTCCCAGAGATCCTGGGAGAGCTGTTGCGCCCTTCCCCTCCGGTACTGGGGGTGCTTGCGCCTCCGGTACCGTCGAGTGAGGCGCCGGCTGGCCCCTTGCCTGGGGTGAGGTCTCCGACATCGGTGCCGCTTGCGGTACCGACTTCGATCGCCTCCCAGGAAGGCTCCCCGACGACGTCGGCGGAGGGAGCTTCGCCGGTGCTGGCGAGGGAGTCTACCTCTCGACGCTCCCACCGTGGCCGTGTTTTCACGGAGTTGAGCCGGGCACGGCTTCAGACACAGGTTCATGAACTTGTGTCTGATACCGATGGTGAGGCCTCGTGGGAGGAGGAGGAGGACATCAGATATTTCTCTGACGAGGAGTCTGATGGCCTTCCTTCTGATCCCACTCCCTCCCCTGAAAGGCAGCTTTCTCCTCCCGAGAGTCTGTCTTTTGCGGCCTTTGTCCGGGAGATGTCTACGGCCATCCCCTTCCCGGTGGTGGTGGAGGATGAGCCCAGGGCTGAAATGTTTGAGCTCTTGGACTATCCTTCTCCGCCTAAGGAAGCGTCCACAGTACCTATGCATCATGTCCTAAAAAAGACATTGCTGGCGAACTGGACCAAGCCTCTAAGTAATCCCCACATTCCCAAGAAGATCGAGTCCCAGTACCGGATCCATGGGGACCCAGAGCTGATGCGCACTCAGTTGCCTCACGACTCTGGTGTTGTGGATCTGGTCCTAAAGAAGGCTAAGAGTTCTAGGGAGCATGCTTCGGCGCCCCCGGGCAAGGACTCTAGAACCTTAGACTCCTTTGGGAGGAAGGCCTACCATTCTTTTATGCTCGTGGCCAAAATCCAGTCTTACCAGCTCTACACGAGCATACATATGCGGAACAATGTGCGGCAGTTGGCGGGCTTGGTGGACAAGCTCCCTCCTGAGCAAGCCAAGCCATTTCATGAGGTGGTCAGGCAGCTGAAGGCGTGCAGAAAATTCCTGGCCAGAGGGGTATATGATACCTTTGATTTTGCGTCCAGGGCCGCTGCTCAAGGTGTGGTGATGGGCAGACTCTCATGGCTGCGTGCCTCCGACCTGGCGAATAGGATCCAGCAGCGGATTGAGGACTCCCCTTGCTGAGCGGACAACATTTTTGGAGAGAAAGTCGAACAGGTGGTAGAGTAGTTCCACCAGCGGGATACCGCTTTCGACAAGTTCTCCCGCCGGCAGCCTTCAGCATCTACCTCCTCAGGTAGACGTTTTTATGGGGGAAGGAAGACTGTTCCCTACTCTTCTGGTAAGCGTAAGTATAATCCTCCTTCTTGACAGCCTGCGGCCCAGGCTAAGCCCCAGCGCGCTCGCTTTCGTCAGCAGCGTACGCCTCAGCAAGGCCCCACTGCTCCCCAGCAAAAGCAGGGGGCGAGCTTTTGACTGATTCCAGCAGAGCATAGCCGACATCAACGTGTCAGTGCCGGGCGATCTGCTGGTCGGGGGGAAGTTGAAAGTTTTTCACCAAAGGTGGCCTCTTATAACCTCCGACCGTTGGGTTCTTCAAATAGTCCAGCAAGGATACACCCTCAATTTGGCCTCCAAACCTCCAAATTGCCCACTGGGAGCTCAATCTTACAGCTTCCAGCACAAGCAGGTACTTGCAGAGGAACTCTCCACCCTTCTCAGCGCCAATGCGGTCGAGCCCGTGCCATCCGGGCAAGAAGGGCTGGGATTCTATTCCAGGTACTTCCTTGTGGAAAAGAAAACAGGGGGGATGCGTCCCATCCTAGACCTAAGGGCCCTGAACAAATATCTTGTCAAGGAAAAGTTCAGGATGCTTTCCCTGGGCACCCTTCTTCCCATGATTCAGGAAAACGACTGGCTATGCTCTCTGGACTTGAAGGACGCCTACACGCACATCCCGATACTGCCAGCTCACAAGCAGTATCTGCGATTTCAGCTGGGCACACGTCACTTCCAGTACTGTGTGCTACCCTTTGGGCTCGCCTCTGCACCCAGAGTGTTCACGAAGTGCTTGGCTGTAGTAGCAGCGGCGCTTCGCAGGCGGGGGGAGTACATGTGTTCCCCTATCTTGACGATTGGCTGGTGAAGAACACATCCGAGGCAGGAGCTCTACAGTCCATGCAGATGACTATTCGCCTCCTGGAGCTACTGGGGTTTGTGATAAATTATCCAAAGTCCCATCTTCTCCCAGTACAGAGACTCGAATTCATAGGAGCTCTGCTGGATTCTCGGACGGCTCGTGCCTATCTCCCAGAGACGAGAGCCAACAACTTGTTGTCCCTCGTCTCGCGGGTGCGAGCGTCCCAGCAGATCACAGCTCGGCAGATTTTGAGATTGCTGTGCCACATGGCCTCCACAGTTCATGTGACTCCCATGGCCCGCCTTCACATGAGATCTGCTCAATGGACCCTAGCTTCCCAGTGGTTTCAGGCTGATGGGGATCTAGAAGACGTGATCCACCTGTCCACGAGTTTTCTCAACTCCCTGTATTGGTGGACGATTTGGTCCAATTTGATTCTGGGACGTCCTTTCCAGATTCCTCAGCTACAAAAAGTGCTGACTACGGTTGCGTCTCTCCTGGGGTGGGGAGCTCATGTCGATGGGCTTCACACCCAGGGAAGCTGGTCCCTCCAGGAACGCGATCTACAGATCAATCTTCTGGAGTTACGAGCGGTCTGGAACGCTCTGAAGGCTTTCAGAGATCGGCTGTCCCACCAAATTATCCAAATTCAGACAAACAACCAGGTTGCCATGTATTACATCAACAAGCAGGGGGGCACCGGATCTCGCCCCCTGTGTCAGGAAGCCGTCAGCATGTGGCTCTGGGCTCGCCGTCACGGCATGTTGCTCCAAGCCACATGTCTGGCAGGCGTAAAGAACAGTCTGGCCGACAGACTGAGCAGGATTATGCAACCTCACGAGTGGTCGCTCAACTCCCGAGTAGTGCGCCAGATCTTCCAGGTGTGGGGCACCCCCTTGGTAGATCTCTTTGCATCTCGAGCCAACCACAAAGTCCCTCAGTTCTGTTCCAGACTTCTGGCCCCCGGCAGACTGGCATCGGATGCCTTCCTCCTGGACTGGGGGGAAGGTCTGCTGTATGCTTATCCTCCCATACCTCTGGTGGGGAAGACTTTGTTGAAACTCAAGCAAGACCGAGGCACCATGATTCTGATTGCTCCGTTTTGGCCGCGTCAGATCTGGTTCCCTCTTCTTCTGGAGTTGTCCTCCGAAGAACCGTGGAGATTGGAGTGTTTTCCGACCCTCATCACACAGGACGAAGGGGCGCTTCTGCATCCCAACCTCCAGTCTCTGGCTCTCACGGCCTGGATGTTGAGAGCGTAGACTTTGCCTCTTTGGGTCTGTCGGAGGGTGTCTCCCGCATCTTGCTTGCTTCCAGGAAAGATTCCACTAAGAGGATTTACTTCTTTCTATGGAGGAGGTTTGCCGTCTGGTGTGACAGCAAGGCCCTAGATCCTCGCTCTTGTCCTACACAGACCCTGCTTGAATACCTTCTGCACTTGTCTGAGTCTGGTCTCAAGACCAACTCTGTAAGGGTTCACCTTAGTGCAATCAGTGCATACCATTACCGTGTGGAAGGTAAGCCGATCCCAGGACAGCCTTTAGTTCGCTTCATGAGAGGTTTGCTTTTGTCAAAGTCCCCCGTCAAACCTCCTACAGTGTCATGGGATCTCAATGTCGTTCTCACCCAGCTGATGAAACCTCCTTTTGAGCCACTGAACTCCTGCCATCTGAAGTACTTGACCTGGAAGGTCATTTTCTTGGTGGCAGTTACTTCAGCTCGTAGAGTCAGTGAGCTTCAGGCCCTGGTAGCCCAGGCCCCTTACACCAAATTTCACCATAACAGAGTAGTCCTCCGCACTCACCCTAAGTTCTTGCCAAAGGTTGTGTCAGAGTTCCATCTGAACCAGTCAATTGTCTTGCCAACATTCTTTCCCCGTCCTCATTCCTGCCCTGCTGAACGTCAGCTGCACACATTGGACTGCAAGAGAGCATTGGCCTTCTATCTGGAGTGGACACAGCCCAACAGACAGTCCGCCCAATTGTTTGTTTCTTTTGAACCCAACAGGAGGGGAGTGGCTGTGGGGAAACGCACCATATCCAATTGGCTAGCAGATTGCATTTCCTTCACTTACGCCCAGGCTGGGCTGGCTCTTGAGGGTCATGTCACGGCTCATAATGTTAGAGCCATGGCAGCGTCAGTGGCCCACTTGAAGTCAGCCACTATTGAAGAGATTTGCAAAGCTGTGACGTGGTCATCTGTCCACACATTCACATCTCATTACTGCCTGCAGCAGGATACCCGACGCGACAGTCGGTTCGGGCAGTCAGTGCTTCAGAATCTGTTTGGGGTTTAGAATCCAACTCCACCCCCCTCGGCCCATGTTTATTCTGTTCCAGGCTACACTCTCAGTTAGTTGGATAAATTGTTAGGTCAATCTCAATTATGTCCTCGTCGTTGCGAGGCCCAATTGACCATGTTTGTTGTTTTGAGTGAGCCTGGGGGCTAGGGATACCCCATCAGTGAGAACAAGCAGCTTGCTTGTCCTCGGAGAAAGCGAATGCTACATACCTGTAGAAGGTATTCTCTGAGGACAGCAGGCTGATTGTTCTCACAAACCCGCCCGCCTCCCCTTTGGAGTTGTGTCTTCCCTTGTCTTTGTCTTGCTACATATGGGATTGACGAACACGAGCCGGTTCGGGCGGGAAGACGGCCGCGTATGCGCGGTGCGCATCGGCGCGCGAGGAGTAGCAAAGGCCTTTGCTAGTAAAGTTTTCCGATTGGCGGGGCTGCCGTGGACGTCACCCATCAGTGAGAACAATCAGCCTGCTGTCCTCGGAGAATACCTTCTACAGGTATGTAGCATTCGCTTTATTTCCTAAAAATACAAATGATTAATATGATTTTTTCTTCTTTTTTTTTTTGTAATTTGAACTAATTCTGTATCTCATCATCTATTTTGTACACCCCATTGAACCCCGAAGCTGACATACTAGCAGTCAACAAGTTAATATTTGATTTGGTTTATTTGATTTTATTTGACAAATAACTCAGATATAGTTGGTTTACCAAAGAGAAGCAGGATACAATAATCCTCACAATATAGGTGATGTCATTCAACAGAGCCCCATGCGGGTACTTTTCTTTACAATTGTACATCAGAACTTTTGAGTCAATTCAACTATGTATGCATGCCATCTCTCACCTGGTACTGTTGTTAAATGCAGTCTGTAACTAGGTCATCCCGTGTGTTGAAGACATTGATATCCTGCTTGTCCTTGAAGAAAACAAAGATGCTTACCTGTTACAGGTGTCCTGAAAGCCAGCAGGACATTAATCCTCACAAAATCCACCTGTTTTTCCTGGGAGCTGACATTTACAATTAATAGTTTTATATAGAACTGAGATAACCCTATCCAATGATGTCTCACAGATGCACGATGCACTTTTCCAAAAAGCTCCTACAGTTTTGGTTCTCTGGCCCAGACTTCATCAGATTATATCACCCATGTGTAAGGAATGTTATCTTGTTGTTTGACTGGTAAACAACTTTGCTTTGCTATCAGACTACTACTACTTAATCATTTCTGTAGCATAGTAGTTTTCTTCCCATTGGCATTCATTTTTCTGTTTTCCATTTTTATTAAAGGTAATATGTCAGTGCTAAGTTACTTGTCTTCATTGAAAAAAAAGTTTCTTACCTCTAAGGACAGCAGGACACTAGTCCAACCCCCCCCCCCCCCCCCCCCCCCAAGTTGGCTTCTTCTACTGTTGCAGGAATTGAGATAGGAATTTGTGATACTTCAGGAGTCAGACAGCACACACCAGAATGAGAGAGTAATCTTCTTTATTTGCCAGCAAACAAAGCAGGACATCAGTTCTAGCTCTCTTCTCCTCTGTCTCAGCTCTCTGTGTCTTTGTCTCAGCTCTCTGTGTCAGCTCTCTCAGCTCTCTTCTTATGCTGTCTTCTCCTTCTTCTGTCTGTTCCTTCTGTCCTTCTCTTTCTTCTGAGCTCCTTCTGACGTAAACTGCTTCTGCTCCTACTTAAATAGGGTCCTAAGCCCTCCTCCTAGCCTAGCCCAGCCCAGCCCCCTTACTCTCCAATTGGTTAAGGAATTAGATTGGCTACCTTGCCTCAACCAATCATTACTTTTGAAATATCAGTTACATAGGTTCCAGACATCCTAAACTGACCTGTGACCTGGGGCCCCTCAAGCCAGACATTTGGTCTCCAGAACTCTTACATTTCTCATTATGATTGATTTCTCATCTATGGCTTAAACTGGATTCCCTTAGAGACTAAGAGGCCCCATCTAACATTAATTATTCTCATATTCCTAGTCTGATTCATACTAACTGCTAACTGAACTCTGGCATTCATTAAAGGGGTCAAAGGCTAGTCTTACTTAATGGCATACTGCTATACTTTCAGGACTATTCCTACAGTTACCTATAATTAATCAAGGAGAAGAGAGCTGACTAGTTCTGACCTTTTTCACCTTCAGCTTATACATTGAACCAGCTAGGACTGCAGAATAACTCAAAACACATGTTGGCCCCCCTTCACTGTAGCCCTACTCAGAACGTCAGACAGAGAGTTGAACAAACATTCCACACAGAATTATTAATTTACACAGAATACAACATATTCTAAAGTAAGCATTCTTATAAAACATATTCTACCTATCAAGAACTTCTAAATTCTAACTCATTTATATCTAGAATTATTTAGACTCTAACTATTTCCTTCTAAGCAGTGTTCAATTTAATCCTAAACAACTGCCTGCTTACAAAACTATTCAGTAAGCCTAATAATGTACAGATGTTGAGCCAGCTAGCATTGGCAATTCACAAGGGACAGAGTTTCATTTCTCACTGACCTTTCCTAACCCAGCCCGGCAGCTAGAGTCTAATTAACTCCAGCTTGCATTCCTTCATTTGCAGGACTGAAGAGAATTCAAACTTCAAGCTTTTAATATCATTTCTTATATATATATAATTATTTCCATGGCTGCCTCATTCCCCCCTTTGAGACTAAAATCAGCTTATGCAGAGATAAGTCTCACAACTCAGACTCTGGAGATTATAGTGATCCTAACTAGGAATAGACTTATGAACCACCATTACCCTACTTGTTAAGGTCCGACGGCATACTGCCGAAGCACATGAGGCCAGGAAACAAAACAACAACCCTGCTAAAACTAAGACTATTAGGGAAATGAACAAGGGACGTATCCAGGAGGTCAATGACCACCACCAGGAGGTAAGGTCTAATCCTCCTCGGTAATCCTCCACATTAAGGCTGGCCAACTGTAGGACTTTATCCATAGCATGCCTAACTACATGCGTCCTATTTATGACAATAGTACAGCACTCTGAAGAATTTAGCACTGTGCAGAGGCCACCCTGAGCTGCAAAGAGATAGTCAAGGCCCATACGATTATACCTAGAAACTATACTTAATTCATTAATTTGATCCTGCAATGCATTGACTACCACATTCAGCTCATGAACTAAAACATGGAGTAGGGATTGAAGTCTCCGGGTAGCCATACCTAGTTCAGTAATACCCGCTACCGGGCCTCCAATTGGAATCCAGGCTGTGGCAGAAAGGGCTACAAGTCTCTTTTTAGTCAGAGGATAAGTAGAATTGATATACTGGAGGGCTAATTCAATCGCCTCATCCTCTGTGGCAACGGAGGAGGGTAAGGACAAAGCCTCTCGCTTAGAGCGGTGCGGGGATAGTGGCTTAAGAGGAATAACTTTAGGAAAATAATTCAAGGTTACCAATACACAAAAATCATATGTGGAGGGAAGAATCATGTGGAGGACATTATCACAGAGCCAGTAATGACCAAGGAGAGGGTGAGGAAAGTTCCCAATAAATGTTGGCTCAGGCTGGACAGGGTACTTAGGGTGCCCATAATGCGAGCCCCTATCCCAGGGGGAACGAAGACGAAATGGAGACTTTGCACACCATAAGCGCCAATCCCCAATTGTGACAGGCTGCTCATTTGTTAGTAACTCTTCATACCCCGGGGACTTATGAAAGTAGAAAATAAGCTTGGACACTATAGTCTTCTCAGTGGTACGCTTAGGAGCCAGATAATCACCTGGGTCATAATCTACAGGTATAGTAGCAGGGCACATAGGAGTACCTGGAGAAACTACCCACACGGATTCTCCTTTTTCTGGGAGAACATTAGTATAGTTACAGGGAATGGGAAGAACAGTTGAGATGCTTCTTGTTAAACAAAACACTCCAGAGGCTGGATAGGGAGACGTAAAAACTGGCCTTAGAGAAGATTCAGAGGGGGAAGTAGCATTATAAAAGGACCACCAAGTATAATCCTGGCTCCAAGGGCCTGAACTCGAAAAGTAGGGAGGTATAAGAGCTGGGAGTTGCACAGGGACAGGAACAGCTGGGACATCTGTGGTATAAGGAGAAAATCGGGAACACACAATACAAGGGGAAGTAATCTTTGCCTGGCTAATTAGTTCCTGGACTGAGTGTAACCAAAGGTTGGAGCGAGTTGGGGTATTAGGAACAAGGAGGCAAGGAGTAGAAAACAACAAAAGCATCCAAACTACTAACATTTTCTTTCTTCCTAATCTAAAACAAATACAGCAAACTAATTAAGCAATAATATTTCAACAGTCTGTGCTAATCACAGATTACTCTCATATAGTGTTCTCAGTCTTTGAGTTCTTATACCAGTTGGGATAGACCCTCAACTGACAAGGATCAAGCTTTCAAATTCCAGGAAAGCCAGAATCAGGCAAGAAAGAGTCTCAGTGTGAAGCCGAAGTTCAGCCGCTCCTGCAGTATGCAGTTGACCCTTCTTTTCAGCTAGTAGATTCTTTGGTTCGGGTCAAGCGCAACTTCAATGGCTCCGCTGGATCTCTTTCTGCTCTCCACTGTTTAGGCTCCGTCTGATCCGTGCTGGGCTCAGTCTGGTCAGCAGACTTAATTCGAGACCAATGGACCCATGGAGTTATCCCTGCGACCTTCACAGCTGCAGGGGTAGAAAGCAAAACAGTAAAAGGTCCTTTCCATCGGGGCCCCAAAGGCTGGAGCTTCCAGTCTTTTACCCAAACTCTATCCCCTGGCAGGAAGGAATGTACCTGAGCCTGGAAGGGGACAGGGTTTATTTCTCTCACATAAGACTGAAGCTCAGAAATTATCTTTCCCAGGAGGGCTACCTGCTCCTGCACCTGGGCAGACCCTAAAATCCCTATGTCTCCCTTAATTCCCTGCAAAATGGCTGGGGGCTTCCCATACACAATTTCAAAGGGAGAGAGGGCTGTTCCTTTAGTTGGAGTGCATCGGAGGCGGAAGAGGGCTAGTGGCAATGCCTGTGGCCATTTCAATTGGGTTTCCTGACAAATCTTTGCTAGGCTATTTTTCAAGGTTCTGTTTGCTCGCTCAACCTGCCCTGAACTCTGGGGACGATAGGCACAATGCAATTTCCAGGTAATGCGCAATGCGCGGGACAGGGCCTGAAGTGTAGCTTCAACAAAGGCGGGACCATTATCTGAACCTATGGCAAGGGGCAATCCATACCTGGGGATGACATCCCTAAGGAGGGCTCGAGCTACTTCTGTGGCTTTCTCAGTGACTGTAGGATATGCTTCCACCCACCCAGAAAAGGTACAAACCATGACTAAGAGGTATCGGAGCCTACCACTCCTGGGCATTTCTGTGAAGTCTATAACTAGGGACTCAAAGGGTGTTAGTCCTCTAGACTGAACTCCTGGTGGAATACGGGGTCCCTGACGAGCATTATTCTGGGCACAGAGAGTACATCGGGCAGAGGCAGTGGCAACCAGACTATCCAATCCTTCCAGCACCACTACTCGATTGAGTAGGCGGGCTAGTGCTGTTTTCCCTAAGTGTGATAGGTCATGAGCTTGAGACACTACAGGCCAAGCTAGGTGGCGTGGCACCAGAACTCTGGTATCAGGGAGATGTAACCAGCCATCAGGTCTCCTTACCGCACCTTCTTCTTGAGCCCATTTCTCTTCCACTTGGGTATACATAGGTGTCCATTCTTGCAATCGGATTTGGAACAGGGGAGTCACAGTACTTGCTGGGGGTCCTCGAGCAGCTTCCTTGGCCACCCGATCAGCATGGCGGTTCCCTCGGGCCACTGGAGTATCTATTCTTTGGTGTCCCCTGCAATGAATGACAGCTACCTTCTTAGGGGCCCACACAGCCTCTAGCAGCTGAAGTATTTCAGGTCCATACTTAACAGGTTGGCCTGCAGCATTTATGAGTCCCTTTTCCTTATACAAAGCTCCATGAGCATGTAGAGTTGTGAAGGCATATTTGGAATCAGTATAAATGTTGGTTACCAGTCCTGCTGCTAACTCCAGAGCTCGTATGAGGGCCACAAGTTCTGCTTTCTGGGCTGAAGTTCCTTGGGGCAGGGCTCTTGCTTCTATCACCTTGTCCTCTGTCACCACAGCATAGCCTGCCAATCGCTTGGAGTTCTCCACATAACTGCTTCCATCTGTAAAATAAATTACATCTGGGTCCCTCCACGGAACATCTTTAAGATCTGTTCGACTGGAATACACTTCATCCAAGGTTTGGATACAGTCATGATCCGGTGGTCCCTCAGATGCTGGCAAAAGAGTGGCAGGATTGAATGTAGCCACTGTTTCCAGGTGTATCCGTGGATTCTCACACAAGCTAGCTTGGTACTTAACCATGCGGTTATTTGTAAACCAGTGGTTGCCCTTATACTCCATGAGGGTGAGAACTGCATGGGGGACTTTAACAACCAGTTCTTGCCCCAAGGTCAACTTATCAGCTTCCTGGACCAGTAAGGCTGTTGCTGCAATGGCCCTCATGCAGGCTGGCCATCCTTTAGCCACTCCATCCAGCTGTTTAGACAGGTATGCAACAGGCCTCTGCCAGGATCCCATCATCTGGGTCAGCACACCCAGAGCAACCCCCTGTCGCTCATGGACATACAATGAGAAAGGTTTCTCCACATCAGGAAGGCCTAACGCAGGGGCTTGAAGTAGGGCTTTCTTTATGGCAATGAAGGATTGTTGAGCAGTAGGTCCCCATTCAAATGGTTCCTTTTCACCCCCCTTTGTGGCCTGGTAAAGGGGTTTCGCCATCAATGCAAAATTTGGAATCCAAATTCTGCAGAATCCGGCTGCTCCCAGAAATTCCCTAACTTCTCTTCTGGACTTGGGTTGGGGAATTGCAGCTACCGCTTGCTTCCTACTAGCATCCAGTCTCCGACTTCCCTGGGAAATGCAAAAGCCCAGATACTTCACTTCTGACTGACAGAGTTGGGCCTTTGAGCGTGAGACCTTATAGCCTGCATCCAAGAGTAGCTCCAGCAATTCTCTAGTAGCCTCAAAACACTCTTCCTGAGTCACTGCTGCAATCAGGAGGTCATCTACATACTGGAGTAAAACTCGCCTGGAAGGCTCAGATTTAAAAGTCTTAAGGTCTTGCCCTAGGGCTGTCCCAAAAATAGTGGGGGAATTCTTGAACCCCTGTGGCAGGCGAGTCCATGTATACTGAAGCTTCCTTCCTGTTACTGGGTTTTCCCATTGAAAGGCAAAAAGCAGTTGACTGGCGGGGGCCACCCGAATACAAAAGAAGGCATCTTTTAGATCTAGTGTCGTGAAATGAGTAGCTCCAGAAGGTATCAATCCTAGCAGGACATATGGATTAGGCACTACAGGGTGTAATGAGATAGTGGATTTATTGACCACTCGTAAGTCTTGGACTGGCCGGTAGTCCTCAGTCCCTGGCTTCTGAACTGGCAATAGTGGCGTATTCCATGGAGACTGGCAAGGACGAATAATTCCATGGGATAACAGACGATTCAGATGTGCTTGAATCCCTTCCAGAGCCTTTCGGGGAATTGGGTATTGGCGAAGATGGATTGGCCGGGCACTTGGAAGTAAATCTACATGTACAGGAGGAATATTTCGGGCCAACCCTGGGGGATTATCTTCTGCCCATACCCCACTGACCTGAAAGCTGTCTGCCAGGGGTAGGTCAACTTGGCTATGTGACTGATGCAGCCGCCATTCTTCTTCAAGAGGGCAGCAGAAACTCAATATACCCTTAGGGCTGGAGGTCGGGGGCCGAAAGGAGACTGAAGTCTGGCCATCAGAGTCAAAGGAAATTTGGGCCCTAAGCTTGGACAGCAGGTCTCGACCTAACAAAGGGATTGGACAGTCTGGCATATACAGGAATTCATGAGTGACTATGTGTGAGCCTAATTGGCATCTACGGGTTGTCAGAAAGGGCCTCCGGTTCTGCACCCCCGTGGCTCCCACCACTCGGACAGTTTTTCCAGACACAGGCGCTAATCGCTCCGTCACAACAGAATGTTCAGCTCCTGTATCAATCATGAATGGAATTGAGCGGCTCCCTATAGTTAGCTTGACCATAGGTTCCTGGGAGCCCAGTTTGTAGGAACCCGGTCTGTCCTATTCGTCCCATTCTGCCATCTCGGCTATCCCGATGATGTCAGATTCAGCAGGCTCATATCTTCCCTCTCGAACTCGGCCTCGGCTTCCTCGATCTCCTGGTCCCCTTCTCAGTCCCTGGCGCCTCTGGGGGCATTCATCTTTCCAGTGCCCTCTTTCCTTACAATAGGCACACTGATCCCTCTCCAATCTTGGTCTGGGATTCTCCCCCCTTGGCCGGGATTGATTGAAGGAATCTCGGGGCCTGGCTGGTGGTCCGGGGTCCCACTTTGGCTTCCCATTAGCTAGAGGTCGACCTCGGTTAAGGGTGGAATTAGTAATGGCTGCCGCTAAAAGGTCGGCCTTCTTCTGCATCTTCCGGTCAGCCTCTCGGCGCACCTCCTGATCTCTATTAATGAAAACCTTGGTTGCGATCTCAATTAGCTGGGTGGTATTCATCCCTGCGAATCCCTCCTGACGCTGCAACTTCTTCCGGATATCTGGCATACTCTGGGCCACCAATGCGCTATTCACCATTCTCTGGTTTTCTTGGGCTTCAGGGTCAAATGGGGTGTATGTTCTGTAGGCTTCAATTAGTCGCTCTAGAAAGGCCCCAGGGGATTCAGTTGCCCCTTGGAGAATTTCAGAGACCTTTGCCAGATTAATGGGCCTCTTTATGCCTTTCCTCATACCTTCCAGTAAGTCCCGGCAATAGCCAGACAACAGTTCATAGTGCTGCCCATCATTTGGATCCCAATCTGGAGCTGCGCGAGGAAACCGAGCTCTAACCCATCCCTCTGGGTCCTGTATCCCCCCGGGGACACGCTCTCGCGTGATGGCCTCAGCATTTTGCAAAATCTTCCGCCTCTCCTCAGTTGTGAAGAGGGTCAGGAGAAGTTGTTGACAATCAGTCCAGGTTGGGTTATGGGTGGCCATAATGCTAGTCACTAGGTCCACCACTGCCTGAGGCTTTTCAGTATAAGAGGGATAATGCGTCTTCCAATTCAGGAGATCGGTGGTTGTGAAGGGTACATACTGATAGGCCTGTGCCTGTATAACCTGACCCTGATTATTAGGATCCGGTCGAGTGGTAGTTACCTGACGAAGTGGCAGAACTCTCGAGGAGGTGGGAATGGAACCTGAGGTAGAGCTAGGAGCTACCCTCCTATCATGCTCAAAGGTAATTGCAGCGGGTCTAACCCATTCAGTAGAGGTAGGTTGAAATCCTGAGGGATGGGGAGGGGTACTCATAGACTGAGAGGTGGTCACAGGTGAGTCAGTCCATTGAAAGGGATGCCGGGCCCCTGATGAGTGGGTAGGGGTATTAGAGGGAGAGGCTGGGCTGTCGGGAGTTGAGGAGTCAGGGAGTGGAACCCAAAACGGGTCTTCAGAGGTTAACAGGAGAGGATTTGGCACAGAAGGGTAGAGGCCAGGTGAAAAGTCCAACCTAGGGTGTGGCAGGTTTGGCACAGGAGGGGAAGAACTATCCGGAGAAGCCTGTGCTGGAGAGGCTTGAGCTGGGCGGCGTGGATCTCTGGGGGTGGCACGGAACCCCAACAATGGGCCATAAGGTGGTGGCTCAAGGTCTGAGGGGTCATCAGAGAGTATGGGTTTCTCGGACAGGGTAGGGGCGGAAGCCACCGATTGGGTGGTAGGCTTCCTAGGGCTCTTTCCCTCTTCTAGTCTAGATTTTCTAATCTTTCTTTGAACACGGCCTAACATGAATTTTACTGGGGATCCCATATAAGTTTTCAACCACGAGGGAGGGTCAGTCACAAGGCTGTCCCAGGAATCTATATAAGGGAGTTGTTCAGAATATTCTGGTCCTCCTACTACTATGCTGTAGACCTTCCGGATTACTTCAATATCTAAGCTGCCACTAGGGGGCCACCCCACTCCCATAGATGGCCACTCAACTTCACACAAGGTTCTTAAAGTACTTGAGCTTAAAGTCTGTCCATAGTCATTAATTAAAAAACCTTTTTTAAAATTTCTAAGCATACAATCTAGGGGGGTAGCAATTTGTCTAGATGATGTCCCACCCATAATGCTTACAGTTACAACACACAAAGAGGGGGGGAATTTTTGAGAATGCAGTAAGGGGTCTGCACTCTCGAGACACTAGGTAGACAGACAGCAATCGCTTCCTTCCGTTGCTGACCAATTGAACTCGCGTTAATTGGAAATGCAGCTATAAGAAGTCCGCACTCAGTTAATCATTCACGCATCACACATTCCATACAGAAAATCCCACCCAACAATTTCAAATTTCTCAGATACAGATAAGCTCAAGCGTTTTCGCTTCTAGTCCCCACGACTAGAAGGTACTAGGGCCTTCGCTGAGAATTGATCAGATTCTCCTTCCCTCCTTCTTGAGGGGCTGGTTTTACAACTTCCTAGCTAGGATTACAATACAAAATACAGGATACATACCCGGCGAATGTTCTCCAGTCAGTTGGGTGCTGGGATTAATGCAGGATTTATCCCACCGCTGCCACCAAGAATTGTTGCAGGAATTGAGATAGGAATTTGTGATACTTCAGGAGTCAGACAGCACACACCAGAATGAGAGAGTAATCTTCTTTATTTGCCAGCAAACAAAGCAGGACATCAGTTCTAGCTCTCTTCTCCTCTGTCTCAGCTCTCTGTGTCTTTGTCTCAGCTCTCTGTGTCAGCTCTCTCAGCTCTCTTCTTATGCTGTCTTCTCCTTCTTCTGTCTGTTCCTTCTGTCCTTCTCTTTCTTCTGAGCTCCTTCTGACGTAAACTGCTTCTGCTCCTACTTAAATAGGGTCCTAAGCCCTCCTCCTAGCCTAGCCCAGCCCAGCCCCCTTACTCTCCAATTGGTTAAGGAATTAGATTGGCTACCTTGCCTCAACCAATCATTACTTTTGAAATATCAGTTACATAGGTTCCAGACATCCTAAACTGACCTGTGACCTGGGGCCCCTCAAGCCAGACATTTGGTCTCCAGAACTCTTACATTTCTCATTATGATTGATTTCTCATCTATGGCTTAAACTGGATTCCCTTAGAGACTAAGAGGCCCCATCTAACATTAATTATTCTCATATTCCTAGTCTGATTCATACTAACTGCTAACTGAACTCTGGCATTCATTAAAGGGGTCAAAGGCTAGTCTTACTTAATGGCATACTGCTATACTTTCAGGACTATTCCTACAGTTACCTATAATTAATCAAGGAGAAGAGAGCTGACTAGTTCTGACCTTTTTCACCTTCAGCTTATACATTGAACCAGCTAGGACTGCAGAATAACTCAAAACACATGTTGGCCCCCCTTCACTGTAGCCCTACTCAGAACGTCAGACAGAGAGTTGAACAAACATTCCACACAGAATTATTAATTTACACAGAATACAACATATTCTAAAGTAAGCATTCTTATAAAACATATTCTACCTATCAAGAACTTCTAAATTCTAACTCATTTATATCTAGAATTATTTAGACTCTAACTATTTCCTTCTAAGCAGTGTTCAATTTAATCCTAAACAACTGCCTGCTTACAAAACTATTCAGTAAGCCTAATAATGTACAGATGTTGAGCCAGCTAGCATTGGCAATTCACAAGGGACAGAGTTTCATTTCTCACTGACCTTTCCTAACCCAGCCCGGCAGCTAGAGTCTAATTAACTCCAGCTTGCATTCCTTCATTTGCAGGACTGAAGAGAATTCAAACTTCAAGCTTTTAATATCATTTCTTATATATATATAATTATTTCCATGGCTGCCTCACTACTAACTACCATAGTTCAGGAACTCCCACATATGTGTGGTAGAGTAAGAAGGGTAAGCACTGCAGGAGGGCGTCTGCCTTCAAGGGCGTCACTTTGCAAGCAATCAAGCTCTGCTGAGTATCTAATCTCTGCTGCTCATCTCAGTCTGGCTCCAAAGCTGTCAGCTCTCTGTCCCATCCCCTCCTCCCTCCCAAGCAGAGAAATATCCTCCTTGTGTTTATCAGAGGACGTTACTGCTCCAACTGAATCTGGCTCTGAAATAACTTGTGGGAGCTCAGCTAACCTCTGTCCTCTGCCCAGAGAGGGCTCAGACAGAGACAGCACAGCAGAGCCTGGACCCTTGTTTTGTGAGAGACTGCTGTTTAGTGCTGCACCTGACCCACCCTTTTCCACCCCCACCCCCCCACCCCCAACACAGCAACTCACAGGACAGGAGGGCTAGATGCCTGCTTTCAATTCCTAACCATCACCTATCTCTCATTCCCACTTCAGTAACTCCTGTTAGTCTGTCCAACTCAGATTGTAGAATATGTTAGTTTATGCTGATTAAGTCTGTCCTAGCTAGATCCTAAGCTGTGCTCGATGGGAAGGCTATTATGCTGCATGCAGAGTCTGACTTCTTAGGATTTCAGGTTAATTTTTGAAGAATTTGAAGAGGGGCTATCTCTGTTCTACATGTGTGACTGCAAGGCCAAGTGTCTGAATAGGGATCTGTTTGTTAGATTCTGAAATTTTGATAACACATTGTTTTTCAGAGTTGGCAAGACTGTCTGTTCTCCTAATTCCTCGTCTGTGTGCTAAGTTATTTTTCTTCTATACTGGTGTAATATTGTCAATGATGCCATGGCTGATAAAAGGGGTGTGTCTACTGTGGGGGCGGAGCCATAGTGATCCCGCCTCTGGATGGGTAGGGGCGCCGACTAATAGACTGCAGGAGGGCGCTAGAAACCCTAGGACCGGCCCTGGGGGTGGGATGATCATTGTGGGACCCACCCCACAATAGCCAGGCCCCCCTGCAAACAGTCACAGAATCTATGACAAGGCAGAATTTGTGTGTAGAGCCTGAGCTCTTTCATTAAAATATGAGGACCATGGGTCAATTTTAGCAGACAAAGGAAAAGTTGCCGGTACTCAGTACCCCCACGTACCCCCTCAAAAAAAGCACTCTAAAATGTTACAGCTTTATAAATATTGCTTCAACCTCAGGCTAATCTGGATGATGTCATCCACTCATGAGGACTGGTATCCTGCAATCCTCAGAAAACCTTTGTTACAGGTAAGCAACAGTGACCAGAGATTAAGAGCTCTTTGGAACCTGCACGGGGTGCTATAGCCATGGATTTTCCACGTAGTATATGAATGTATTTGTTAAAGGTGATGTAACTTTTTTCTGTAAAGGTTTTTGTGTTATGAAGTTGAGTGAATCAAGCAACCACATCTTTAGCTAAGGAAATGAGAGGTGTGGTAGCCGTGTTAGTCCACTCTTAAAGGTTATCAATAGAAATCAAACAAAATAAAACATGGAAAAGAAAATAAGATGATACCTTTTTTATTGGACACAACTTAATACATTTCTTGATTAGCTTTCGAAGGTTGCCCTTCTTCGTCAGATCGGAAATAAGCAAATGTGGTAGCAGATAGTATATATAAGAGAAACATCAAAGCATTACTTTGACAGTCTGACAGAGTGGGAGGGTGGGGTATGCATGGGGACATCAAAGCATTTCATTGATATTCTAACAGGATGGGTGTTGGTAGGTGAGAGGAGGGTGATAAACAGAGAGATAAACAGAGAAATACAACTTTATGGTTTATAATGGGCTAGAAAACCCAGATCCTTATTAAGTCCAGTCTGTTGGGTGTCAAAATATTCAATCTTTCTTACTTCAAAGGTCTTACGTTCCTGTATTGTTTTAAAATTACCTTTCAGTATTCTTACTGTGAAATCACTGGTGCAGTGACTTTCTGAATAAATTGAAAAATATCAAGCAATTACCACCAAACACCCTTCTGGTCACGATGGATGTAGAATCACTATACAGCAACATTCCACATGCAGATGGCATAGCTGCATGTGGGAAACTCCTAAAAAGATCCACACTGGACCATCAATACTCACCAGAAACTGTTACAAAATTAATCAAATTTATTTTAACTCACAACTACTTCCGCTTTAACAATATCTATCTATCTACAAATAATGGGCACTGCGATGGGCACCAGGACAGCACCCCAATATGCCAACCTTTTTATGGCTGAGCTGGAAGAGACATTTCTGAATACATACCAGACCAAACCTCTAAAATACTACCGGTACATCGATGACATTTTTATGATTTGGACGGAGGGGGAAGAAACTCTGAAATAATTTTACTATTCCTTCAATACATACCATCCTACAATCAGATTCAAAATTATTGACTACTCCCCAGAAAAAGTCAATTTTTTGGACACCACAGTCTCAATCAGTGATGGCTATATACAAACATCTATATACACCCACAGACAGATGCAGCTACCTCCACAACTCCAGCTTCCACCCTTCACATACAAAAAGATCCATTATTTACAGCCAAGCCACAAGATACCACCGTATCTGCTCGGACCCAGTGGATAGAGACAGACACCTTGAAACCCTGACTGCATCCTTCAAACAGAAAGGCTACAACCCCAAAATAATCTCCAAGAATATTGCCTCCTCCCTCAAAACACCCAGGGAAAATCTGCTACAGTACAAAGAAAAAAAAGCCACAGTCAGAATTCCCCTTGTAGTGACATACAACCCAGAGCTGGAGAAACTGAGGAAAATCATAAGAGACCTACAGCCCCTACTCCAGGAAGATGAATTACTGAAAGAGATTCCCATCTCCACCAGTGCTGGCCTTCCGACATCCACCAAACTTAAAACACAAGCTGATCAGAAGTAAACTCCCAACACAGACTGAAAAAGAAAAGGGCACGTTTCCCTGTAACATATCCAGCTGCAAAACATTTCACAGGACCCCACAGTCATTCACAAGGGAAAAATATTCAACATAAAGGAATCTTTTACATGCTACTACTACTACTACTACTACTATTTAGCATTTCTATAGCGCTACAAGGCATACGCAGCGCTGCACAAACATAGAAGAAAGACAGTCCCTGCTCAAAGAACTTACAATCTAATAGACAAAAAATAAATGAAGTAAGCAAATCAAATCAATTAATGTGAACGGGAAGGAAGAGAGGAGGGTAGGTGGAGGCGAGTGGTTACAAGTGGTTACGAGTCAAAAGCAATGTTAAAGAGGTGGGCTTTCAGTCTAGATTTAAAGGTGGCCAAGGATGGGGCAAGACGTAGGGGCTCAGGAAGTTTATTCCAGGCGTAGGGTGCAGCGAGACAGAAGGCGTGAAGTCTGGAGTTGGCAGTAGTGGAGAAGGGAACAGATAAGAAGGATTTATCCATGGAGCGGAGTGCACGGGAAGGGGTGTAGGGAAGGACGAGTGTGGAGAGATACTGGGGAGCAGCAGAGTGAATACATTTATAGGTTAGTAGAAGAAGTTTGAACAGGATGCGAAAACGGATAGGGAGCCAGTGAAGGGTCTTGAGGAGAGGGGTAGTATGAGTAAAGCGACCCTGGCGGAAGATGAGACGGGCAGCAGAGTTTTGAACCGACTGGAGAGGGGAGAGGTGACTAAGTGGGAGGCCAGCAAGAAGCAGATTGCAGTAGTCTAAACGAGAGGTGACAAGGGTGTGGATGAGGGTATATATCATTCAGTGTAAAAAATGTAACGAAGGATGCTATATTGGAGAAACAGGCCAGATGCTTAAGACAAGATTCAATCTGCACAGACATCACATGAAAATAGCCGGTGCCAGTCAAGCCCCCACCCCTGTGGGCCAACACTTTACAAGACCAGAACACTGTACCAGTGATTTCACAGTAAGAATACTGAAAGATAATTTTAAAACAATACAAGAACGTAAGACCTTTGAAGTAAGAATGATTGAATATTTTGACACCCAACAGACAGGACTTAATAAGGATCTGGGTTTTCTAGCCCATTATAAACCATAAAGTTGTATTTCTCTGTTTATCACCCTCCTCTCACCTACCAACACCCATTCTGTTAGAATATCAATGAAATGCTTTGATGTCCCCATGTTTCTCTTATATATACTATTTGCTACCACATTTGCTATTTCCGATCTGACGAAGGGCAACCTTCAAAAGCTAAGGAAATGATAAATTCAGTGATATAAAACAGTTCTATAAATCTCAGTCATTCTATTCTGTCATTCTTTTTTACTTTTTTAGGTGCCTTGTGCCCTTGGTTCGTGTTGAGAAACCTGTTATGAAGTTTGGCCGATGTTTCCTCCAGTACCCTTATAAACAATCAGTAAAACTTGTAAATGATAGTAACCTTCCAGGGTGTTACTGTGTTCTCTCACAGGTTTGTTACATTATATCCATTTGATTCATTACTGCTATAATACAATAACAATATAAATGCAAATATTTCTTCCAGAGGGGACATTTAGGACATTCAATACCAATGTACATACATATATTTTCCCCTTTGACTTCCATGTCATGTTGCACAGTATATTAGTGAAAAATGGCCTATTTCTAAAATTATCCTCAGTATATGCCTATACATCATTTATTCAAAAGGTTTATCTGACCTAGGTAGAGGTGTTCCTTGGGATGGAGTTTGGGTGTGTTTTGGACTTGCATTCACATTTATTGCATCTGTATGTAAGGGTGTAACATAAAATGGAAAATTGGCATATACACACTCTCTCACACTCACACAGACACACAAACACACCTCAAATGGTTCAGCTGTCCTATGTAAAATTTCACTGCTGTCTCTTCATTTTCACCCTACCTGTGCACACTCTCTTTCACACAGAGACACACACACACACACACTTTCTCTGTGTCACACACACACACAGACACACACACATACATATACTCACTCTCACCCTCTCTATAGCCTTGCTAGCACCCGTTTCATTTGTTTACGAAACGGGCCTTTAATACTAGTTATTTTATATACCTCTATCATGTCTCCCCACAGCCGTCTCTTCTCCAAGCTGAAAAGCCCTAGCCTCCTTAGTCTTTCTTCATAGGGAAGTCGTCCCATCCCCGCTATCATTTTCGTCGCCCTTCGCTGCACCTTTTCCAGTTCTACTATATCTTTCTTGACATGCAGCGACCAGAATTGAACACAATACTCAAGGTGCGGTCGCACCATGGAGCGATACAACGGCATTATAACACCCTCACATCTGTTCTCCATACCTTTCCTAATAATACCCAACATTTTATTCACTTTCCTAGCCGCAGCAGCACACTGAGCAGAAGGTTTCAGTGTATTATCAACGACGACACCCAGATCTCTTTCTTGGTCCGTAACTCCTAACGTGGAACCTTGCATGACATAGCTATAATTCGGGTTCTTTTTTTCCCACATGCATCACCGTGCACTTGTTCACATTAAACGCCATCTGCCATTTGGCCGCCCAGTCTCCCAGTCTCGTAAGGTCCTTCTGTAATTTTTCACAATCCTCTCGCGAGTTAGTGACTTTGAATAACTTTGTGTCATCAGCAAATTTAATTACCTCGCTGGTTACTCCCATCTCTAAATCATTTATAAATATATTAAAAAGAAGCGGTCCTAGCACTGACCCCTGAGGAACCCCACTCTCTGTTTCACCCCACTCTCTGTTTCCTATCCAGTTTTTAATCCACAATAGGACATTTCCTCCTATCCCATGACCCTCCAATTTCCTCTGTAGCCTTTGATGATGTACCTTATCAAACGCCTTTTGAAAATCCAGATACACAATATCAACCGGCTCCCCTTTGTCCACATGTTTGTTTACTCCTTCAAAGAATTGAAGTAAATTGGTCAGGCAAGATTTCCACACACTAAAATCGTGCTGACTTGGTCTCAGTAATCCATGTCCTTGGATGTGGCTTGTATAGTTCTTCTGCTACTTTTAGTATCCCATATCACTCATTATGATGTTATGACCCTACACGGTGCCGTGTTTCGCTCAAAAAGAGCGTCTTCAGGAGTCTGTGTAATTTAAAATACAATTGTTACAGTAATCACCTTTTACCACAGTCATACATATCTATAGTTAAACTTACATATTTTCAAAACCTATTACTGACCTGTATGGGTGTCGAGGACGCCAAACCCGTGTATGATGACAGGCAGAGCACTCAAAATGCCCACACATGTGCATAACTGTGTGGCGGGATAATCTCTTTAAATACCCTCCTTGTCACATGACTGCCCATTCTATTTCTCTGTTTAACCCATAGGGGGCCACAGTGTTCCACTGGAAAATCATACGTTGTTCTTTCCTCTTTAACGTCAGTGGAACATTGCCTCCCCTGTGTGCAGACACTTTCCATCTGCAACACCACAAACTGTAATTCTTTTTTTTTTAATTATTTATTTATTGGTTTTAATCAAATTAAACATACTGTTACATTTGAACAGGCAATACAGACATGCAAAATTTATAAGAAAACATATTTTCCCTAGGGAAAAATACACAAAAAAAGAATTTTTTTTACTCTTCTTTAGACCACCATAAGGGGGGGGGGGGGGTTAGTCTAAAATTAGGAAGGCTACCAAACGAACCTCATTGAGTTCTTTGATTGGGTGACAGGAGAATTGAATCAGGGACGAGCTATGGACGTAATCTACTTAGATTTCAGCAAAGCTTTTGACACGGTTCCCCACAGGAGGCTCTTAAATAAACTGGAGGGGCTGAAGATAGGACCCGAAGTGGTGAACTGGATTAGGAACTGGTTGACGGACAGACGCCAGAGGGTGGTGGTGAATGGAATTCGCTCAGAGGAGCGAAAGGTAAGTAGTGGAGTGCCTCAAGGATCGGTGCTGGGGCCGATTCTGTTCAATATATTTGTGAGTGACATTGCCGAAGGGTTAAAAGGTAAAGTTTGCCTATTTGCGGATGATACTAAGATCTGTAACAGAGTGGACACCCCGGAGGGAGTGGAAAACATGAAAAAGGACATACGGAAGCTAGAAGAATGGTCTAAGGTTTGGCAATTAAAATTCAATGCGAAGAAATGCAAAGTGATGCACTTAGGAAGTAGAAATCCACGGGAGACGTATGTGTTAGGCGGGGAGAGTCTGATTGGTACGGGCGGAGAGAGGGATCTTGGGGTGATAGTATCTGAGGATTTGAAGGCGACGAAACAATGTGACAAGGCGGTGGCAGTAGCTAGAAGGTTGTTAGGCTGTATAAAGAGAGTTCTCCGAGGACAAGCAGGCTGCTTGTTCTTACTGATGGGTTGACGTCCTCGGCAGCCCCCTCCATCGGAAAGTTTACTAGCAAAGGCCTTTGCTAGTCCTCGCGCGCCCATGCGCACCGCGCATGCGCGGCCGTCTTCCCGCCCGAAACCGGCTCGAGCCGGCCAGTCTTCATTCGTCCGCGCTCGGTACGGTCGTGTTACGCCGTTCGTGCCCCAGAGAGTCGACCTCGCGCGTCCTTTTCGACGTGTTTTTTGCTGTTTTTCCTTGAAAAAAAAGTTCGGGAAGCGCTCCGGTAGTGTTCCGGAAGACCCTTTCGGGTTTTCTGCCCTTCCCGTATTTCTCAGCTTTTGCCCCGTAAGTTTTCTTTCGTTGTCGGGGTAGGCCTCTTTTGGCCTCGGTCGAGATTTTTCTCCCTCTAAATTTTGGTGCTTCAATTTTCGCCATTTCGGCTTTTGATTTCGCCGGCGTGATTTTTCCGCCCATGACATCGAAGCCTTCCAGCGGCTTCAAGAAGTGCACCCAGTGCGCCCGGGTAATCTCGCTCACTGATAGGCACTCTGCGTGTCTTCAGTGTCTAGGGGCCCAGCACCGCCCTCAGAACTGCAGTCTGTGTTCCCTGTTACAAAGGCGGACTCAGGTAGCGAGATTAGCCCAGTGGAACGTTTTGTTCTCGGGCTCTTCGTCGGCATCGGCACCGGAGGCATCGAGTGCATCGACGTCGTCAGCGTCCGGACCATCTTCCTTGGCTGCCGCTCCATCGACTGCATCGAGGCATCGGACCTCTGCATCGGCGCCGAGGCATCGGGCGACTGCATCGACGTCGGTGGTACCGAGACTTCGTCTGCTGATGTCGTCGGACGGAGGTGCATCGTCAGGAGTGCAGGTGAGGGCTGTCCATTCCCCTGCTGGTGGCGGTGAGCCTTCGGGTGGGTCTCCTCCTACCCTGAGGGCTCCTGCGGTACAGCCCCCCCGGGATCGACCCTCTTCGGTCTCGGCCCCGAGGAAGCGACGGATGGATTCCACGTCCTCCTCGTCGGTGCCGGGGAGCTCCGGTGACATGCTTCGGAAGAAATCGAAGAAGCATCGACACCGGTCTCCTCCCCATGTCGGCACCGAGAGCTCTGGGTCGCCGAGGGATTCGGCACCCAGCAGGCATCGGCACCGAGAGGACCGCTCACCCTCTGTTCAGGAGGTGTCGATGCGCTCCACTCTGGACAGCCCGGAACAGCCTCCTCGCCCGGAACAGGTTCTGACGTCGACGCCTGCATCGGCCTCTCAGCCTTTCTCTGCAGCCGCTCTAAACGAGAGCCTCCGGGCCGTTCTCCCAGAGATTCTGGGAGAGCTGTTGCGCCCTACCCCTCCGGTACCGGCGGTGCTTGCGCCTCCGGTACCGTCGAGCGTGGCGCCGGCTGGCCCATCGCCCAGGTTGAGGTCCCCGACGTCGGTACCGCTTGCGGTGCCGACCGCGGCCACCTCCCAGGAAGGCTCCCGACTACGTCGGCGGAGGGAGCTTCGCCGATGCGGGCGAGGGAGTCTACCTCTCGACGCCCCCACCGTGGACGGGGTTCCACCGAGTCAAGCAGGGCGAGGTTGCAGACACAGGTTCGTGAACTTTTGTCTGACACCGAGGGTGAGGCCTCGTGGGAGGAAGAGGAGGACCCCAGATATTTCTCTGACAAGGAGTCTGAGGGTCTTCCTTCTGATCCCACTCCCTCTCCTGAGAGACAGCTTTCTCCTCCCGAGAGTCTGTCTTTTGCTTCCTTTGTCCGGGAGATGTCTACGGCCATCCCCTTCCCGGTGGTTGTGGAGGACGAGCCCAGGGCTGAAATGTTTGAGCTCCTGGACTATCCTTCTCCACCTAAGGAAGCGTCCACTGTTCCCTTGCACCATGTCCTGAAAAAGACATTGCTTGCGAACTGGACCAAGCCACTAAGTAATCCCCACATTCCCAAGAAGATTGAGTCCCAGTACCGGATCCATGGGGACCCAGAGCTGATGCGCACTCAGTTGCCTCATGACTCTGGAGTTGTGGATCTGGCCCTAAAGAAGGCTAAGAGTTCTAGGGAGCATGCTTCGGCGCCCCCGGGCAAAGACCCTAGAACCTTAGACTCCTTTGGGAGGAAGGCCTACCATTCTTCTATGCTCGTGGCCAAGATCCAGTCTTACCAGCTCTACACGAGCATACACATGCGGAACAATGTGCGGCAGTTGGCGGGCTTGGTTGATGCTCTTCCCCCTGAGCAAGCCAAGCCTTTTCAGGAGGTGGTCAGGCAGCTGAAGGCGTGCAGAAAATTCCTGGCCAGAGGAGTTTATGACACTTTTGATGTTGCGTCCAGGGCCGCTGCTCAAGGTGTGGTGATGCGCAGGCTCTCATGGCTGCGTGCTGCCGACCTGGAGAATAGACTCCAGCAGCGGATTGCGGACTCGCCTTGCCGTGCGGACAACATTTTTGGAGAAAAAGTCGAGCAGGTGGTAGAGTCTCTCCACCAGCGGGACACCGCATTCGACAAGTTCTCTCGCCGGCAGCCTTCAGCCTCTACCTCTACAGGTAGAAGATTTTTCGGGGGAAGGAAGACTGGTCCCTATGCTTCTGGTAAGCGTAGGTACAATCCTCCTTCCCGACAGCCTGCGGCCCAGGCTAAGCCCCAGCGCGCTCGCTCTTGTCAGCAGCGTGCGCCTCAGCAAGGCCCCGCGGCTCCCCAGCAAAAGCAAGGGGCGAGCTTTTGACTGGCTCCAGCAGAGCATAGCCGACATCCAAGTGTCAGTGCCGGGCGATCTGCCGGTCGGGGGGAGGTTGAAAGCTTTTCACCAAAGGTGGCCTCTCATAACCTCCGATCAGTGGGTTCTCCAAATAGTCCGGCAGGGATACACCCTCAATTTGGCATCAAAACCTCCAAATTGTCCACCGGGGGCTCAGTCTTACAGCTTCCAACACAAGCAGGTACTTGTAGAGGAACTCTCCGCCCTTCTCAGCGCCAATGCGGTCGAGCCCGTGCCATCCGGGCAAGAAGGGCTGGGATTCTATTCCAGGTACTTCCTTGTGGAAAAGAAAACAGGGGGGATGCGTCCCATCCTAGACCTAAGGGCCCTGAACAAATATCTCGTAAAAGAAAAGTTCAGGATGCTTTCCCTGGGCACCCTTCTCCCCATGATTCAGCAAAACGATTGGCTATGCTCTCTGGAAGGATGCCTACACACACATCCCGATACTGCCAGCTCACAGACAGTATCTGCGATTTCAGGTGGGCACACGCCACTTCCAGTACTGTGTGCTACCCTTTGGGCTCGCCTCTGCGCCCAGGGTGTTCACAAAGTGCCTAGCTGTGGTAGCAGCGGCACTTCGCAGGCTGGGGGTGCACGTGTTCCCATATCTCGACGATTGGCTGGTGAAGAACACATCCGAGGCAGGAGCCCTGCAGTCCATGCAGATGACTATTCGCCTCCTGGAGCTACTGGGGTTTGTGATAAATTACCCAAAGTCCCATCTTCTCCTAGTGCAGAAACTCGAATTCATAGGAGCCCTGCTGGATTCTCGGACGGCTCGCGCCTATCTCCCAGAGGCGAGAGCCAACAACTTGTTGTCCCTCGTCTCGCGGGTGCGTGCGTCCCAGCAGATCACAGCTCGGCAGATGTTGAGATTGCTGGGCCACATGGCCTCCACAGTTCATGTGACTCCCATGGCCCACCTTCACATGAGATCTGCTCAATGGACCCTAGCCTCCCAGTGGTATCAGGCCGCTGGGGGTCTAGAGGACGTGATCCACCTGTCCACGAGTTTTCTCAAATCCCTGTATTGGTGGACGATTTGCTCCAATTTGACTCTGGGACGTCCCTTCCAAATTCCTCAGCCACAAAAAGTGCTGACCATGAATGCGTCTCTCCTGGGATGGGGAGCTCATGTCGATGGGCTTCACACCCAAGGAAGTTGGTCCCTCCAAGAACGCGATCTACAGATCAATCTTCTGGAGTTGCGAGCGATCTGGAACGCTCTGAAGGCTTTCAGAGATCGGCTGTCCCACCAAATTATCCAAATTCAGACAGACAACCAGGTTGCCATGTACTATGTCAACAAGCAGGGGGGCACCGGATCTCGCCCCCTGTGTCAGGAAGCCGTCAGCATGTGGCTCTGGGCCCGCTGTCTCGGCATGGTGCTCCAAGCCACATATCTGGCAGGCGTAAACAACATTCTCCGAGGACAAGCAGGCTGCTTGTTCTCACGACTGGGTTGACGTCCGCGGCAGCCCCCACCAACCGGAAGAAGCTTCGCGGGACGGTCGGCACGCAGGCCACGCCCACCGCGCATGCGCGGCCGCCTTCCCGCCCGTGCGCGACCGCTCCCGCCAGTTACTTTTTTTCCGCGACTGAGAGAGTGGTGCGTTTGCCTCTCTCTCTGTTCAGCCGCCGGATTTCGACCGCGTTTACGCGGATCGTCGCTTGGATTCCCGTTCGGTTTCCTCTGATTTTGTTTGTATTGTTAAAAAAAAAAATAAAAAAAAAAAGAAATTTTTTGCGCGTGTGGAGCACGCGCTCCCCTTTTTCCCTCGCTTTCTAGCGGGGACGCCACGTTGCGGCCTAGTGGCCGCTCGGTCGGTTGATTTTTTCGTGGTGTGATTTTAGCCACCGTTGCCGACTTTGACTTCGCCGACGCGATTTTTCCGTCGATGTCCTCGAAGGTCCCGAGTGGATTTAAAAAGTGTGGTCGCTGCGGCCGGCCGATCTCGCAGACCGACACCCACGCTTGGTGCCTCCAGTGCCTCGGGCCGGAGCACAATCTCAAGTCGTGCGCTTTGTGTCTCGGTCTCCGGAAACGGACTCAGGTTGCGAGGCAAGTTCTGCGGGACCGTCTTTTTGGAACTTGCGCCGGCCCCTCGACGTCGACCTCGACGGCATCGGTATCGAAGGCCGGTTCTTCGGTACCGGTATCGATGCCCGAGACATCGGCACCGATGGCAGCGACCCCAGGAGAACAGGTCCCGTCGGCCCGTCGGTCCGCCGGTGAGAGTGGGGTTGAGAGGCCGCGTGGGCAGTCGGCCCCGGTCACTCCCTCAACTCGTGAGCCACGGGACCGAACCCTGTCGGACCCGGTACCTCGAGACCGAGGGGGATCGACCTCCTCCTCCTCCATGCCCTCCGGCGCCGGTGACGTGCACCGGAAAAAAGATAAGAAGCGCCGTCACCGGGAGCCCTCGGTGCACCCTGAAGAGGAGTCGACGCCGAAGCGTCATCGCAGAGAGGAGAGATCTCCGTCGGTGGTGGAGGTACCGACGCGTCGGGGTTCCGGCACCTCGGTGCCGTCTCCTGGCCCCCAGCAGCTTCTGGCACCGACACCCTTACCGGCCCCACCGCCTTTCCCGGCAGCGGGCCTGGACGAGTGCCTCAGAGCCATCCTTCCGGGGATCCTGGAAGGGCTGATGCGCCAGGCTGTGCCGGCGTCGGGGGTGCTTGCGCCCCCGGCGCCGATGACTGTGGCGCCGGCGAGCTCTAGCCCGGCGCCGGGGCTGTCGACACCGCCGCCGCTTGCGGTGCCGGTCTCGACCGCCACGCAGGTGGAGTCCCCGTCGACGTCGATGGAGGGAGCTCCGTCCCCGCCGGCGCGGGAGTCCACCGCTCGACGACACCGAGACCTTGGTGCCTCGACGTCGAGCCGGGCCCGGTACCGGACTCAGCTACATGAGCTAATGTCCGATACCGAGGATGAGGACTCGTGGGGGGAAGAGGAGGACCCGAGATATTTCTCCTCAGAGGAGTCTACGGGCCTTCCCTCGGACCCCACGCCGTCACCGGAGAGGAAGCTCTCACCTCCTGAGAGTCTCTCCTTTGCCTCCTTTGTGCGGGATATGTCTATAAGCATTCCCTTTCCCGTGGTCTCTGTGGAAGAGCCGAGGGCCGAGATGCTCGAGGTCCTCGACTATCCATCACCACCTAGAGAGTCCTCCACGGTACCGCTGCACAATGTCCTGAAGGAGACGCTGCTTCGGAACTGGGTGCGACCACTAACTAACCCCACCATTCCCAAGAAAGCAGAGTCCCAGTACAGGATCCACTCTGACCCAGAGCTCATGCGGCCCCAGTTGCCCCATGACTCAGCGGTCGTGGATTCTGCTCTCAAGAGGGCACGGAGTTCGAGGGATACCGCCTCGGTGCCCCCGGGGCGGGAGTCTCGCACTCTGGACTCATTTGGGAGGAAGGCCTACCAATCCTCCATGCTCGTGACCCGCATCCAATCTTACCTGCTCTATATGAGCATCCACATGCGGACCAATGTGCAACAGCTGGCGGACCTGGTCGATAAGCTCCCGCCGGAGCAGTCCAGGCCTTATCAGGAGGTGGTCAGGCAGCTGAAGGCGTGCAGAAAGTTCCTGTCCAGGGGGATTTTTGACACCTGTGACGTGGCATCTTGTGCTGCGGCCCAAGGTATAGTGATGCGCAGGCTCTCATGGCTGCGTGCCTCTGACCTGGACAACCGCACCCAGCAGAGACTGGCTGACGTCCCTTGCCGGGGGGATAATATTTTTGGCGAGAAGGTCGAGCAGATGGTTGACCAACTGCATCAGCGGGAAACCGCTCTCGACAAGCTCTCCCACCGGGCGCCTTCAGCACCCGCCCCCGCGGGCGGGCGTTTTTTCCCGGGCTCGGCAGGCTGCACCCTATTCTTTTGCGAAGCGTAGGTACAACCAGCCGGCCCGAAGGCCTCGTCAGGCACAGGGACAGCCCCAGCGCGCTCGTTCCCGTCAACAGCGTGCGCCTAAGCAGCCCCCTGCGCCTCCACAGCAAAAGCCGGGGACGGGCTTTTGACTGGATCCATGGGAACATAGCCGCCCTACAAGTGTCCGTACCGGACGACCTGCCGGTCGGAGGGAGGTTAAAATTCTTTCACCAAAGGTGGCCTCTCATAACCTCCGACCAGTGGGTTCTCCAAATAGTGCGGTACGGATACGCCCTGAATTTGGCCTCCCTGCCTCCAAATTGTCCTCCGGGAGCTCAGTCTTTCAGCTCCCATCACAAGCAGGTACTTGCAGAGGAACTCTCCGCCCTTCTCAGCGCCAATGCGGTCGAGCCCGTACCACCCGGGCAGGAAGGGCAGGGATTCTATTCCAGGTACTTCCTTGTGGAAAAGAAAACAGGGGGGATGCGTCCCATCCTAGACCTGAGAGGCCTGAACAAATTCCTGGTCAAAGAAAAGTTCAGGATGCTTTCCTTGGGCACCCTTCTGCCGATGATTCAGAAAAACGATTGGCTATGTTCCCTGGATTTAAAGGACGCATACACTCACATCCCGATACTGCCAGCTCACAGACAGTATCTCAGATTCCGCCTGGGCGCACGGCACTTTCAGTATTGTGTGCTGCCCTTTGGGCTCGCCTCTGCCCCACGAGTGTTTACAAAGTGCCTCGTGGTGGTAGCGGCCTACCTACGCAAGCTGGGAGTGCACGTGTTCCCATATCTCGACGATTGGCTGGTCAAGAACACCTCGGAGGCAGGAGCCCTCCGGTCCATGCAGTGCACTATTCAACTTCTGGAGCTGCTGGGGTTTGTGATAAATTACCCAAAGTCCCATCTCCAGCCAACTCAGTCTCTGTAATTCATAGGAGCTCTGCTGAATTCCCAGACGGCTCAGGCCTACCTTCCCGAAGCGAGGGCCACCAATCTCTTGGCCCTGGCTTCGCAGACCAGAGCGTCTCAGCAGATCACAGCTCGGCAGATGTTGAGACTTCTGGGTCATATGGCCTCCACAGTTCATGTGACTCCCATGGCTCGTCTTCACATGAGATCTGCTCAATGGACCCTAGCTTCCCAGTGGTTCCAAGCCACCGGGAATCTAGAGGATGTCATCCGCCTCTCCACCAGTTGCCGCACTTCACTGCTCTGGTGGACCATACGGACCAATTTGACCCTGGGACGTCCATTCCAAATTCCGCAGCCCACGAAAGTGCTGACGACGGATGCATCTCGCCTGGGGTGGGGAGCCCATGTCGATGGGCTTCACACCCAGGGTCTGTGGTCCCTCCAGGAAAAGGATCTGCAGATCAACCTCCTGGAGCTCCGAGCGATCTGGAACGCACTGAAGGCTTTCAGAGATCGGCTGTCCTGTCAAATTATCCAAATTCGGACAGACAATCAGGTTGCAATGTATTACGTCAACAAGCAGGGGGGCACCGGATCTCGCCCCCTGTGTCAGGAAGCCGTCGGTATGTGGCGTTGGGCGTGTCGGTTCGGCATGCTTCTCCAAGCCACGTACCTGGCAGGCGTAAACAACAGTCTGGCCGACAGACTGAGCAGAGTCATGCAACCGCACGAGTGGTCGCTCCATTCCAGAGTGGTACGCAAGATCTTCCGAGAGTGGGGCACCCCCTCGATGGATCTTTTCGCCTCTCAGACCAACCACAAGCTGCCTCTGTTCTGTTCCAGACTTCAGACACACGGCAGGCTAGCGTCAGATGCCTTTCTCCTTCATTGGGGGACCGGCCTCCTGTATGCTTATCCTCCCATACCTTTGGTGGGGAAGACCTTCCTGAAGCTCAAGCAAGACCGCGGCACCATGATTCTGATAGCGCCCTTTTGGCCCCGTCAGATCTGGTTCCCTCTTCTTCTGGAGTTGTCCTCCGAAGAACCGTGGAGATTGGAGTGTTTTCCGACTCTCATTTCGCAGAACGACGGAGCGTTGCTGCACCCCAACCTTCAATCCCTGGCTCTCACGGCCTGGATGTTGAGGGCGTAGACTTCGCTGCGTTAGGTCTGTCTGAGGGTGTCTCCCGGGTCTTGCTTGCCTCTAGGAAGGATTCCACTAAAAAGAGTTACTTTTTCAAGTGGAGGAGGTTTGTCGTTTGGTGTGAGAGCAAGGCCCTAGAACCTCGTTCTTGCCCTGCACAGAACCTGCTTGAATACCTTCTGCACTTATCAGAGTCTGGCCTCAAGACCAACTCAGTAAGGAATCACCTTAGTGCGATTAGTGCTTACCATTATCGTGTGGAAGGTAAAGCCATCTCTGGAGAGCCTTTAGTCGTTCGATTCATGAGAGGCTTGCTTTTGTCAAAGCCCCCTATCAAGCCTCCTACTGTGTCATGGGATCTCAACGTCGTCCTCACCCAGCTGATGAAACCTCCTTTTGAGCCACTGAATACCTGCCATCTGAAGTACTTGACCTGGAAGGTCATTTTCTTGGTGGCAGTTACTTCAGCTCGTAGGGTCAGTGAGCTTCAAGCCCTAGTAGCTCATGCTCCATATACTAAATTTCATCACAACAGAGTAGTGCTCCGCACTCACCCAAAGTTCCTGCCGAAGGTGGTGTCGGAGTTCCATCTTAACCAGTCAATTGTCTTGCCAACATTCTTCCCCAGGCCGCATACCCGCCCTGCTGAACGTCAGTTGCACACATTGGACTGCAAGAGAGCATTGGCCTTCTACTTGGAGCGGACACAGCCCAACAGACAGTCCGCCCAATTGTTTGTTTCTTTCGACCCTAACAGGCTAGGGGTCGCTGTCGGGAAACGCACCATCTCCAATTGGCTAGCAGATTGCATTTCCTTCACTTACGCCCAGGCTGGGCTGGCTCTTGAGGGTCATGTCACGGCTCATAGTGTCAGAGCCATGGCAGCGTCGGTGGCCCACTTGAAGTCAGCCACTATTGAAGAGATCTGCAAGGCTGCGACGTGGTCATCTGTCCACACATTCACATCTCATTACTGCCTCCAGCAGGATACCCGACGCGACAGTCGGTTCGGGCAGTCGGTGTTGCAGAATCTGTTTGGGGTGTAAATCCAACTCCACCCTCCAGGACCCGAATTTATTCTGGTCAGGCTGCACTCTCAGTTAGTTGTTCTTCGTAGGTCAATTTCTGTTGTACCCTCGCCGTTGCGAGGTTCAATTGACCTGGGTTATTGTTTTGAGTGAGCCTGAGAGCTAGGGATACCCCAGTCGTGAGAACAAGCAGCCTGCTTGTCCTCGGAGAAAGGGTATGATACATACCTGTAGCAGTTGTTCTCCGAGGACAGCAGGCTGATTGTTCTCACCTACCCTCCCTCCTCCCCTTTGGAGTTGTGTGTTTCATATTTTATTGCTTGTCATTCAACTGGCGGGAGCGGTCGCGCACGGGCGGGAAGGCGGCCGCGCATGCGCGGTGGGCGTGGCCTGCGTGCCGACCGTCCCGCGAAGCTTCTTCCGGTTGGTGGGGGCTGCCGCGGACGTCAACCCAGTCGTGAGAACAATCAGCCTGCTGTCCTCGGAGAACAACTGCTACAGGTATGTATCATACCCTGTCTGGCCGACAGACTGAGCCGGATTATGCAACCTCACGAGTGGTCGCTCAACTCCAGAGTGGTGCGCCAGATCTTCCAAGCGTGGGGCACCCCCTTGGTGGATCTCTTCGCATCTCGAGTGAACCACAAAGTCCCTCAGTTCTGTTCCAGGCTTCAGGCCCCCGGCAGACTGGCATCGGATGCCTTCCTCCTGGATTGGGGGGAGGGCCTGCTGTATGCTTATCCTCCCATCCCTCTGGTGGGGAGGGCTTTGTTGAAACTCAAGCAAGACCGAGGCACCATGATTCTGATTGCTCCTTTTTGGCCGCGTCAGATCTGGTTCCCCCTTCTTCTGGAGTTATCCTCCGAAGAACCGTGGAGATTGGAGTGTTTTCCGACCCTCATCTCACAGGACGAGGGGGCGCTTCTGCATCCCAACCTCCAGTCTCTGGCTCTCACGGCCTGGATGTTGAGGGCGTAGACTTTGCCTCTTTGGGTCTGTCAGAGGGTGTCTCCCGCATCTTGCTTGCTTCCAGGAAAGACTCCACTAAGAGAAGTTACTTCTTCCATTGGAGCAGGTTTGCCGTCTGGTGTGACAGCAAGGCCCTAGATCCTCGCTCTTGTCCTACACAGACCCTGCTTGAATACCTTCTGCACTTGTCTGAGTCTGGTCTCAAGACCAACTCTGTAAGGGTTCACCTTAGTGCAATCAGTGCATACCATTACCGTGTGGAAGGTAAGCCGATCTCAGGACAGCCTTTAGTTGTTCGCTTCATGAGAGGTTTGCTTTTGTCAAAGCCCCCTGTCAAGCCTCCTACAGTGTCATGGGATCTCAATGTCGTTCTCACCCAGCTGATGAAACCTCCTTTTGAGCCACTGAATTCCTGCCATCTGAAGTACTTGACCTGGAAGGTCATTTTCTTGGTGGCAGTTACTTCAGCTCGTAGAGTCAGTGAGCTTCAGGCCCTGGTAGCCCAGGCCCCTTACACCAAATTTCATCATAACAGAGTAGTCCTCCGCACTCACCCTAAGTTCTTGCCAAAGGTTGTGTCGGAGTTCCATCTGAACCAGTCAATTGTCTTGCCAACATTCTTTCCCCGTCCTCATTCCTGCCCTGCTGAACGTCAGCTGCACACATTGGACTGCAAGAGAGCATTGGCCTTCTATCTGGAGCGGACACAGCCCCACAGACAGTCCGCCCAATTGTTTGTTTCTTTTGATCCCAATAGGAGGGGAGTGGCTGTAGGGAAACGCACCATTTCCTATTGGCTAGCAGATTGCATTTCCTTCACTTACGCCCAGGCGGGGCTGGCTCTTGAGGGTCATGTCACGGCTCATAATGTTAGAGCCATGGCTGCGTCGGTAGCCCACTTGAAGTCAGCCTCCATTGAAGAAATTTGCAAAGCTGCGACGTGGTCATCTGTCCACACATTCACATCTCATTACTGCCTGCAGCAGGATACCCGACGTGACAGTCGGTTCGGGCAGTCAGTTCTTCAGAACCTGTTTGGGCTCTAGGATCCAACTCCACCCCCCGAGGGCCCTGTTTGTTCTGTTCCAGGCTGCACTCTCAGTTAGTTGGTAAATTTTTTAGGTCAATCTCTTTAATGTCCTCGCCGTTGCGAGGCCCAATTGACCATGGTTGTTGTTTTGAGTGAGCCTGGGGGCTAGGGATACCCCATCAGTGAGAACAAGCAGCCTGCTTGTCCTCGGAGAAAGCGAATGCTACATACCTGTAGAAGGTATTCTCCGAGGACAGCAGGCTGATTGTTCTCACAAACCCGCCCGCCTCCCCTTTGGAGTTGAGTGTTCCCTTGAAGTGTATTGTCTTGCTACATACTGGACTGGCCGGCTCGAGCCGGTTTCGGGCGGGAAGACGGCCGCGCGAGGACTAGCAAAGGCCTTTGCTAGTAAACTTTCCGATGGAGGGGGCTGCCGAGGACGTCAACCCATCAGTGAGAACAATCAGCCTGCTGTCCTCGGAGAATACCTTCTACAGGTATGTAGCATTCGCTGTGTGACCAGCAGAAGAAAGGGGGTGTTGATGCCCCTGTATAAGTCGTTGGTGAGGCCCCACCTGGAGTATTGTGTTCAGTTTTGGAGGCCGTATCTTGTTAAGGATGTAAAAAGAATTGAAGCGGTGCAAAGAAAAGCTACGAGAATGGTATGGGATTTGCGTTACAAGACGTATGAGGAGAGACTTGCTGAACTAAACATGTATACTCTGGAGGAAAGGAGAAACAGGGGTGATATGATACAGACGTTCAAATATTTGAAAGGTATTAATCCGCAAACGAATCTTTTCCGGAGATGGGAAGGTGGTAGAACGAGAGGACATGAAATGAGATTGAAGGGGGGCAGACTCAAGAAAAATGTCAGGAAGTATTTTTTCACGGAGAGAGTAGTGGATGCTTGGAATGCCCTCCCGCGGGAGGTGGTGGAAATGAAAACGGTAACGGAATTCAAACATGCGTGGGATAAGCATAAAGGAATCCTGTGCCGAAGGAATGGATCCTCAGGAGCTTAGTCAAGATCGGGAGGTGGGGCTGGTGGTTGGGAGGCGGGGATAGGGCTGGGCAGACTTATACGGTCTGTGCCAGAGCCGGTGGTGGGAAGCGGGACTGGTGGTTGGGAGGCGGGGATAGTGCTGGACAGACTTGTACGGTCTGTGCCAGAGCCGGGGTTGGGAGGCAGGGCTGGGGAGGCGGTGATAGTGCTGGGCAGACTTATACGGTCTGTGCCTGTGCCAGAGCCGGTGGTTGGGAGGAGGGGCTGGTGGTTGGGAGGCGGGGATAGTGCGGGGCAGACTTATACGGTCTGTGCCCTGAAGAGCATAGGTACAAATCAAAGTAGGGTATACACAAAAAGCAGCAAATATGAGTTATCTTGTTGGGCAGACTGGATGGACCGTGCAGGTCTTTTTCTGCCGTCATCTACTATGTTACTATGCTACCAATAAACAGGAAAATAAAAAAATATGTGGAACTATGCTTAGCATGCAACCTAACTTAATAATTCAAATATCTCATCTAGATCGACGGTTAACCAATTTTCTTCATATTTATAAATGCTTTCAAATGTTCAGGCTGGTAAAAAGTATATTTTAAACTCATATACTGTACTTAATAACACATTTACATGGGTAATTAAGATAAAAGGAGGCCCCTATAGATGTTGCTTCTGTCCGCATAGCTAGGAACAGTTTCCTCCTCTCCTGAGTCTGTTTGGTAATATCAGGATAAATTCAAACTTTTTTACCCCTGAACAGGTCTTGCATTTTTTAAAAGTACATACGCATTACCGCATCAAAATCTTGCTGAAATATAAAAGATGCAATCAGTGTAGTTCTTTCAGAATTTACATTCAAAGTTGTTTCTAAAAGTTCAGATACATTCAAAGATTCCTCTTGATTTTCTTCTGGAATAGCTTGAATAGCTGTTTCAGGTAATTTTTTTGTTGGGATGTAATACACCTTGTTCAGTGGAGGGATTGTTTCCGGGGAAAAATTTAGAACTTTCAACAAGTACAATTTAAAGACATCTTGAGGATTAATTCCCATTTCCTTCGGAAAATTCAAGAGTCTTAAATTTAGCCTCCGATTATAGTTTTCTATTTGTTCCAGTCTACGTTGTGTAGACAAATTATCTTTCACAATGGAGGCTGAGATATCGTTCAGTTTAACAACATCTTTCTTTAGAACTTCCAATTGCTCTGCTGTTTCTTGTTTTGTAGCATTAAATGAGGATGAAAGATTTTCAACTGTACTTACTAAGTTCTGTATTTCTTCTGCCGAATTGGCAACCGTCACTTCTACCCTCTGGAGAGCTTCCCAAATGCTCTCCAGAGACACTGCCGCTATTTTCTTTGTCAGAGCACAATGCTCAGCCCGAGACTGTCTCGAAATCGGGCCTCCCTCTAACTCTGTCTCTCCCATTCCCCGAGCTGCTATCGCGCCTGTAACCACTTCCGGGTCAGGTTGATCACGTTGGGAGAGACATGCTTCGGGGAGTGGTGGAGGATTGAGATCCGGAGGGGAGAGTGAAATCTCCAACCCCAAGTCTCCCAGGGAGTCTTCACCCACGGAGGCAGCGGGGTCCCTCTCAGTATTTAAGGTAGGTGGTTTCGTAGTGTATCTCTCTATGAATTGCTGTATCGGTGAGGATGTCCTAGTAGTCGAGGAAACTACTTTTTACAGTCCCGTTGTGCTTGGTATGGGACATCTTGTTTCGAAGAAAAGTTTTTAAATTCAGCAACCCGTAGAAAAGACTCGCAAACGAACCTCAGCATGCCGCCATCTTAAGACACGCCCCCAAAATTTTTCCCACAAACTGTAATTCTTGTATTTGATGCCCTAAATGATGCCAGTGGGAGACGAGAGGATCCTCCATATGTTGCAACCGAATATTACTTAAATACTTCGTAATCCGGATCTTAATTTTGTGTATAGTCTGTCCAATATACCACAACCTACATGGACAGGTGATCCCATGAACGTGTTTTGAGTGTTCTGCCCGTCATCGTACTCGGGTTTGGCGTCCTGGACACCCATAGAGGTCAGTAATAGTTTTTGAAAATATGTAAGGTTTTGAAAATATGTTAGTTTAACTATAGATATGTATGACTGTGGTAAAAGGTGATCACTGTAACAATTGTATTTTAAATTACACAGACCCCTGAAGACGCTCTTTTTGAGCGAAACACGGCACTGTGTAGGGTCATAACATTATAATGAGTGATATGGGATACTAAAAGTAGCAGAAGAACTATACAAGCCATTGAATGGGTTTAGAATTCACATAAGACGACACTGGCGATTACAGAAGATCCTACAGGAAGAAAGTGAACTGTTGCAAACTTTCAATAGAGTTATCACTAACGTCATTGTTAGTGGGAGTCGCTTGTAGCGCATAAGGACACTGATGTACAATTAGGAAGTGGTAACGCTGTGAAAATAGAATACCATTAACTCTGTATGAGTAACATGTTTGTTAGATTGTTGTG
This sequence comes from Microcaecilia unicolor, assembly GCF_901765095.1. Classification (NCBI taxonomy): domain Eukaryota; kingdom Metazoa; phylum Chordata; class Amphibia; order Gymnophiona; family Siphonopidae; genus Microcaecilia; species Microcaecilia unicolor. Next base: position 173,046,499 of record NC_044035.1, read on the forward strand.
GTGACAACATCAGCTTTTTGACCAGTAATGTCGGTAATGACATGATGCAACCTAAATGGTATAATATTTATTGTTGATTCTGCTGATACATCTATAGGAATTTGTGCAATAATGTGTGAATGGTGAGAGTTGTTTATTGTAGAGTCTGTTCTTACATGGCCCCCTCTGACAACCTGGTATCAGGGAGGGCTGTAATTATGTGGGAATTATTTCTCTGATATATCTACTTACCATAAGAAATATACAATTTGGAAATGTGGGGCAAATAGGGTTTCTACCTCCTTACACCCACTCCAAGATACCGTGATAGAAAAGACAGAAAGGACAGAAGCTATGCTCCTTACAAGGGGTAGTCTTTATTCCAGTATAGATAATAACAAAGCAATCAGGCAATAGAGCAATTAGACAAAGTAATTAGACAAAGTAATCAGGCAAGGAAATCAGGCAAAGTAATTAGGCAAAGTAACAAATAGCAATTTGTTATGAGAGGGAGAGAGTGGAGACCACTGTGATAGTCATTCAGTTGATCATCTCACCCCCTGACTAGATACAACACAACAGTGCCTTATATACAGTGGATTGAGCATCAATCCCCCTCCCAACTTGCAATTTCAGCTGATTTCTTTGTTACTCAGCTAATTTCTGTCTTACTTTATTGTTTACATAGAATGAAACACAGTATCTGAATGTTTATGGAACACAGCATCCAAGGTTCTTTTACCGAAGTTTTTGGTCGCCATTTCGTTACAGAAATTTCCCCAGCACCCATGTTTATCATAGTGTTATCTAAAATCTCAACACTTCTTCCTTCTCAAACTGTAAATACATTCTTAATGTCCTTGTCTGAGGTGGCACCTATTCTGCCAGGGAGGGGACGAGCGCTCCTTGCTGGTTCAGCATGACCTTGTATTCACAGCATTTACAGCTCTCAGCAATAATACAGAAAGATGAAGTTTGAGCCTTTAGCTATGTAGGTGATGGGTCATAGCTGGTCTGTCAGTGTCGGAAAGGAGCAAATCAATTCAGAGTGAATGAGTGTGGTTTGATTAGTGATTTCAAGTAGTAGGATACATTCATATGCATGTCTTGATAAGAGGATTAATAAATATTTTTGCAATGGTACATATTTGTGTTTAATGGTTATATAAGATATCTAATGCCTTAGGTGAACCTTCATTCATGTGTCGTCATCCCCCACACACCCAGATGCAGCTTAAGGCACAACCCCCTATACAGTCTAGCCCCTTATCCTCCCAGCCTTTCCTTCCCTTTCCTGCTCCTTTTCTCCTCTCTACCCTTGTCCTTAAGTGGCCAGCATCTCCCCTTCCCCAATCTACTCCTTTCATCAGGTGACCAGCATCTCCCTTCCCCTCCCTACCTCCCTGATCAAGCATCTCATCTCCCTCTCTTCCCTGTGCCACCACCAATGCCCTACCTCTTCCGAGGCTGAAGCTTCAAAGGGAATCAGTGCCCACATGGGACCATTCAGCACAGGCCTGTGCTCAAGTGCTGCCAGGTCCCTAGGGATGGACCCAGGGCCACCGAGAAACAAAGCTTGGCCGAGGGCAAACACCCCCCTCGGGCATGCTGCCCTGGACGGGCCCACCCCACTTACTTGTCCTGCTACTTTGTCCTGCTTCTGTCATTGTGTGCGGCAAAATTCCCCAGGGCCTGGCACTAGCATGCTCTCCTGTTCTTGTGTGCGGCAGCACCACAGAGCAGAGTCCTTCCTTCCTTCCTTCCTTCCTGCCGCATCCAAAGAGGCTGTTTGGATGCGGCAGGAAGGAAATACTCTGCTCCGCAGCACTTCCACACACAAGAACAGAAGAGCAATGTTAGTGCCGGGCAGCGGGCAGGTCCCCCTTAGATGCCGGGTCCTGGGGAATTTTGCCCCCCACCCCACCCCCCACCCCCTCTCGTCGGCCCTAGATGGACCTGCCACTAGGGCAGCAGAATTTGGGGTTGGCTGCACAGCTGTGGCATTTTTCCATGATCTTCCCCCTACTGGGCCAGCTCCCAACTTCCTTCTGAGCTGACCCTGAGCTTAAAGAAGAGTGAGTGCTGCATAGGCCTTGTAAGCACAGGCCCATGCTAAAGCAGTACCTTGTCTTCTCCCCTCCAAGGCAAAACTTCTTGTCAGAAGAGGGCGATACACTGGAGCATTTCAGCAGTTTACCTTGAGCATCTGATACCTAGGGCCAGTCCTGTATGTCTCGCCTGTAAGGGGGAATGGTAGTACATAGTAAAGCTTGAGCAGAGGCCTGGGTTGAAAGGTCTTGCAGTGGCACTAAAGAAACGGTAGGGTGGTAGCAGCAGTGTTATGGGAAAGGAGGAAAGGGGAGGTGATGGTGGACATGGGACTTGGTAGAGAAGGGTAGATGAGGTGATGCTCTCCTGCTGCACCCCTGCACCCTACATGCTACCACACTTTTTTTTGGCATTTAGTAGCACCATTTTTGGCATTGTCATATAATGGGGGGGGGGGGGGGGGGGGGGGAGGGTGAAATTGCCATGTGAGGTTTCTAGGAATCACTATCTTGCCTAAACCAGGCAAGGATGTCAGTGTAGGGCTATAGACCAATATCTCTCCTAGGAATCGATACAAAAATCATGGCCAGGGTGTTGATTGACTGACTAGCGGGAATTATGCCCAAATTTATACATCCAGACAAGGTAAAGGTAGGGTTCATTGTGGGGTGATAATGGTACTAGAAGAGTATTTTGGAAGGCCTGTATAGGCTGGACTCCATTGTTTTCAGTGGTAGTCAATAACAAAAAGGAAGGTCTGCTTCCTAAGTTGGTTCCAAAGAATCCACAGTAAAGTCGCCTATTTATATCTGGCCACTCCTCTTCTCAGATGGGAGATAGTAAACATTCTCCGAGGACAAGCAGGTTGTTTGTTCTCAAATATGGGTGATGTCCATGGTAGCTCCAGGTCCAGAAAATCTTCCTAGCAACAAAGGTTGCTAGGAAGATTGCTAGCCTTCTCCTCCCTGTGACTTCTTAACCCACTCCCTCAACCAACCTAACCTGGCCTCCTTCTCCTCCTTCCCTGAGATCACCGAAGAGGAAACTGCTCGCCTTCTTTCTTCCTCTAAGTGCACCACCTGTTCCTCTGATCCCATTCCCACCAATCTGCTTACCAACATCTCTCCTACAGTTAACCCCTCAATCTGTCACATCCTCAACCTCTCTCTCTCCACTGCCACTGTCCCTGACACCTTCAAGCACGCTGTAGTCACACCACTTCTCAAAAAACCATCACTTGAACCCACCTGTCCCTCCAACTACCGCCCCATCTCTCTTCTACCCTTCCTCTCCAAATTACTTGAACGTGCTGTCCACAGCCGCTGCCTTGACTTCCTCTCCTCTCAGGCCGTCCTCGACCCGCTTCAATCCGGCTTTCGCCCACTACACTCAACAGAAACAGCACTCTCTAAAGTCTGCAATGATCTGTTCCTTGCCAAATCCAAAGGTCACTATTCTATCCTCATCCTCCTCGACCTATCTGCCGCCTTTGACACCGTCAATCATAATTTACTTCTTGACACACTGTCCTCATTTGGGTTCCAGGGCTCCATCCTCTCCTGGTTCTCCTCGTATCTTTCCCAACGCACCTTCAGAGTATTTTCTAATGGCTCTTCTTCCACCCCCGTCCCGCTCTCTGTTGGGGTCCCTCAAAGATCTGTCCTTGGACCGCTTCTTTTCTCGATGTACACCTCTTCCCTGGGCTCGTTGATCTCATCACATGGTTTCCAGTACCATCTATATGCTGATGATACCTCTCCACTCCCGACATCACAGTTGAAACCCAGGTCAAAGTTTCGGCCTGCCTTTCAGACATCGCTGCCTGGATGTCCAGCCGGCATCTGAAACTGAACATGGCAAAGACTGAGCTCCTTGTCTTTCCACCCAAACCCTCTTCTCCTCTTCCCCCACTTTCTGTCTCTGTTGACAATGCCCTCATCCTCCCCGTCTCTTCAGCCCGCAATCTTGGAGTCATTTTTGACTCCTCCCTCTCCTTCTCTGCCCATATCCAGCAGACAGCTAAGACCTGTCGCTTCTTCCTCTATAATATTAGCAAAATTCGCCCATTCCTCTCTGAACAGACCACCCGAACCCTCGTCCACTCGCTTGTTACCTCTCGTCTTGACTATTGCAACCTTCTCCTCGCTGGCCTCCCGCTTAGCCAACTATCCTCCCTTCAATCTGTCCAAAATTCCGCCGCATGTCTTATCTACTGCGTGAACCGATACTCTCATATCACCCCTCTCCTCAAGTCGCTTCACTGGCTCCCGATCCGCTACCGTATACAGTTCAAGCTTCTCCTATTGACCTTCAAGTGCACTCAATCTGCAGCCCCCCATTACCTCTCTACCCTCCTCTCCCCATACGTTCCCACCCGTAACCTTCGCTCTCAGGACAAATCACTCCTTTCTGTACCCTTCTCCACCACCGCTAACTCCAGACTCCGCCCCTTCTGCCTCGCATCACCTTATGCCTGGAACAGACTTCCTGAGGCCATACGCCATGCGCCCTCGCTGCCCATTTTCAAGTCCTTACTCAAGGCCCATCTCTTCTCCCTTGCTTTTGGTGCCTAACCACCTTCCCATTCCTGATACCTACACTGACTACATAGTTTTTACCTTTAGATTGTAAGCTCTCTTGAGCAGGGACTGTCCTTCCCCATGTTTAAACTTGTACAGCGCTGCGTAACCCTGGCAGCGCTATAGAAATGCTAAGTAGTAGTAGTAGTAGTTCTAAAGCCTTTGAGCGTGCAGGTGGGTGCACTGCGCGGCCATCTTCCTGCCTGTCGCGCGAGAGTCCCGCTTCAGTCTTCTTTTTTCCGTGGTCAAGAGCGGCTGTTTACGGCGGTTCTGTGCCCCAGAAAAGAAGAGCCTTCATTTTAGTCGGTTTTTGCTGGCTTTTTCTTCTCTGTCGTGCTTGTGCATGAGCTGTTTTGTTTTTTCTTTAAAAAAAAAAAAAAAGTTTTTCCCTTAGTTTCTTTAGTTTTGCCCTCAAGTTTCCTTTCGTCGTCGTGTGCGGCCATTTTGGCCGCCTGTACGGGTTTTCTCCCATTTTTGTGCCCTTCCTTTGGCACCATCGCGAATTTTGATTTCGCCGCCGCTATTTTTCCATCGATGACATTGAGGCTCACCAGCGGCTTCAAGAAGTGCACTCGGTGCAACCGGGCAATCTCAGGCACTGACCCTCACGCATCCAGTGCCTTGGGCTTGACCATCGCTCAGACATGCTGGCAGCAGTGAACCATCGAGTGGGTCTCCACCTGCCTCTAGGGCTCCTGCGGTACAGGCCCATCGGGACCGACCCCTTTCGGACCCGACCCCAAGGAGGTGTGTGGATTCCACATCCTCCTCGTCGGTACCGAGGGGTACCGGTGACGTGCCTCGAGCGAAGGCAAAGAAGCACCGTCATCAGTCCCCTTCTCGTTACGGTACCGAGAGCTCCGGGGCGTCAAGGGAATCGGCACCCGTGAAGTGTCGATGCCGGGAGGACCGCTCACCCTCCATTCAGGAGGTGTCAGTGCGCACTTCTTCGGACAGCCTGGTACCGCCTCCTCCTTGGCAGATTCTAGCCTCGACTCCTGTACAGACGCCACAGCTTTTCTCGACAGACACTCTTGACGAGCGCCTCCACGCCATTCTTCCAGGGACCCTGGAAAGGCTGTGACCATCTGTTCCGGTACCAGAGGTGCTTGCGCCGACGGTACCGTCGATAGATGCGGCGGCTGGCTCCCTGCCCTCGACGTCGGTGCTGCCTGCGGCATCGGCCTCGGCTGCCCCCTGAGTTGACTCTCCATCGACGTTGATGGAGGGAGCTTATTCGCAACCGGCACAGGAGTCAACTTCTCGGCATCGCCATCGAGGACATAGCTCCTCGGCATCGAGACAGGCTCGGCTTTGGACTTCAGTCAGGGAACTCCTGTCCGATACCAAAGGAGAGGCCTCGTGGGAGGCAGAGGAAGACCCAAGATATTTCTCTTCTGAGGAGTCTTGTGGCCTTCCCTCTGATCCTACTCCTTCGCCAGAGAGAAAGCTTTCTCCCCCGGAGAGTTTGTCTTTCTCGTCCTTTGTCCGGGAAATGTCTACGGCCATTCCCTTCCCGGTGGTAACTGAGGATGAGCCCAGGGCTGAGATGTTCGAGATCCTGGACTATCCTTCACCACCTAAGGAGTCATCCACTGTTCCTCTACGTAATGCCCTTAAGCAGACACTGTTGAGGAACTGGATGAAACCACTATCTAACCCCACCATTCCTAAGAAGGTTGAGCCCCAGTATAGGATTCATGGGGACCCGGAGTTGATGAAGGCCCAGTTGCCTTATGACTCAGGGGTTGTGGATTCTGCTCTCAAGAGAGCCAAAAGTACGAGAGACTTTACCTTGGCGCCCCTGGGACGGGAGGCTCGGACTTTGGACTCTTTTGGGAGGAAGGTCTACCAGTCAGCTATGCTCATCTCCAAAATCCAGTCCTACCAGCTCTACACGAGCATTCACTGGCGGAACAATGTGAAGCAACTGGCGGACCTGGTCAATCAGCTCCCTTTGGAGCAGGCCAGGCCTTTTCAGGAGGTGGTCAGGCAGCTGAAGGCGTGTTGTAAATTCCTGTCTAGGGGTATTTACGATTCTTTTGATGTGGCGTCCAGAGCTGCTGCTCAGGGTATAGTGATGCGCAGACTCTCATGGCTGTGTGCCTCTGACCTAGACAATCGAGTCCAGCAGTGGCTTGCGGATGTTCCTTGCCGGGGGGATAATATTTTCGGCGAGAACGTCGAACAGGTGGTCGATCAGCTCCACCAGTGGGAAACCACATTCGAGAAACTCTCCCACCGGGCGCCTTCAGCATCTACCTCATCAGGTAGACGTTTTTACGGGGGAAGGAGGAATGCTCCCTATGCTTACTCTAAGGGTAGGTACAATCCACCTTCCCGCCAGCCTGCTCAGGCTCAACCCCAGTGCGCTTGTTCACGTCAACAGCGTGCTCCTCGACAGGCCCCTGCAGTGCCCCAGCAAAAGCAAGGGACGGGCTTTTGACTTGCTCCAGGCGAGCATAGCCGAGATAAAAGTGTCCGTGCCGGAAGATCTACCGGTCGGGGGGAGGTTAAAATTTTTTCACCAAAGGTGGCCTCTTGTAACCTCTGATCAGTGGGTTCTTCAAATAGTCTGGCGGAGATACTCTCTCAATTTGATCTTCAAACCTTCAAATTGCCTTCAGCTTCCAGCACAGGCAGGTACTTGCAGAGGAACTCTCCGCTCTTGTCAGTGCCAATGCGGTTGAGCCCATGCCACCGGGGCAAGAAGGGCTGGGATTCTATTCCAGGTACTTCCTTGTGCAAAAGAAAACAGGGGGACCTAAGGGCCCTGAACAAATATCTGATTCGAGAAAAGTTCAGGATGCTTTCCCTGGGCACCCTTCTTCCCATGATTCATAAAAATGACTGGCTATGCTCCCTGGACTTGAAGGATGCGTATACTCACATCCCGATACTGCCAGCTCCCAGGCAGTATCTTCGATTCCGTCTGGGAACACAGCACTTTCAGTATTGTGTGCTGCCCTTTGGGCTCGCCTCTGCGCCCTGGGTGTTCACCAAATGCCTGGCGGTCGTTGCAGCGTCGCTACGCAGGCTGGTAGTGCAGGTGTTCCGTTATCTCGACGATTGGCTGGAGAAGAACAACTCTGAGGCAGGAGCTCTACAGTCCATGCAGATGGCTCTGTAGGGTGAGATAAATAATACCTAGGGCAACAGGTACCCACCGATTACTTATACCAAGATTCCCTGATGCGTAAGTCTGCCTAACAGACTCACTAGCTCTGTCTAGGGTGAGATACAGGAATCTTGCTTCTGGCACCTCTCCAGGTGTTTTGGTGTGTAGAGTGAAAAAGAAAGACACAGCTGATAGATAGATATATATATATTAGCTTTATTATGGATAAGAAAATAGAAATACTCTGCGCTAGCTTATGCAATAAAAATATCCCTTACTGATATGAGCACTACCGAAAATATATTGTCTAAACTACACTCTGATTATCCTGAGACTAAGTACGGTAATGATTAGAACAGTACAAATGATAACCTAATAATCCTTATGAAACTTATCACATCTTATGCAAAATACACATTAGCTGCTTTCCCTGACCAAGAGCTGACATAAACCAGTCATACTTAGATAAAACCACTGCCTAACCCCAGACCAGGAAATATATCACTGTGATCTTACCACGCTGTCGTGATGACGGCTTCAGATAAGACCGGAGCAGAATCTCCCCAGACGCTATTTTAGCTGTCTGTGTCTTATGTAGTGCAGGTCTTTATCAGCAACAAAGTAGGTTCCCGTCACTCCTTTGGTTATCAGAGCCAATATCTGTGCCACAGGTATTTGCACCAGGATGCAGGTCACGAGGTTGGTATCATACAAAGTCTCTGGCTCCCCCCCGAGCCTTGCTGGATTTCTCAGGTCCTCTTACCAGTTGCCCCTCTTCCAAGGGTCTCCGACTCACTAACTACTTCTGTTCCCGCTTTTCCCGTACCTCTCGGTCAGGTGATGGTAGGAACCAATCATGATCTTGTCCAGTTCAGTACATGAGCAAGAAGAGTTCTTTGTTTTGTGACCTTGGAGAATGGTAACTTCTGGAGCCATGTCTGCCTCCCTACTCCGTTCTCAGGGTGATAGAAGGGGGTGTTTAGAACACAGACTGTCCTTGGCTTTAGCAAGCCTGTCAGTGATTTTCCACAAGTTGAAGCTGGATCTTGCTGACACAGAGATGTTGCAGCAGCCATCTTATTATACAAAGATGTCATAGGCTTGTATAGGCCCAGACCAGCATAGGCTAGATCACAGGGAAATACCCCTACAGATTCCCCCCCTTGGAGATGGAATTTACTACAAAGGAGTAAAAGCCTTCTCCAACCTAACTAATAATACAGCTAGACGGGTTGACATCAAGACTCATGGTCAGGACCAAAAATTAAAACTGTAAATGTCAGTAACTCAAAACTAACGCTCTGGTAATGATAACTGGAAGCAAATAATTCAAATACTTCATGAAATCATAGCAATGTTCAAAAGTATACAAAAAACTAAATAGCAAATCACTGCTACTAGAACAAACATAGGGTGTTAGCTGTTATGTCCTAACACATGAAAATATAATCAATAATCAATACAACTACTATGAAATGCATGGCAAAGCATTAGCAAAATTAGTCCTTAATATGATAGTAGACTAAGAGGCATATTTTCAAAGCACTTTGGGAGGCTAAGTTCCATAGGTTTCTATGGAACTTTGGGAGGCTAAGTGCTTTGAAAATGAGCCTCAATAACTGTTGCATCGTGGAGAATTACTCATGGTTGACCTCCACAAAGTCTAACAAAGTCAATGATATGAGAGTCTTTAGACTGTAAAATGACAAAATGTCCAAACCAAAGTCAATAGGGTGGACCGTGATGAATGATGAGGTGTGAATGGACAACTTCTCACATCAAGAAGACATCAAACAGGAATAAAATGGTCCACGTAATGGTGATGATGAAGAAAGTCTTCACATAAGCATTGGACACAGTTAAAAAAAAAAATCAATACAATGTCCCAAAAACAAACAAACACATCCTAAACTTCACTTTCAGGAACACTGGATAGGTTGAAATAAAAATAAAACAAAACAAATTCCCCCCCAACACGAAGAATGATTCTTGGGAAAAGAAAATCTCCAATAGTCATGACTAAACAATGGAAATCATGAGGAACAAGGGGAAGGAATGTCAGTAGCACAAGCATCAGCCTGTTCCACTTGGTCTTTCACCCTCGCGTCAAACTCTGAGAAAGGCTGGTTGGCTGGAATTTCCACCTGCTCTTCAATGTCCTCCTGCAGAGATGAAGTTTCAACCGCATTCACCACTCTAGACTTCTGGGGTAAAGACATCTTTCTGGACAAAATCAAGTAGTCGTCTTCCATCTGCACTTGCGAACCCGTTGCATCATATGGCCAAACAAACTCCAGCGAGATGAGGCCTCTGGGAGAGGTGAACAGACATTCAGGTGTCTCCCCCCCCTGGCAGGTGTTCCAAGAGGAAGGCAGCCTGCCAACAATGGGCAAACTTACCTCGACATCAGGAAAAGAGTCTCCCACTAGAAATCCAAAAGGGTCTCCTGCAGACACTTCCACTTCATCAAACTGTGGATTGGTGACTAACAGGTGAAAAGTCTCACCAATTACCTCTAACCATGGCAGAACACCGGTGGACAGCCCTAGGTCACGAAAATGAGCATGAGGGTTGAAGAACACCACTTTGTCCAACAGACGCTGTCCCTCGGCAAGACGGAGCTTGATGGAAAAGTCCCTCACTCTAGCTGGAATGGTCACATTTGTATCACAGACTACTTCACAGACCTGGGGTATGGTCTGTCCAGACTTCAAGCTAACAGGCGTTACTTCAGATTCCACTGGGCTGCCATCAAGTCTACTCCACAAGACCAGGTTCACCAGATCCACATAAACTCCCAGTCGCACAAGGCAATCGGAGCCCAGATATAAGGGCTGTGGTAGGTCTCTCACAACAGAGAAGTGGTGGGTGAACGACTTCTGTCCCACAGTCAAAGGAAGGCTACACAGTCCCACGAGCGTCTTGGCACCTTGTCCAGGTACCTGCACAGAAGTGGGCGAACACTTACTGAAGTGAAGTTGCACAGACTTGCGAAGACAATAAAACAGAGTGTCACTGATGAAGGAAACGTCACTAGGCAACAGCAATGTGGACTGAAGTGTTTGGATGTCAGCTATCTGGACAGGAATGGTGTAAGCATCATCCTTCTGTTGAATGTCCGTCAACTTGCGAGGATGCGGCGAGTCTGGACTGGAAGTGGAAACAGAGGCCTCGTGGGCTATCTCGGTAGCAGCATCTGGGGAGTCACCGGTAGGAGTCGAGTCATTCAAAACAATTTCCAAAAAGGAGGGAATCAAGATGGCGACAAGAGCGGAAGTCAGGAATCGAAGCTCTTGAACCTGCTCTAAACGCCTTGACGAAAGGCAATTTCTCCGACCTAGCGATGGGAAAGAGAAAGGGGAAAGCAGCGGTTCCTACCTCCATGGTCCCGCAGTTAACTCCCGCCTTGCGCCAGACGACTTTAGATAGCTTCAGAGTGGCAGTTCCCGGTGAGCGAACTTCCACCTCAAACGACCCGGCCCTATCGAGGACTGAGTGCAGCATAGAGGGAGTAACGTTGAGTCCTCCCTCCCATACCGCACCTCCGCGACCCGGAGACGATTTTTCACTCATGGGGTCACATCGCATAGAGGCCATGGAACTTCCTGGAGCCTCAGCGTCTGAAGGAGGACCCATGAGGACTTCAACCCCAGGCAGAGAAACAACGATGCAGGATTCCGTTTGTGAACCAGCTATAACTGCCCAGGAGATCGGGACCGTGAGTACCGGAGGAACAAAAAAACCAGCGGTAGTTACTATGAGTATGTTATGGGACGCTATCCAGGGAGTGAATAGCACTTTGAATCAAATGAATACCTCAGTTAATAAAGAAATAACTGACTTAAAAAAATCAAATCAGATATTTTCAGACCAGATTCAGACACAGAATGTTAAGATTTCAACAAATCAAGAAGAAATTCAGAAATTGCATAATCTCACAGAAGCTCTAATTAAGGAAAGAGATATCCAGGACAGAAAGCTTGAATACCTTGAAAATTGTGGACGAAGGAATAATTTGAGATTTTTAAATTTTCCGAAATCCCCTTTGATAAATGCAACGGATATGCTTAAAAGATACTTTAAGGATGTACTGGGGATTCCGGAGGAGGCATACCCGCCTATAACAAGAACTCAATATATTACAGGAAAACCCGGATTACCTAAAGATAAAATTCAAGTTGATCCTCCTGCTGAATTGAATTTAACAGAGTTCCTGGAAACTTCTCTTGAATTTATTTCTGAAAGAACGACATTACTGGTAACATTCGTGCTTGAACCTGATCGAAATAATATTCTTCGATTATATTTCAGACATATAAGTGATTTATTCTTGGGACATAGGATACAAGTTTTCCCTGATTTGGCTCGTGCCACTCAGAGGAAAAGAAAAGAATTATTGATTTACAAAGCTAGAGTCTTAAAGTTAGGGGGAACCTTTATTTTGAAATTTCCTTGTAGGTGTTGTATTACCTTTAACTCGATTAACTACCTCTTCTTTAACTCCACGAAGTTGTTGGATTTTATTGAATCAAAAGAAAGAAGTGTTTTGCCCTTGGAGGCGAACCCGTAATAAGATAATGCTGTTAATGTTTGGCTGTGCAAGCACGTTTCACCCTTCCGCTGACTAGTATTAAAATTATGTTACTTATATTATAATTTCTTAGATCTTGATTCAAGCAATGTGGACTAATAAAAAAAAAAAAAATTTTCCTCTAAGATCTCTTGGTAATATTTATTACCATGTAATGTTTAATTTCCAAATTTCTGTAACATTTATGTTTTATAGATGTAGATGTAAAAATTTATAAATAAAGAATTTAAAAAAAAAAAAAACAATTTCCAAATTGTCATCCTGGAGAACAATGTCAGCTATCCGGTCCGTTTGGACGCGGATAACTTCACCACGCTGTTCATCCCCCCCTGGTGCACCACACAACTGGAGCTCCCAGGTGTGAGGGTCTTCTGACTTCCGAAAATTCATTAGAATTGGGGCATCCCTAAGCCCCACGGAGCTGGAACCACTGACTCTGCTCATATGCTTTACTTTCCCATTCGGGAGGGGACTTGCGACTTGGGCCCAGATGACTTCATGGCGATAATCCAGATCAGTCTGCAATCTCTTCAGAAGATCGTTCCCAATTAAGAATTCTTCACCAGCACCAGTAGTAATGATAGCAGGGTGTTTGACAAACAACTCGCCGAACTGCAAGGAAAGCCAAACCCGTCCCACAGTACCGATGCTTTGATTGCCATAGGCCACCAGTGACAAGTCACACGGGGTGACACGCAGCGCCTCCCCACCTCCCCCCAGAAAAGCCTCAAGTTTCTGAAACATGCCCTGGGTGATCAACGTCACCTCTGAGGCGGTATCCAGTAGACCCTGAGAGGAAAATTTCTGTTGAATCAACAGAGCTAAGGTATATCTGTACCCTTTTGGAATAAGTTTACCAAGAAAATACCTGTTTTCCTCATTCGAGTCCTGTAAGAGAGGCCCCTTCGGGTTAGAGGGCTGGGCATCAGCATCGGTCCCAGAGGACTCCTCACTGTTGGACGACAAAGCATTCACATGAACTGTGGACATGATGGTTGGTGAAGAAGGGTCCGAGTCTAGTCATGCCAGGTCTTCCTCACAAGAAACTGGATCTTCCAGTAATTCAACGGACTTGACACTTGGCCTAGGCCCTGTAATCAGCCCGGAAGATTTCTCTTTGGGCTTCTGAAAGTTGCCTCCTTTGTGGGGTGCGGCTGCAGGATTTGTTCGTTGAAGTTGCGCCATCAGTTGCTCAATCTGTGCTTGTTGGGTCCGGATCTTTTCCGCTGCCCACTGTCTCTTGTTAAAACGCTTCCTTTTCGGGTCCTGTTGTTGGCCCTCCGGCGCAGTCGGAGGCGTGGTGCCCTTTTGCTGGTAAGATTGGGTATTGCCAACCCGGGCGCGTGTAGAAGGACTTGACATCTTGTTTTTCAGAGAAAGCGTGGATGTAACAGCACAAACGCTAGGTGGAGCCACTTTGCTGCGATTCTTAGGAACTACTTGGGTGGTCGCCGCATCAGGCTGCTCGCGACACATATCAAAAAGCTCCTCCGCCCGCTTTAGCAGAAGGGAAAAAGGTTCACTTTTCTTTCCTGCTAGAGACATTTTCACTTGATTGGGCAGACCTTTCACAAAAAGATTCCTAAATTCCCCAAACTCAAGCTCTTTGGCCTCTGGGTCCGCCCCCCCATCGAAAAATGCGCGCCTCAGGCGATAGGACCATTCATGTGGACTCTCATTCGGCCCGCAGCGCATATTATATGCTGCCCTTTTGGCCTCGGTGGGGTCCGCAAACAGTCCATACCGCTTTTTCAACGCTTGTTCCACGGTGGAGAGATCATTACTCTCAGCCAAAATTGCCTTTAAATACGTTTGGCACTCAGTCGCAAATGTCCACTGCAGTAAAGCTCTTTTATCTGAGTCGGCCTGAACCTGTAAGAAATTGAAAAGGTCATGCACGCTATCCAGATGTGCGTAGATTGTCACCTCAGAAGACTCTTTAAAAGGTGTAATCATCGCCCGAAGTGTTTTCATTACTTGTGAATACTGGTCCCTAGATAAAAGAATGACTTTGTGTCTCTGAGTGGAGTTCCGCTGCTCTCCAGTAGGGGACTGAAACAGTGGTGCTGTGGTGCTGCTGATGTCATCAAGAGGTGCCGTGAGCTGCGCCCTTCCTGGGCGGAGCATAGGCCCAATTGTACCGGTGCCCTCCTCAGGTGTCGCAATAAGCTGCGACCTTCCTGGGCGGGGCTTAGGTGCAACTGTCCTGTTAACATCATCAATTTGCACAGTGTTCTGTGGCCTTACTGGGCGGAGCCTAGGCTCCTGCATGCTGTCGAAGGTCTCAGGAACTAGGCTACTGTACCGGGGTGGGGCTGTCAACTGACAAGGGTTAGGCTCCAGCTCTACTTCATTTCTCGGGGACCATTCTGGCAGTTTGAACTGTTCTAGCATAGGACTGGGCGACCTAGAGTCAGCCCTATTCTGTGACTCCATGGGTGTAGCAGTAGCCTCTTCCATAGAGTCAAATACCTCCTGCTGGACCGTATCTAGTTCTGTCCTATACTGGGTTAATGCCCTTACACACATCTCTCTGTCCTGCCGAGCCTGTGACAACTGTAGTGAAAGCATATTATTCTTCTCCCATAACTCCACTTGTCCTTCTTCTGCCTTGTGCCAAGCCTGCCGGGCAGAGCTGACACTCCCTTTTTCCTGTTTCAACTCCCTACTCAAGGCCGTAATCCTATCCTCATATGTTTCTCTCACTTGCTCTTGCCGGGAGTGAAAGTGATCAGCTTCTTTCTTTCGCAAACTTAAAGTCTGCATCATCTCCTCCAATTGATAAGATTTAGAAGCAAGGGAATCGTTTTTCTGCCTCATATCCTTCTCCAAGGACTGGGCGGTCAGTTCCCAATGCTCTTTATCTTTCTCTAGGTCTGCACACTTTTCTTTCAACACTGCACAAGTGGAACATGGAACATTTTCCTGTGGACCTGAAGCACCCTCCCCTCCTCCAGCCGTTGCCTGAGAAGTGATGCTCTCTAACCTCAATTGTAAATCCAATCGTTCTGTTTTCAGAGCATTAACTTCATCAAGCAGTTGTTGGAGTTCAGTTTGGAGGTCAAAGGTACTACAAGCTGCACTTTCGTTCTTAGCTAGTAGGGTACAGCCGAGCTCCACTAGTGCTGCCACAGTCAATCTATTTTTAACCTTCAACACTGAATGCAATACAAAATCATATGCCTTGTGACTTTCAGGCGAGTTTTTCCTAAACAATTTCAACAGAGAGTTTATAGAATACTCCGGTACTGCCTTATTAGACTGTCTTGCACTAATTAAAACTTCAAAAACAGTGACTTCTAGCGCGGAGAGCATATTGCTAGGTGACGTCATACTGAAGAACTGAAAGCTGCTAGCAAGTAACACAACTTGTATTGAAAAAAAAAACCTTATCTCACTGCTAGGTCGTAAAGCTGGCAGAAGCAGCAGATTTACGACTACCAGTGTCTATAGCACGCTTCACAGACACTTTCCAGTGCACACACAGAGCGAGAAATTTAAAGTTCAGAACTATACAGCTAGGATTTCTTTCTTTCTACAGAAAAAAAACAAACGGATTCTTTCCTCAGCTCTTTGAGATCCCGGACGAGCCCCTATTTGTAGGGTGAGATAAATAATACCTAGGGCAACAGGTACCCACCGATTACTTATACCAAGATTCCCTGATGCATAAGTCTGCCTAACAGACTCACTAGCTCTGTCTAGGGTGAGATACAGGAATCTTGCTTCTGGCACCTCTCTAGGTGTTTTGGTGTGTAGAGTGAAAAAGAAAGACACAGCTGATATATATATATATATATTAGCTTTATTATGGATAAGAAAATAGAAATACTCTGCGCTAGCTTATGCAATAAAAATATCCCTGAGACTAAGTACGGTAATGATTAGAACAGTACAAATGATAACCTAATAATCCTTATGAAACTTATCACATCTTATGCAAAATACACATTAGCTGCTTTCCCTGACCAAGAGCTGACATAAACCAGTCATACTTAGATAAAACCACTGCCTAACCCCAGACCAGGAAATATATCACTGTGATCTTACCACGCTGTCGTGATGACGGCTTCAGATAAGACCGGAGCAGAATCTCCCCAGACGCTATTTTAGCTGTCTGTGTCTTATGTAGTGCAGGTCTTTATCAGCAACAAAGTAGGTTCCCGTCACTCCTTTGGTTATCAGAGCCAATATCTGTGCCACAGGTATTTGCACCAGGATGCAGGTCACGAGGTTGGTATCATACAAAGTCTCTGGCTCCCCCCCGAGCCTTGCTGGATTTCTCAGGTCCTCTTACCAGTTGCCCCTCTTCCAAGGGTCTCCGACTCACTAACTACTTCTGTTCCCGCTTTTCCCGTACCTCTCGGTCAGGTGATGGTAGGAACCAATCATGATCTTGTCCAGTTCAGTACATGAGCAAGAAGAGTTCTTTGTTTTGTGACCTTGGAGAATGGTAACTTCTGGAGCCATGTCTGCCTCCCTACTCCGTTCTCAGGGTGATAGAAGGGGGTGTTTAGAACACAGACTGTCCTTGGCTTTAGCAAGCCTGTCAGTGATTTTCCACAAGTTGAAGCTGGATCTTGCTGACACAGAGATGTTGCAGCAGCCATCTTATCATACAAAGATGTCATAGGCTTGTATAGGCCCAGACCAGCATAGGCTAGATCACAGGGAAATACCCCTACAGCTCTTAAACTCCTGGAGCTACTCGGGTTTGTTATAAATTACCCAAAGTCCCATCTCCTTCCAGTTCAACAACTAGAATTCATCAGAGCTCTGCTGCACTCTCAAGCAGCTCGGGCCTATCTTCCCGAGGTGAGGCGGACAACCTTCTCTCCCTGGTTTCCTTGGCCAGAGCGTCTCAGCAGATCACAGTTTGGCAGATGTTGAGACTTCTGGGCCATATGGCCTCCACAGTTCATGTGACTCCCATGGCACGTCTTCACATGAGATCTGCTCAGTGGACCCTAGCTTCCCAGTGGTATCAAGCTGTGGGGGATCTAGAAGATGCAATCCTGTTGTCCACCGCTTTTCACAACTCCCTGAGATGGTGGACAATTCACTCCAATTTGACCTTGGGACGTCCCAAATTCCTCAGCCTCAAAAAGTGCTGACTACGGATGCATCTCTCCTAGGGTGGGGAGCTCATGTAGATGGGCTCCACACTCAGGGAGCTTGGTCCCTTCAGGAATCAGGTCTTCAGATCAATCTCCTGGAGTTGAGTGCGATCTGGAATGCTCTAAAGGCTTTCAGAGATCAGCTGTCCAATCAAATTATCCAATTTCAGACAGACAACCAGGTTGCCATGTACTATGTCAACAAGCAGGAGGGCACAGGATCTTGCCCCCTGTGTCGGGAAGCCATCCAGATGTGGCTTTGGGCCCGCCGTCACGGCATGTTTCTCCAGGCCACGTATCTGGCAGGCGTAAACAACAGTCTGGCCGACAGGTTGAGCAGGATAATGCAACCTCACAAGTGGTCTCTCAACAGGGCAGTTGTCCGCAAGATCTTCCGAGCGTGGGGCACCCCCTCGGTGGATCTTTTTGCCACTCAGATCAATCACAAGGTCCCTCAGTTCTGTTCCAGACTTCAGGCCTACGACAGGCTAGCCTCAGATGCCTTTCTCCTACATTGGGGGTCAAGCCTTCTGTATGCATATCCTCCCATACCTCTGGTGGGGAAGACTTTGCTGAAACTACTGCAAGACCGCGGAACCATGATTCTGATTGCGCCCTTTTGGCCGCGTCAGATTTGGTTCCCTCTTCTTCTGGAGTTGTCCTCCAAAGAACCGTGGAGGTTGGACTGTTTTCCAACCCTCATTACTCAGAACGAGGGGGCGCTTCTGCATCCCAACCTCCACGGCCTGGATGTTGAGGGCATAGAGTTCGCTTCCTTGGGTTTTTTTGAGGGTGTCTCCCGAGTCTTGATTGCTTCCAGTAAAGATTCCACGAAGAGGTCTTACTTTTTTAAATGGAGGAGGTTTGCCATCTGGTGTGATAGCAAGGCCCTAGATCCTCGCTCTTGTCCTACACAGACCCTGCTTGAATACCTTCTGCACTTGTCACTGGTCTCCAGACCAACTCCGTAAGGGTTCATCTTAGTGCAAATAGTGCTTTCCATTATTGTGTAGAGGGTAAGCCTATCTCTGGACAGCCTTTAGTTGTTCGCTTCATGAGAGGTTTGCTTTTGTCAAAGCCCCCGGTCAGACCTCCACCAGTGTCATGGGATCTCACCCAGCTGATGAAACCTCCTTTTGAGCCACTGGATTCCTGCCATCTGAAGTACTTGACCTGGAAGGTCATTTTCTTGGTGGCTGTTACTTCAGCTCGTAGAGTCAGTGAACTTCAAGTCTTGGTAGCCCATGCTCCTTATCTCAAATTTAATCATAACAGAGTAGTCCTCCGTACGCACCCTAAGTTCTTGCCGAAGGTGGTGTCGGAGTTCCATCTTAACCAGTCAATTTTCTTGCCAACATTCTTTCCCCATCCTCATACCTGCCCTGCTGAATGTCAGTTGCATATATTGGACTGCAAGAGAGCATTGGCCTTCTATGTGTAGCAGACAAGCCCCTTCAGACAGTCCGCCCAAATGTTAGTTTCTTTCGACCCCAACAGAAGGGGAGTGGCTGTCGGGAAACGCACCATTTCCAATTGGCTAGCAGATTGCATTTCCTTCACTTATGCCCAAGCTAGGCTGACTCTTGAGGGTCATGTCACGGCTCATAGTGTTAGAGCCATGGCTGCGTCAGTGGCCCACTTGAAGTCAGCCACTATTGAAGAGATTTGCAAGGCTGCGACGTGGTCATCAGTCCACACATTCACATCTCATTACTGCCTTCAGCAGGATAGCTGACGCGACAGTCGGTTTGGGCAGTCGGTGCTGCAGAATCTGTTCGGGGATTAGAATCCAACTCCACCCCCCCAGGCCCATTTTTATTCTGTTCCAGGCTGCACTCTCAGTTAGATGTTTCTTCGTAGGTCAATTTTTGTTATGTCCTCGCCGTTGCGAGGCCCAATTGACCCTGTTTGTTGTTTTGAGTGAGCCTGGGGGCTAGGGATACCCATATGTGAGAACAAGCAGCTTGCTTGTCCTCGGTGAAAGCAAAGTTACTTGTAGCAGGTATTCTCCGAGGACAGCAGGCTGATTGTTCTCACCAACCCGCCCGCCTCCCCTTTGAAGTTGTTCCTTTCTTTGATTTTGCTTCATAAGTTGACTGAAGCGGGACTCTCGCGCGATGGGCGGGAAGATGGCCGCGCTTGTGCGGTGCACGCACCCGCGCGCTCAAAGGCTTTAGCAAGCTTTGTTGCTAGGAAGATTTTCCGGACCTGGGGCTGCCATGGACATCACCCATATGTGAGAGCAATCAGCCTGCTGTCCTCGGAGAATATCTGCTACAGGTAAGTAACTTCGCTTTATGAAATATTGTTCAGCCATTTCCATTAGAGAGGTTCTTTTATGATAGACATCTGCATAGTTTGGACCTGCTGGAAAGTTTGTTGCATTGTAGAAATTTTCTTCAGGTTTTAATTTCACTCTGGGGCTCATTTTTGAAACAGAAAAACATCCAAAAAATGGCACAAAAGGCAGTTGGACGTATTTCTCGCTGAAAAGCGTCTAAAGCATATAATCAACAAAAGAAAAAACAATCGTCCAAATCGCTAGTACCTTTAATTCAGGGCGTCTCCAGAGGGGGCATTTCGGGGGCATGACATGGCTAGGAAGTGAGGTGAAAGAAACTATTAGAGTTAAAAGAAAATCCTTCATTCATACCATGTATTTGTTCAGACCAGAATCGGCTAACTCCGTTAACGGTTATATGTAAGCCACATTGAGCCTGCAAAAAGGTGGGAAAATGTGCGATGCAAATGTAACAAATAATAGTAAGAAGATGAAGAAGAAAGAACCGACTGAAAATAATAAGAAACAGCATAAGGAATGGTCTAATGCAAGGCGCTGATAAGGAAGGCAAAGAGGGACTTTAAAAAACAGATTGCGTTGGAGGCAAAAACACATAGTCAAAATTTTTTAGGTATATTAAAAGCAGGAAGACAGCAAAAAAATCGGTTGGACCGCTAGATGACCGAGAGGTAAAAGGGGCGATCAGGAAAGACAAAGCCGTAGCGGAGAGATTAAATGAATTCTTTGCTTCGGTCTTCACCAAGGAAGATTTGGGAGAGGTACCGGTGCTAGAAATGGTATTCAAAGCTGACGAGTCAGAGAAACTGAATGAAATCTCTATAGACCTAGAGGATGTAATGGGGCAGTTTTACAAATTGAAGGGTAGCAAATCTCCTGGACCGGATGGTATTCATCCCAGAGTACTGATAGAACTGAAAAATGAACATGCGGAACTATTGTTAGCAATATGTAATTTATCTTTAAAATCGAGCGTGGTACCGGAAGATAGGAGGGTGGCCAATGTAATGCCAATTTTTAAAAAAGGTGCCAGTGGCGATCCTGGAAATTATAGACAGGTGAGTCTTACATCGGTGCCAGAACAAAATTACAGAGCATATTCAAAAGCATGGATTAATGAGACAAAGCCAACATGGATTTACTGAAGGGAAATCTTGCCTCACCAATCTATTACATTTCTTTGAAGGGATGAACAAACATGGATAAAGGTGAGCCGGTTGATATTGTGTATCTGGATTTTCAGAAGGTGTTTGACAAAGTACCTCATGAAAGACTCCAGAGGAAATTGGAGAGTCATGGGATAGGAGGTACTGTCCTATTGTGGATTAAAAACTGACTAAAAGATGAAAAACAGAGTAGGGTTAAATGGTTAGTATTCTCAATGGAGAAAGGGTAGTTAGTGGGGGTTTACCAGGGGTCTGTGCTGGGACCGCTGCTTTTTAATATATTTATAAATGATCTAGAGGTGGGAATAACTAGTGAGATAATTAAATTTGCTGACAACACAAAGTTATTCAAAGTGGTTAAATCGCGGGAGGATTGTGAAAAATTACAAGAGGACCTTACGAGACTGGGAGACTGGGCATCTAAATGTGAGATGACATTTAATGTGAGCAAGTGCAAAGCGATGTATGTGGGAAAGAGGAACCCGAATTATAGCTAAGTCATGCAAGGTTGCATGTTAGAAGTCACCAACCAAGAAAGGGATCTAGGTATCGTCGTTGATGATGCATTGAAACCTTCTGCTTAGTGTGCTGTGGCGGCTAAGAAAGCAAATAGAATGTTAGGTATTATTAGGAAAGGAGTGGAAAACAAAAAATGAGGATGTTATAATGCTTTTGTATCACTCCATGTAGCGACCGCACCTCGAATATTGTGTTCAATTCTGGTCACCGCATCTCAAAAAGGATATAGTGGAATTAGAAAAGGTGCAGAGAACGTCGACGAAAATGATAAAGGGGATGGGACGACTTCCTTATGAGGAAAGGCTAAAGTGGCTGGGGCTCTTCAGCTTGGAGAAAAGATGGCTGAGGGGAGATATGATAGAGGTCTATAAAATACTGAGTGGCGTGGTAGAGAATATTGAAAAATCAGTTAGCTTATTAATTTCCTAAAAAAAAGTCCATAAGCCATTTTTAAGATGGACATGGGAAAATCCACTGCATATTCTAGGATAATGGTTCCCAAACTTTTTTGGTTCATGGTTCCTTTAGTGTGTGAGCAGTTTTTCACAGTATCCCCCCTCATTCTCGGTCATACAGTTCTCCACCCCTCCCAGCCACACAGTTCTCTACCACCGCCCCCCCCCCACCCCCCCCCCCCCCCCCCACACACACACTACACATCATTTCTAATGTTTCTCTCTCTCTCTCCCATGTGCAACATTTCTCTCTGTCTGGCCTCTTTCCCCTCTCCACAGCAGGTGAAGAAATAAATTAAAGCTGATTTATCTTTTTCCACTTTTCACCTTCACCTGGAGTGGTCAAGGAAAGGGAGAAGAGTGTCCATTCTCTCTCTCTCTCTCTCTCTCTCTCTCTCTCTCTGCTGTACATACCTGCTGGGCTCCTCTGCAGTCTCCAGCTCCACTTCAGGCTCTGCCACTGCTGCTGCTGCTGCTGCTTCTTTAGATGAGCAGCAGCAGTGGCAAAACAAGCTGTAGCCATGCGGGACTGGACTTGCCATACACTCGCTGCCAGCTGTGCCCCAAAACAGGAAGTTATGTTCGAGGGTGCATGATCATCAACTACGTGTATGAGGAGTCCGGTGTCACGTTTGCACAGCAGGAACTGGGTTGTGAGCCCTTGGGCCACTGCCGAGGAGCGGCAGTGGCAGGCAAAACCACCCCACACCGGAGACTAGGCAAATCTCACGCAAGCAGTTAGGCTTCACCTGCACTTGGCCACGTTTCACCCAGAGTTGAGCTCTGGGCTTTAGGTGGCCGGCAGGACTTGCTGGACAGGGCAGGACTGGATAATAGCAAGGCAGCACAGGGACTGAGGGTCAGAGGGGAAAAGGGAGGAACATGGGCAGCAAGGCAGGAGACTGGGCAAGGAAGGGAAAGCTAAAGGGCAGAACAGAAAGCTGCAGAACAGCCACTAACAGGGAGCATACACTGACTAACAAAACACAGAACTAAGAGCTGCAAGCAGCCCCAAAGCCAGAACACAGACAAACAGAAACTACACACAGAATTACAAACAAGAAACCAAGCAAGAAAAGCAAGCAAACCTAAACTAAACCAAACACAGATTAACTAGAAACAGGCAAGAATCTCAGGCAACAACCGGACTAGCAGAAGTGCAACAAGCTCCAACATACCAGGGCCTTAGACGCAATGCAAAGGCAAAGGCAGAGAGGTTCCAAATGGCTAATAAGCCCAGCAGGCAGCTGAGACTCAGGTGCAACAATCACCAAGCAACTAAGGGTCGGGCAGCCTGGAAGATCCGGACTGGACTGAGCTGAAATCTGGAATGGGTGACAGCACACCGACAATCTAATACAGCCAGCACACAGAGACAGAGACAGAACTAACTCACAAAGAACAGACAGAAGCCAGCTCAGAAACTGACCACAGGAAATAAGGTGAGTCTGAGAGGGGTCACGGCCACAGACGTGACATCCGGCCCCATTGGGCTGAAGCTTAGACGCTGGATTGGGGGAGCAGAAGCGGTTCAGGTGATGGCGGGAGGGAGGTTGAGATTTGCCTTGGCACCCCTGAGAGTTCGCTACAGCACACCAGGATGCCACAGCACACAGTTTGGGAACCACTGTTCTAGGATAAGTAGCAAAAAATCTGTTTTGCTGTTCTGAGATTTTGCCAGGTACTTGTGACCTGGATTGGCCACTGTTGGAAACAGGATACTGCTCTTGATGGACCTTTAGTCTGACCCAGTATGGCAATGCTTATGTTCTTATGATAGCAGTGGACTGTGATACTGTGGACTATGATACTGATACAAACTGTTTCCAGCCTATGTACATAAATCTCTTTCGTTCTCAATTAGACATGCCCAGTTGTGGCTGCCTTCCGAGGGGAGGGGGAGAGGCCCTGGGAATGGATCTGTGCACCATCAACTCCACTGGACTCAGTGTCATCTGGTGGCAAGCTTTGCACCTCATGTCTATCTTCAGATATCTGGTGTCTTTTCTCCAGCTTTGCATCTCTTCAATTGTCTTCATCTCTGTTTGTGTGGTGAACCCCATTAAATCTTCCTCATGTGCCTACCCATTCCCAGGGTTCAGGGGGGAACATTCCATGTATTGATTGTAATTTCCAGATCAGTGAACTCACCTCTATAATCCTCAGTATTCCGGCATTTTTTCACCTTCTCCCAATCCTGCATACCATATTCAAAGGGGCCAGAGGTGGGACCCCTGACCCTCTCCAAGCACATCAGCATATTCCGGGGGTGAAGGGCTCATCCAGTAACAGTTCCTGCTCCTCATCCCCTGCAGGTGGCTCCAGCCTGGTGCCTACACTATTCTCCCACTATCCTTGGAGAACACCTGCTACAGGTAAGTAACTTAGCTTTATTGTTGCAATGAAAGAAGTAAGAGTACAGACATAACATACATTATCATGGGATTTAGAGTTTATTATGTTTAGTTTACCTACAATTTTCTTTAAACTTCACCCCAGGATATTATTTGAATTATTTACCGACCAATATTCAAAGCTATTTAAGTGGGCAGTTGAGGCTTCTGCCTGCTTAAATTGCTCAGGGCTGCCAACCGCTGTTATTCAGTAGCACTGAACTGGGCAGTGCCACTAAATATCAGCTCTAACAGGCCATAAAAAAAGTAGGCAGATCAGGGGTGGTACAGAGGATAATGTTGGGGAGGAGCTGGCAGTTATGTGGGTTCTGCCAGTATTGATTGCCGGCATCCGCATAACTGAGCGAACAAATTTAGAAAGTTCAAAACTATGCGGATGCCTACACTGAATGTTGGCCTGCACACATAATTTTTCAAAGGGTTTCCCAGCCCCTCTGATTCCCCTTCTGATCCCCCTCCCCTTGAAATGACCCCTTCTGGTCTCCTTCCCCCCCCCCCACAACAGCAATACTCCCTTCTCCACTATCACCATAGGCCCTACCTGGGCCTTTCCTATTCACTCCACTGCCTCATTAAAATGGATGCTGCAGTCTCTAGCGGGAGCCATACAGTACTACTAAGTGGACAAATTTAGAAATGTTTTTTTTATTTTACTCTGAGGACAGGCAGCACTACAGTTACCACAGATGAGTGACGTCCATGACGGAGCCTCATTGTGGCTGCTACCCACAACAGAGTGGACACCCAGGAGGGCGTGGAAAACATGAAAAAGGATCTGAGGAAGCTAGAAGAATGGTCTAAGGTTTGGCAATTAAAATTCAATGCGAAGAAATGCAAAGTGATGCACTTAGGGAATAGAAATCCTCGGGAGACGTATGTGTTAGGCGGGGAGAATCTGATAGGTACGGACGGGGAGAGGGATCGTGGGGTGATAGTATCTGAGGATCTGAAGGCGACGAAACAGTGTGACAAGGCGGTGGCCGTAGCTAGAAGGTTGTTAGGCTGTATAGAGAGAGGTGTGACCAGCAGAAGAAAGGAGGTGTTGATGCCCCTGTATAAGTCGTTGGTGAGGCCCACCTAGAGTATTGTGTTCAGTTTTGGAGGCCGTACCTTGCGAGGGATGTAAAAAGAATTGAAGCGGTGCAAAGAAAAGCTACGAGAATGGTAAGGGATTTGCGTTACAAGACGTATGAGCAGAGACTTGATGACCTGAACATGTATACTCTGGAAGAAAGGAGAAACAGGGGTGATATGATACAGACGTTCAAATATTTGAAAAGTATTAATCCGCAAACGAACCTTTTCCGGAGGTGGGAAAATGGTAGAACGAGAGGACATGAAATGAGATTGAAGGGGGGCAGACTCAAGAAAAATGTCAGGAAGTATTTTTTCACGGAGAGAGTAGTGGATGCTTGGAATGCCCTCCCGCGGGAGGTGGTGGAAATGAAAATGGTAACAGAATTCAAACACGCGTGGGATAAACATAAAGGAATCCTGTTCAGAAGGAATGGATCCTAAGGAGCTTAGCCGAGATTGGGTGGCAGAGCCGGTGGCGGGAGGCGGGGATAGTGCTGGGCAGACTTATACAGTCTGTGCCAGAGCCGGTGGTGGGAGGCGGGGCTGGTGATTGGGAAGCGGGGATAGTGCTGGGCAGACTTACAAGGTCTGTGCCCTGAAAAGGACAGGTAGAAATCAAGGTAAGGTATACACAAAAAGTAGCACATATGAGTTTATCTTGTAGGGCAGACTGGATGGACCATGCAGGTCTTTTTCTACCGTCATTTACTATGTTACCCAGTATTCATATCTCTTTAAGAAGCTTTTGGTAGGCCTGCACTGTGCAGGTGCAAGTGTCTTCCCACCAGCCCAAGTTGTGCGGGACTTTCAGCCCTTTTTTCTCCACAGAGCTGACAGCACTTGTCTTTTTAAATGGCATTTTAAAACTCTATTTCTGTCTCTTTTTGAGCTATTTTTGTGTCTTTCTGCTTGCTTGTGTATTTCGGGGGATTTTGTTGTTTTCGCTTCCTCCCTCTCTTTCCCCATATTCTCTGTAGAGTTTTCAGCAGTTTGATTTTCTTTCCTTTTCACCGCCCAAGTTTCTATTCAATTTTTCGTGAGGGGGCTTTTTCTTTCTGCTTCTCTTTATCATTGAGGCATTTGATTTTCCTGCGGCTATCTTTCCTACAATGTATCAGAAGCCTGCCAGTGCGTTTAAGAAGTGCACCCACTGTGCTAGGACCATGTCTGTGACTAACCCATATGACATGTGCCTGAAGTGCTTGAGTGTGATCATGACTCTCCAAAGTGTCCTCTTTGTGCTCAAATGCAGAAGAGAATCCAGAAGTTGAGAGAGGTTGTGCATAAGAGACTTTTTGACACCCACAAGTCTGATTTATTGGCATCAGCATTGAGAGCATTAGTTTCAATGACTTCTGGAGCTGTACCGGACACTTGCAATGCATTGGCATTGACGAGGTCTCCCCCTACCTTGACATCGAACATCAGTAGCAGGCCCAAGGAGGATGGATTTCGTGTCCTCATCTTCACAGAGAGACTCTGATGCCAGGTGCCAAGCGAATGCAAAGAAGCACCGGCATTGATCTTCCTTGATACATTGTGCCAGGAGCACCAGGTTATTGGTATTGTCAGCACTGTGAGGCTGCTCTCCCTTTGTTGTAGTGGTGCTGATGTACCAGTCTCGCTGGAGCCAGGACCCCGCTCTAATTTCACTACTTCTCAGGCTGTGCCCACACTGGTACCATGATAGCCTTTTCTTATGCTGTCCTTGATGAATGGTTTTGGAGCATGCACCAGGAGAAGCTGGGGTGCATCCTGGGACAGTGTGATGCTGAGGCATCAAGGGCACTTGCGCCACTTCTGGAGCTGCTCCAGCCTATTCTGGAGACCCACACTTTGCCTGTTGGTCAATGTTTCACCAGGTGCCAGAGCCAACACTGCCTGATGTTGCGACCCTTTCTAGCCCATCGGGGAAGGAAGCTGCCTCAGAGTCCCTGAGGGGTTCTGCATCTCAGTGTCATCTTTCAGGTCCTGATCATTCCAGCAGATCAATGCAGGCAGAGTCTCAGACATCTCATGATGAGTATTTTGCTGAGTATGAATCAGACTGTTCCTGGAGCTCTGAGGGGGAATTTGAGAACCTCTCAGAAGAGAGGTGCCTAGACCTTCTTTCAGACCCTTCTTTGTCGCATGAGAGATGGAATTCCTCTCCAAAGGACCTTCCTTTTGGAGTTCTTTTTTTTTTTTTTGTAGGAAATGGCAGAGGCCATTCCTTTTACGTTGGAGATAGAGGACAAGCCCATGGTGTAGTTGATGGCTGTCCTCGACTATGATCCCTAAAGAGACCATAATAGTGCCCACTCACAATGTCTGGGATGTTCAGAGGAAGAACTGGGAACCCCTCTCTATCTGCAGGTTATCCCTAAAAAGGCAGATTCTATGTACCAAGACCAGAAGGCTCAAGGATTCAAGAAGGCCCAGTTGCCCTATCATTCTATGGTGATCTAATCCGCTCTCAAATGAGCCAGAAGTTCAAGGATCCATGCCTTGGCTCTCCCAGGCAGGGATTCTCACATTCTGGAGTCATTTGGGAGAAAGGCTTTTCAGGCCTTGATGCTTATCTCCCACATCCACACATAGCAGCTCTACACGAACTCCTTGATGTCCAATGTGGTAGAGTTTACGGATACTCTTCACTGCTCCTCCCTTCAGCAGGCCGCACAACTTCACCAGATAGCCAGCAAGCATTAGGCTAGGGGCACCTTTGACTTTTTTGATGTGGCGTCCAGGGCTTCCATCTTGGGTGTTGGCATGTGCAGACTCTTATGGCTGCATGTTTCAGACCTGGAACCAGTGGTTAAGGAAAAGCTGGTGGAAGTCTGTTGCCTAGGTGACATCCTCTTTGGAGACGAGATAGAGGAGGTGGTGAACCTCATAAAGAAAAGAACTGATACCATCAAGTCCCTGTCTTGGCCTACCCCTTCTACAACCTCCACCTCTCGGAGGTTTTCTGGATGGAATTGGTTCCTACTAATCTCAAAGGCATAGATTCACTTCTTCCCATCTTCAACAGCAGTCCTAACCTCCATGCTACGTACATGGCAGCAGCGTACCCAGTAGACTCAGCCAGCTCCCCAGTCAAAGCAAGGGATGAACTTTTGACTGGCTCCATGAGAGCATAGCTGCTATAAAAGTAGCTGCCCTGCATGACCTCAGCTACAAGGGAGGGTAAATTATTTTTCCAGCTCTCACTGGGTAGTACTCACAGAGGAACTCTTCTCCCTTCTGAAGGCCCAAGCGGTCGAACCTGTTCCAACAAGAGAAGAGGGGAAGGGATTCTATTCCAAGTACTTCTCATGCTAAAGAAGACAGGGGGATTCCATCCCATCCTATACCTAAGGGATCTGAACAAATATCTGGCCAGAGAATAGTTCAGGATGCTTTTCCTAGGCACCCTTCTCCCAATGATTCAGGGAAATGATTGGTCACAGGAAGTATCTTAGATTTTGGGTGAGGAAGCACTACTGCCAATATTGTGTCCTGCCTTTTGGCCTTTCATCCAGTCCCAGAGTATTCACAAAGTACCTTGCCGTAGTTGCAGTGATGTTACGCAGACTGTGAGTTCATGTGTTAACCTACTTGGACGATTGACTGGTAAAGAGCGTGTCAAATGATGGTGCTCAGGAATCAATGCAGAGAACTATTCAGGTGCTGGAGCTACTAAGGTTCATTATCAACTACCCCAAGCTTACTTGATTCCAGTTCAGTGATTGGAATACATTGGAGCCCTGCTAGACATGGTTCAGGCTCAAGCCTGTCTGTCTCCTTCTTGGGTGGATGCCCTCATTGCCATTGCCACTCAGGTTCAGAGCAGCCAGGAGGTCATGGATGTCCTCAGAGTCACCCTGGAGTTTGTCCAGTCGCTTCTAGGATGGATGATTCGACCCAATTCGTCCCTGAGACTCCCATTCCAAATTTCACCATCCTGGAAGATTATGACTATGGATGCATCCACTTTGGGGTAGAGAGCCCACATAGATGGGCTTCACCCCAGGGGAGCTGATCTTCTCAGGAAATCAAGTTTCAGATCAACTTCCTAGAGCTACAGACATTCTGAAAGATTCTACAGGCTTTCAGAGATCTCTGCTGAACCAGTTGTTCTCATTCAAATAGACAATCAGGTTGCCATATAGTATGTCATCAAGCAGGGTTTATGGGATCCTACCCCTTGTGTCAAGAAGTAGTTGGGATGTCATGTTGGTTCACTTCTCATGGCATGGTGCTCTGCACCACATACCTGGCTGGGAAAGACAACACTCTGGTGGACAGGCTGAGCAGGGTGATGCAACAGCATGAGTAGTCTCTCAGCATGGGTGTTGCCTGCCTGATCTTCTGAGAGTAGGGCATCCACTCGGTGGATCTCTTCACCAATCATCTCAACAGAATGGTCCCTCTGTACTGCTCCAGACTAACGTTGGATTCCTTCCTCCTGGATTGGGGGGAGGGTCTTCTGAATGGGTATCTTCCTATCCCTCTAATAGGGAAGACTTTGCTGAAACTCAGGCAGGACCAAGGAACCATGATCTTCATTGTGTCTTATTGACGAGATAGATATGGTTTCCTCTTCTTCTGGAGTTGTCCTCTGAAGATCTGTGGAAACTGGACTGCTTTCTGACCATCATCATTGTAAATAATTGTCACAAATTGAATACAGTGAAAAACAGGTTCAGGCTTTCTAAGCAAACTAGGCCTGTAAAATCATAGGACCTCTCAGACCTGATATTTCACTGAAGAAATGTGACAGCCTGATTAAGCTAATGAAGCTTGGCAGAGTTACAAAGTTGCCAAGGATTGTGTACAGCTGGACATAGGCATGCTGAGAAACTTCATAAGAAATAGTTGGGCAAATTATTGTGGACTAATTATTAATTTGTTAATCCTAACTTAGAACCTATATAGGTAATAAGTAACCAAAGTTGTTGTCATTTGATTATTACTGATATTTCCTGATTTATGTCAAGAGATGTAAATATGAAAATTATAAATAAAGAATTAAAAAAGAAATAGTTGGGCAAAGATAAGGCCAGGTGCAGAAAAGTTAAATTTAGGGATGAGCGAAGCTTGGAGATAAGTAAAACTTACTAAGGTTGAAACTTGGTCATAATTGGATGAGAGATGAGCAAACTCACTGAAGTTGAAGCTTGGTCATAATTGGATGTATGTGCCAATTATGATGAAATTGCAGGTGGCCAAATGTATGGGCTAATAGCACAGAATGGTAGACTGAAAGTATAAAAAGACAGTCTGCTAGGATATAGGTGGTGAAGCTAGAAGAGAGAGGACTGACTGTGTGTCACGGAGCGTTGCTCCACCATGTTCCAGATAAGAATGCCTAATTGCCTGTACTGCCTTTGTTAAGATACTGATGCTAATAAATGATAGTCTTATATCCACTGACTGTATATCCCGGGTGTCTTTCTGATTATGTAGCTTGTTAGTGCCCAGACTGTGTAAAGCAGTCTGAGCGGATACAAGGTCAGAATAATTAATCATTTTAAGGGAATATGCAAACTTCTTCTGGGTAGTAGAAATCCTATTGCTTCCCCTGCCCAAACTATTAATAGTATGACCTTATAGCCTTTTTATAGCCCCTAATATATTCATCATGCAGAACGAGGGGCCTGGATGTTGAGAGCATAGAATTTGTATTTCTATAGCTGCCAGAGAGTGTCTCCAGAATCCAGCTAGCTTCCTGGAAAGATTCCATCAGAGAAGGTTTGCCATCTTACTTGCCTTACACAAAATCTGCTTGAGTACCTTCTTCACCTCTCTGAGTTTGGTTTGAAAACCAACTCTGTTAGAGTTCACCAGTGCAATCAGTGCTCATCATCAGCATGTGGGAGATAAACCCATCTCTGTATAGTTTCTAGTTGTTCATTTCATGAGAGGTTTGCCATTGACAAACCCCCCTGTCAAACCTCCAGCTATGTCATAGGACCTCAATGTCATCCTCACTCAGCTGATGAAAGTTCCTTTTGAACCACTTGACTCCTGTGATCTGAAGTACCTGACCTGGAAGGTCTTGTTTTTGGTGGTGGTCACTTCAGCTCACAGAGTCAGTGAGCTTCAGGCCCTAGTACGGATTCACCTTACACAAGGTTTCATTATAACAGGGCAGTTCTCTGCACACACCCTAAGTTTTTTCCTAAGGTGGTGTTGGAGTTCCATTTTAATCAGTCAGCCTTCCTACCAACATTTTTATGCCCATCCTGGACTGAAAGCAATCCTTGGCTTTCAGTCTGGAGCAGACTAAAGCCTATAGACAGTCCATCCTGCTTTTTGTTTTATGACACAAAAAGGAAGGGGTAGCTATCGGTAAATGCACTTTATCCAATTGACTAGCAGACTGCATTTCTTTCACTTGTGCCCAGGCTGGGCCGACTATAGAGTGTCATGTTACAGCTCAGAATGTCAGAGCCATGGCTGTGTTGGTAGCCCACTTGAAGTTAGCCTCCAATGAGGAGATTTGCAGAGCTGTGACATGGTCTTCACAGGTTCACATCTCATTACTGCCTGATGTGACAGCCAGTTTGGGCAGACAGTCCTGCAGTATTTAGTGTCTAGAATCCAACTCCACCCTCCTAGGCCACTTCTTTTCTGTTCCAGGCTACACCTTCACAACAAGCCTGTTTTGGTTGTTAGTATTATTGGTTCCTGTTGGCCTTGCTATTGCAAGTCCCTTTTGACCATTGTTTGTTGGTAATTGTCCTGCTTGTCCTTGGAGAAAGCAAAGTTACTCACCTGTAGCAGATGTTTTCGGAGGACAGCAGGACACAGATTACCACATCCCTCCCACTTCCCCTTGGAGTTGCATTCTTTTTCCATGCGTTATGATCAGACTGACGGTCCTGCGCGACTTGGGATGGCTGGAAGACACTCACGCATGCGTGATGTGGGCCTTCCAAAGGCTTCTTAAAGAAACATGAACTCTGGGTAGCCTCCGCACCAGGGCTCCGTTGGAGACATCAACCATCTGTGATAACGTCCTCAGAGAACAGTCTGCTACAAGTGAATAACCTAACTTTTTCTTCAAATTAATGATGATATTTTCTAGATTTTTTATGTCACGCTGCATAAAATGGGACCTGTGCTAAAATAGCATGAATTACTGGTAAAATAACACAGCTTAATGGTAGCCCACATTGATAAATATGTACCTTAGTAGTGTTGAATCTGTACATGAGAGCTCATGTTATGATAAGTCGCTTTGTTTTTCTTTTACTACATAAACTCAGGTGTCAGAATTTAAAAATACTTATCTGGGTAGTGGCATCTGATACCTGGATAAATCCCACTGTGGCAGATAGTGTCACCAAATATCTGTACAGACCAGCTTGGCACTAGCCAGATAGTGCCAGAGTGGTTGGGGCAGAAACCAGAGTTATCTAGCGGTTCTTTTACTAAGGTGCACCGAAAAATGGCCAGTGCTGTTGTAGATGCGTGTATTGGACGTGTGCAGGTCCATTTCTCAGTGCACCTGGAAAAAAGACCTTTTTTATTGGCTGAAAATGGACGTACGGCAAAATAAAAATTGTGTCCATTTTGGGCCTGAGATCTTACTACCACCCATCGACTTAGCGGAAAGGTCTCACATGTTAACTAGGTGGTAATCGTCAATACAATGCTGATTACCGCCCAGTTAGCGCCATGCGGTAGAAAAACATTTTGGATGCACGTATTGGACATGCATAAAAAAGTAGAATTATCGCTCGGGGCATGCAGTAGCCACGCAGTAGTTCCAGATTGATGCACGTTGGATGCTCGTAGGCGCCTACTTGCCTTAGTAAAAGGGCCCCCTAGTTAGCAGTGATAACTTAGGGCAGCAAAAAGGCTATCCTAAATCTATCAGATAAGCTATCTGGATAAAGGCTGAATATTGGTGCTTTTCTGATAGAGCAGTAAAGTGCCTACTCTATATGGATATTCAGCAGCTGCCATTATCCAGATACTACTGCTGAGTGTCCTTAATTTTTTTTCCCACAGTGGCTGGCGTTTAAAAAAACAAAAGAAAACAGTAACTGCTAAAGGCGCAATAGCTGGGTCATTTCATAAGAGTGTAATTTTATTGGTTAAGAAATGTGCTTCTTAATTTATTCTTATGTTATTTTTTCCAGGAATTTGAAGATCATCCTCAGGTGTTTTATTCTAGCCCCAGTCCTCGAGGTCTTATTGACCCTTACAGTTCTGTGGCCATTCCTCTAGTGCTGGAAGCCCAAATTATTGGAGTCTATGAAACTAAGGTTCACATATGCATCTTTGGGAGCAAAGAATCTACCCTGGTAAAATTTTAATAATTTCTCTTTTTTTGTAAAATGGCTTCAGTCATTGAAATCTTAACGCAGGAATATTTTTTTATATATTTTATTTATCGTTTTTATACATAGTAAACAAGTATAAACTTGTAAAGAAAAATCCACTATTACAATTAAATCTAAAGATATTATTCATAACACAAATTAAATATTATAGCTTCATTTAAAGTCCACAACAGGAGTCCAAGATTCCTAAATAGGAGAAAACAGGTAATAAACTTTATAAATCAAATTTTGAGATACAGACGAGTTTCTATTCAACTTTACTTAACTAGGAGCTCTCTTAGATGTTAAAAAAGATGACAATTGGTCAGGATCAAAATAAACATATTTCACGGCTTGATAGGAGATTAAACATTTACAAGGATATTTAAGGTAAAAAGCATGACAATTGGTCAGGATCAAAGCAGGAATCTTTATGTTCTTCTATAATCTAATTCAGATGATTGTCTCTTTAAGCCTGAGACAGCTAGCATATGTTTTTTACCGATTATCTAATGAACAGTTCCTAAAATAATTGTATGTGTTTGGTATATACTTTGAGTAGCATCAGTAATGGACCTATTTTCTTGTTGTTGTTTTTAAAAAAATCTCCTAGGCTGCTCTATTTTTTAAATTGTGCTTGGTTCCATATGACGTATAGATTTTGTTGTCTATAAGTGCATTATTGATTACCTTACTGTGAGGAGGACATCGAGGTTGGAGGTTTGTATTTTTGCCAGTCTATGTGCTTATCATAATGAAATGTTTATGATCTGGTTTTAGATTTCTGCATTAGGTTGAAAATTAAAAATTAGACATGAGAAGCACATAGACTCACTTTCTCAGCTCCAAAATTAAATTAACACAGCTGATAAAGTCTCAGCAAAGTTCTCCTCCCAATTACTCTTTGGCTGCCTATAGTAACCCCAAGCAGAAATCACCCTCTCACCAAAGCGAACCTATACATGTTACAGCTTATGAACTCCAGAAATAATCTCTCTTTGGCACAAATGGAAGAACTACAGCAGTAGCATAGCCAAGGTGGGGGGTGGGCTCAGGGCCCCTCCAGAACTGCAGATCCCCTTTAACTTTGCTGGCAGGGATGCCAGAGCTCTGCCAACCATATAAATACAGTGCCTGAGCTGCTTCCCTCCTCCTCGCACTGCTTTCATAATACAGAAGACGATGTGCCTTCAGTTGCTGATGCTGGGGCTTCTCGTGCATGCTCCCCGCCAGCAATGGTATGTTTAGCGCATGCAGGGAAGAGAGGAGGAGGAGGGATTTCATTGCCACCCCTGTGTGCCCACAAAATTGGAGGGCTGGCTATGCTCTTGAACTATAGTGAGCATTAGCAGTAAATTTGAGTGACATCATACTCCACATATCCTGGCTCAGGTTCATTATTATCATAGTGTTTGCAAAATTAAGGAAGAGCTCAGTGAAAATTTTACAAATATATATGGTCACTCTAAAATTAAAACACGAGGAAAAAGACCTCAACTCACCCAAACGCTTACTAAAATTTCGGCATCTTCTACTGGGGTTGTCTCCTTCATCATTGGTCTAAAAAAACCTTGTGATGTGAATATTACTTATTATTTCTTTATGGAAAACTTTATTATTTTAATATTCGGGAATGCAGGAGGAAGAGGAATAGAAAAAAGTGGACAAGACTTGGGGGTGAGGGGGGAACAGAGCAGAAGCTGGATAGGACTTGAGGGGGGAAGGAGAACAGAGCAGAAGCTGGATGGGACTTGAGGGGGGAAGGAGAACAGAGCAGAAGCTAGATAGGAATGGAGGGGAGAACAGAGCTGAAGCTGTGTGGGACTCTGGGGGGAGAGAGGGAACCAGAGCAGAAAAATGTATGGGATGGTGGGGGCGGGGAGAGAAGAACAGAGCAAGAAATGAATTGGACTTGGAAAAACTGGTACTTGGTGACTGAGTGCAAGTTTGTCAGGGGTACAGCAGTGAATTATGGATGAGAGAGACTGAGTGGGAATTTGGAGGGGATAGTGTTAGGGACTGCTGAGACTGATAGGAATTTCAATGAGATAGGTATGATGGGGGTGTGTTAGATAGGTTGGGAGTATGACTGAATGTATGAAATAGGGGTAAGGGAAAGGGGATGACGTGTGGGGAGAGGTTGAGACATAGTATGAATGACCTGGAGAAATGAAGAGAGAATGAAATGCATTGAAAAGAGATGAGGGTGCTTTGGAGGGGTATGGGAGAGGAAGGGGATGGTCTCTGAAGATGCTGAAGGAAAGGTGCATCAACAAAACGTGAAAGAACCAAAAACGTAAAAGTTACGTAGTAAACTTACCGATTTAGAAAAAAACGATGGATGCTCTAAAAAAACAACTCGGAAATGTTCGGCGTGGTATTCAAAAGTCGGATGCATGAAAGTATCGCTAATCTGGTGAAATCCCCGCTAGCGGTATAGGAAATGCATGCGCATAATATTCATTCGGGAAACACACGGTATCACCGTGGGTAGTGTACGCATGTCACACATCATAGACATGCGTCCAGGGCGTGTAAGATACACGTCACTCTCTAAGCGGACATTATAGGCGCATGAGTGATTTTCGATCACAACGGCTACTGGCGAGTTGTGTCTGCCTCTTTGCTTGACACCTGCGTTATTTTCTGTTGTTTTTTTCTTTTCTGCTTCCAAGTTTTCATAGGTAAGTAAGACGTTTCCATGAGCTTATGAATGGTGTTAAATGTGATTTTTCTTGCATTTTCCTGTTGTTAACTTCTTCTCCGTTTTATTTTATTTAAGGTGTGTGGTGTGTGCCACGTTGTTTGTTCCTTTCTGTTTTCAAGTTTTCATAGGTAAGTAAGACGTTTCCATGAGCTTATGAATGGTGGTTCCATATCATCATGCTGATCAATCCATAGACTGGTGGGTTGTGTCCATCTACCAGCAGGTGGAGATAGAGAGCAAAGCTTTTGCCTCCCTATATGTGGTCATGTGCTGCCGGAAACTCCCCAGTATGTTCTCTATCTCAGCAGGTGGTGGTCACACACAGCAGCAGCTCTGGCTAGGTCTCCAAGCCTAATTTTTAGGTTTTGTTGAGTACCTGGGGTTGAGGGCTCTTCTTGAGCAAGTGCAAACCTGGTGGCGCCAGGTCCCTCCTTTCCTCCCCCCTCCCGCTGGCTCCGTTAAAAAAAAAAAAAAAAATTTTGGACGTCCTTAAGGGCGTTTATTTCAACGTTTATTTAAACGTTTATTGCAGCTACTCACTGGGACACCAGTTCGTTACAGCTCGGAGCGAGAAGCAGGTAATCTATACCTTTTTATAGTGGGCAGGGGGTTCCCCGATCGATCTCCATGTGGCCTATAGCGTCGGAGGGCGAGGGCGCGAAGAATCGCTCCCCGGACCGCGTGTGCGCTTCTAGCGGGGATGCGGGGGTCTTAAAGTCTGTTTCGCCCTTGTTGGGTGTCAGTTTGGAGGCCGGTCGGGGTCCCGGTTCTTCCTCCGGTGTGGCGGTTTTTCCCGCCATAAACGCCCATCCCCCGCTGCTCGCCTCCGCCATCTTGGCCGGCCACTCTGCTCGGACGGCTTCTTCTTGGGCCGCCCTTGAGCTGGGAGACGTTAATGCCATAGCCGCCCTTGATTTGGGCGATGGCAAAAAAGCGGCTAAAGTTAAGCGCCGTTCATCCCGCGCGGCTCCTTCGCGGAGTGTCGCGCCGGTCGCCATCTTGGATGCGCAGCATGTTTCTCCCCCGCTCTTGCGAGCGCCGGTTGAGGGTGCATCTAGGGCTGTGGCCCAGGCTGCTGAAGTGCACAGTCTGGGGGGTTTCTCCCCCGAGTTTATTTTGCTGCTGCATCAGGCCTTCCTTATGCAAAACGCTGCCCCTGCTCCTGTGGCCAATAAAGGGGTTGAGGCCCCCGGAAGTAAACGCCCTCGGGTGGATTCCCAGGCCTTAGAGGACTCTGTCTCCTCTGATGTAGATGAGGGCAGCGTATCTGAGTTCTCCCAACGGTCCTTTGGGGATTCCTTGGAGGAGACGGATTCCCGCTCGGATGGAGCGGATGACCCCTCTGCAGCGCGGATCTTTCGCTCAGAGGATTTGCCCAACCTGTTAGTGCAGGCCATGAGCATTTTGAAGATTTCCTCTCCAGAGGACGTCTCTCCCTCAGCCCCTGTTGGCTCCGCCATTATGCTGGGGACGAAGCACCCGCCTAGAACCTTCCACGTGCATGATGCCATGCGCACCTTAATTTCGGCTCAATGGGATGTCCCGGAAGCGAGCCTCAAAGTGGCTAGGGCTATGTCCTGCCTCTATCCTTTGCCTGAAAGTGAACGGGAGGCCTTTCTTTGGCCTACCGTGGATTCTTTAATCGCTGCGGTGACTAAGAAAACGGCGTTGCCAGTGGAAGGTGGCACGGCCCTAAAGGACGCCCAAGACAGAAGATTGGAGGCGGCCTTAAGGTCGTCCTTCGAGGCGGCTGCCTTAAGTTTGCAGGCCTCAGTTTGCGGCTCCTATGTGGCCAGGGCATGCCTGACGATGGTGCAGCAGGCTTCCCCCTCGGATCCTTCCTTGAGAACTGATTGGCCGGCCCTGGAATCGGGCTTGGCTTATTTGGCAGACTTACTGTATGATGTCTTGAGAGCCTCAGCTAAAGGTATGGCTCAGACAGTCTCTGCGCGGCGGTGGCTTTGGCTGAAGCATTGGTCTGCTGACCACGCCTCTAAGTCCCGCCTGGCTAAGTTGCCTTTTAAAGGCAAGCTGCTCTTTGGGGTCAAGCTGGACAAAATTGTGACCGATCTCGGCACGTCTAAGGGCAAGAGGTTACCAGAGGTCAGGGCTCGGGCCAGTGCTCTCCCCGGTAACTCCAGAGGACAGTTTCAGGAAGCCCGTCGGTACCGCCCGGGCAAGTCGGGCTCCTCTGCCCTCTCTTCCTTCAAGAGGAACTTCTCCCCCAAGCAGCATTCCTTTCGCAGAGACCGCCGTCCCGGAGGTGCGCCCTCTGGTCCTCCCCCAGGGTCTCATACCCAATGACGGGGTCCTGGTCCATGGCCCAGTGCAGATTGGAGGACGCCTGTCCTCGTTTCTGGGCGAGTGGACCAGGGTAACTTCAGACGCTTGGGTGCTGGAAGTCATAAGAGACGGCTACAAGCTAGAGTTCTGCCGACCCTTAAGAGACGGGTTTGTACTCTCTCCCTGCAAGTCTCCGGTCAAAGCTGTGGCAGTGCAGCAGACCTTGGACAATCTGATCCGCCTGGGTGCGGTCGTTCCGGTGCCAGAAAATCAGCTTGGCAAGGGACGTTACTCCATTTACTTTGTGGTACCAAAGAAAGGAGGTTCTGTACGGCCTATCCTCGACCTCAAAGGGGTGAATCGGGCCTTGAAAGTTTGGCACTTTCGCATGGAGACTCTCCACTCTGTTATAGCGGCAGTGAAGGCAGGGGAGTTCCTGGCATCCTTGGACATCAAGGAAGCGTACTTGCATATTCCCATCTGGCCTCCTCATCAACGCTTTCTGCGTTTTGCAGTCCTGGGCCGACACTTCCAGTTCAGAGCCCTCCCGTTCGGGTTGGCTACTGCTCCGCGGACCTTCTCCAAAGTAATGGTGGTCATCGCGGCCTTCCTGCGAAAGGAAGGAGTACAAGTCCATCCTTATCTGGACGACTGGTTGATCCGAGCCCCCTCTTATGCAGAGTGCGGCAAAGCTGTGGACCGGGTGGCTGCTCTTTTGAGCTCCCTGGGGTGGATCATGAACTGGGAGAAAAGCCAGCTGCGCCCGACTCAGTCCCTGGAGTATCTGGGAGTTCGATTCGACACCCAAGTGGGCAGAGTGTTCCTGCCAGACAACCGGATTGTCAAGCTTCAGGCTCAGGTGGACCAGTTCCTAGTAGCCTCTCCTC
Organism: Microcaecilia unicolor; assembly: GCF_901765095.1. Lineage (NCBI taxonomy): Eukaryota > Metazoa > Chordata > Amphibia > Gymnophiona > Siphonopidae > Microcaecilia > Microcaecilia unicolor. The sequence continues at coordinate 173,086,036 of NC_044035.1, forward strand.
TTCGGGCTTGGGACTATGTGCAGCTGTTGGGCTCTATGACGGCCACGATGGAAGTAGTGCCCTGGGCCAGGGCTCATATGAGACCACTACAACACTGTCTGCTGCAGCGCTGGACTCCAGTGTCGGAGGATTATGCTGTGCGCCTTCCCTTGGACCCAGCAGTGCGCAAGGCGCTGAGCTGGTGGCTGAAGACAGACAAGTTGTCTGCAGGAATGCCTCTTGTGACCCCGGAGTGGATTGTCGTCACGACGGACGCCTCTTTGACGGGCTGGGGAGCCCACTGCTTGGGAAGGACAGCGCAGGGGCTCTGGTCTCCTGCAGAGGCAAAGTGGTCTATCAACCTCCTGGAACTCAGAGCCATTTGGTTGGTGCTTTTGGAGTTCCTCCCGGTACTGGCGTTGAAGCCAGTACGGGTCCTGTCGGACAATGCCACGGCTGTGGCCTATGTCAACCGCCAGGGAGGTACCAAGAGCTCCCCTCTAGCCAAGGAGGCCATGAATCTATGCCAGTGGGCGGAAGCGAACCTGGAACAGCTGTCAGCGGCCCACATTGCCGGAGTCATGAATGTCAAGGCGGACTTTCTCAGTCGCCATACCTTGGATCCCGGAGAGTGGCAGTTATCGGCTCAGGCGTTCTTGGACATCACGAAGCGCTGGGGCCAGCCGAGCCTAGATCTGATGGCGTCATCGGCCAATTGCCAAGTGCCGCGCTTTTTCAGCAGAGGACAGGACCCTCGATCTCTGGGAGTAGATGCTCTTCTCCAACAGTGGCCAACACAAGAGCTTCTCTATGTGTTCCCGCCCTGGCCCATGTTGGGCAGGGTGCTAGACCGGGTGGCAAAGCATCCGGGCCGGGTAATCCTGGTGGTTCCGGACTGACCCAGACGTCCCTGGTATGAGGACTTGATCAGGCTCTCAGTGGACGACCCTCTGCGACTGCCAGTGGAGCAGGGCCTGTTGCATCAGGGTCCCGTGGTGATGGAGGATCCCTCCCCCTTTGGTCTTACGGCCTGGCTATTGAGCGGCAGCGTCTGAGGAAGAAGGGCTTCTCAGACAAGGTCATCGCCACTATGCTGAGAGCGAGGAAGCGCTCTACTTCTACTGCTTACGCCAGGGTTTGGCGTACCTTTGCAGCATGGTGTGAAGCAGGCTCACTTTCTCCCTTCACGGCTCCAATCTCTTCAGTGTTGGCGTTCCTGCAAGAAGGTCTGGAGAAAGGCCTGTCGCTCAGTTCCCTTAAAGTCCAGGTAGCGGCTCTGGCTTGCTTCAGGGGCCGCCTGAAGGGTGCTTCCCTGGCTTCGCAGCCAGATGTGGTGCGTTTTCTCAAGGGAGTTAATCACCTGCGCCCTCCTCTGCACTCAGTGGTGCCTGCGTGGAATCTCAACCTGGTGCTAAGAGCCTTGCAGAAGCCGCCTTTTGAACCCTTGTCGAGGGCATCTCTGAAAGACCTGACGTTGAAAGCAGTTTTTGGTGGCTATCACTTCAGCCAGAAGAGTTTCCGAGCTCCAGGCACTATCATGTCGAGAGCCTTTCCTGCAGTTCACTGAGGCAGGAGTGTCTATTCGCAAAGTGCCTTCCTTCCTGCCCAAGATTGTTTCTCGCTTCCATGTGAATCAGCAGCTCTGTCTCCCTTCCTTTCGTAGGGAGGACTACCCAGAGGAGTACTCTGCTCTCAAATATCTAGATGTGAGACGAGTCATAATCAGATACTTGGAAGTGACCAATGATTTCCGGAAGTCGGATCATCTGTTTGTCCTGTTTGCAGGTCCTCGTAAGGGTCTGCAGGCTGCTAAGCCTACAGTGGCAAGATGGGTCAAGGAAGCCATTGCGGCGGCTTATGTGGCCGCGGGGAAGGTGCCGCCTATCCAGCTGAAGGCTCACTCCACTAGAGCTCAGGCGGCCTCTGCTTGGAAGAGATTTGCAAGGCGGCAACTTGGGCATCGGCCCATACCTTCTCCAGGCATTACCGCTTGACTGTGGCTGCTCGGGCGGAGGCCCGGTTTGGAGCTTCAGTGTTGCGGTCAGGGATTTCAATGTCCCGCCCTGGGTGAGTACTGCTTCGGTACATCCCACCAGTCTATGGATTGATCAGCATGATGATATGGAAGGTAAAATTATGTATCATACCTGATAATTTTCTTTCCATTAATCATAGCTGATCAATCCATAGCCCCTCCCAGATATCTGTACTGTTTATATTCTGGTTGCATTTCAGGTTCAAGTTTAGTCTTCAGTTCCTGTTCAGGAGGACTTCGTGTTCAAGTTTTTTCAATTGGATTCTTCAAGAGTTGAGACGAGTTTGTGTTACAGTGAGCTGCTGCATTCCTCTCCCCTCCGTTTCACGGGGCTGGATTGAGACCTAAATTCTGCCGGCGCTCCCTCCCGCTTCGTGCGGCTGTAGGGCAGCTTTGTATCCCTCCCGCTTCGGCGGTGTTAGGGTCAGTCAGCTCCTCCCGCAGTTGCGGTTGCAGGATAAGCCAGATCCCCCCGCATCGGCGGGTGTGGTGTCCCTCCCCCGCTCCGCGGGGATGAGCTGCACGGATTCCCCTCCCCCACTTGTGTGGGGATGAACTGGGTTAATTCCCCTCCCCCGTTTCGGCGGTGGTGAGCTGGGCAGAGTGTCCCTTTGTGGGTGTAATTCTCTAAGTGCTGAGTCCTGTGGATGGAGCTTTGATATCGACATACTGAGGAGTTTCCGGCAGCACATGACCACATATAGGGAGGCAAAAGCTTTGCTCTCTATCTCCACCTGCTGGTAGATGGACACAACCCACCAGTCTATGGATTGATCAGCTATGATTAATGGAAAGAAAATTATCAGGTATGATACATAATTTTACCTTCAATGTGATTTTTCTTGCATTTTCTTGTTGTTAACTTCTCCTCCATTTTATTTTATTTAAGGTGTGTGGTGTGAGCCACGTTGTTTTTTCCTTTCTGCTTTCAAGTTTTCATTGGTAACTGCCGTTTCAAGCGTAGAGATGAGCTTATGGCAGGGTGGTGGCAGGGTGATGTGTGCATTTTGAAGATGTTAACATCTCCTCCATTTTATTTTTCTGGAAGCAAGGGAGGATAATGTGCCACGGCGTGAGGAGGATGAGGAAACAGTGGTTGAAAGTGATGGCCCTGATGGCAATGGTAAGCGGAAGCGTGCGCCAAAATTCACGGAGGACAAGCTACAAGTTTTGGTGCATCGTGTATGCAAAGAATTCGATCGGCTTTTTAAAAAGTCCAGGCTCTCGCTTGGACAAAAGAACAAAATATGGAGGAAGATTGTGGATGATGTGACTGCTGTCAGTGTGCAGATGCGCACTGTGGAGCTGTGTAAGCATCGTTGGCAAGACTTCAGGGGTATCGTCAAAGCCAAGGCACAGAAGAAGTGGAAGCATGGAAAGGGTACAGGGGGTGGCCCTCGATGTGCCTTGGAGGTGACTCCCCTGGAGGAGGCTATGTTGCCCACCCTTGGTCGTGAGCAGGTGGTCGGACTGTGTGGTGGTGTCGACACGTCGGAGGATGCCATTGGTGGTATGGAAGGTGAGTTTGTTTAGCGTATTGCAGATAATGGGGTGGGTGGCGGTAAGAAGTTTGGTTGTGGATGGTTTTGAGTCAACCTCGTTTCTGTTTACGTTTGTAGGTGAACATCTGGAAGATGCCAGATTGCCAGGTGCGACTACAGGTCTCACAACTGAGGACACAGAAGGTAGTGAGTAATGTGTTGTGCTGTGGGGGTGCTGGAAGGGACATAAGTAGATAAGTACATAAGTATTGCCATACTGGGAAAGACCAAAGGTCCATCAAGCCCTGCATCCTGTTTCCAACAGTGGCCAATCCAGGTCACAATTACCCGGCAAGATCCCAAAAATGTACCAAACATTTTATACTGCTTATCCCAGAAATAGTGGATTTTCTCCAAGTCCATTTCATAACGGTCTATGGACTTTTCCTTTAGGAAGCCGTCCAAACCTTTTTTTAAACTCCGCTAAGCTAACCACCTTTACCACATTCTCTGGCGACAAATTCCACAGTTTAATTACACGTGGAGTGAAGAAACATTGTCTCCAATTCGTTATAAATTTACTACATTGTAGCCTCATCTCATGCCCCCTAGTCCTAGTATTTTTGGAAAGCGTGAACAGACGCTTCACATCTACCCGTTCAACTCCACTCATTATTTTATAAACCTCTATCATATCTCCCCTCATTCGCCCTTCTCTGCACCTTTTCTAATTGCACTATATCTTTTTTGAGATGCGGCGACCAGAATTGAACACAATATTCGAGGTCCGGTCGCACCATGGAGCGATACAAAGGCATTATAACATCCTCATTTTAGTTTTCCAGTAACAGTGGGCTCAGCAACCGTTTGTTAACTGGCTGGTCTTTTTTTTTTCGGGTAGGTGGCCATCCGGTTGCGGGCACTTCAACATGGTCAGCAGAGCCTGCAACACCATGTGCAAGACAACATTTTTTTTAATTGCATTTGTATCCCACATTTTCCCACCTCTTTGCAGAAGAAGAAGAAGCACGTGAGTACAGAGGTGTCATTGTGTGTTGCACAAAGTTACAGTTGGACATTGGCGTTGTTTGTGTGTACGTTTGTGTTTGTGTGTTTAATTACTTGTCTTTCTATTTGTTAGGTATATGGTTGATGATGCCTACAGAGGGATAAGAGGATGGGGAGGCCGAGGAAACTGTGACCCTTGAGCTCTTAGATGTCACAACCCCCCTCGATGTTCATGTCACCCCCGTATCTTCTGCTATGCAGTTGGCCAATGACCGTCCTCATACACCCCCAATGGAGGAATGGGAGGATTGTCGCCAGTTGTGGGAGATGCAGGCCAAGTGGAATGAGGGGATCAACACACTGCTTAAAGAAGTGGCAGCGTGTGTCCAGCATTCCACTGATGCCATATGTGAGCAAGTGCAGAATGTGGTGGGCAATGCATTGATGCGTGAGTTGGAGAAGACCAACACCCATTTGAGGAACCTCTGCAACATAATGAGAGCGAATTCCCAGCAGCAACAGCAGATGTTTCTGGATCTCCGGCGTGAGGTATTGCGGGATGACCCCGCCATCAGTTCCCTCACTGCAAATGGTATATTCTCCATATACATCTCTTCCCCAGTCACATATTCTCTATCCCCTTTGTCATCATATGTTCGTCTAATGCATGTGTTCTTTTCTTGTCATCAGTAGCAGATGAATCCATTAACTGATGGGTTGTATCCGCCTACCAGCAGGTGGAGATAGAGAACACTGAAAAACCATAGTGCCCTCTTGGACGGCTAGCTCCATCTGCCTTCAGTATTTCTCTGTCTCCCAGCAGGTGTGGACGTAGCTTGGTCAGCTCCTGGAAAAATTCTGCCTGGGGTAGCTTTGCCAGTTGAAGCTGGGGTGTTGTGGCTAATGGTGCCCACTTTGAAGGCATATAGGTTCGCCCTTTCCCTGCCTTACCCATCCCCCTGCCTACCGGAGTACCTCTGTTGCTGCCTGCCTCCAACTTTCCTCACAGCGTTAAAAAAAAAAGAAAAAAGGAGTACGCATTGATTCTGCGTAATTATTCTGAGACTATTTTCAGCGTGCAGCTTGACCGGACGCCGTTCTGAACGGGGTTTTGGCGCGAAGCCGCCATTTTACTTATATAATTCCGTCCGGATGGTCGATGGCTGCTGAGGGAGTTAAACGCTGCCCCCGTTGTGGTAAACGCAGATCAGCAGCGGGGCTCTGTAAGACGTGCTCTTTAGACGCTAGAGCTAGTACGAGCATGGCGAGCGATGATTCTTCCCGCTCAATGGAGCTGACAGCGGGTGCCATTTTGGAAGAGCTGCATGTCTCGACCCTCGCTGTCGTAACCACTTGTAACAACTCGCATCCACCTACCCTCCTCTCCTCCTTCCTTTACACATTAATTGATTTGATTTGCTTACTTTATTTTTTGTCTATTATATTGTAAGCTCTTTGAGCAAGGACTGTCTTTTTTCTATGTTTGTGCAGCGCTGCGTACGCCTTGTAGCGCTATAGAAATGCTAAATAGTAGTAGTAGTAACATAGACGGGTAAATTCCCCATCAGAGAGTGGCGCACTTCCCTTCCCCCCCACCCGTGGTCAGCCTGTGTGGATTCTGAGGGTTCTGGCAGGGCCTCATGGTCTGATGAGCCAGAGGAAGGTGCCGGTTTGCCACCGGATCTGGATGATCCCAATGCAGTTCGGATTTTCCACCGCGAGAAGCTGCCAGTGCTCATTTCTGACACCTTTCAGGCCCTCTCGATTGATGATCCTGCCAAGGGTGATGCCTCCTCTGGTAATCCTAGGATGGCAAGTACTAAAAAGCCTGCTCGAGCCTTTCCTGTGCATGACTCCATCCAAGAGCTTATTTCAGCTCAATGGTCTGAACCTGATGGGCCTTTGAAAGTGGCCAGGGCTATGGGTCAGCTTTACCCTCTGAATGAGGAGCACTTGGCCCCTTTGGGGATGCCTAAAGTGGACGCCTTGGTCACGGCGGTGACTAAAAAGACCACCCTCCCCATAGATGGAGGGGTGGCCCTGAAAGGCATGCAGGACCGGCGGCTTGAATCCGCTCTGAAACGGTTCTTTAAAATATTGGGCCTCGCCTTAAGGGCGTCTGTTTGCAGTTCCTATGCTGCCCGGGCCTGCCTCTCCTGGTTACAACAGGCAGTGGAGCAGCCCGCGGATGATGCAGAGTCCCTCGCTGAGGTTGCACCGTGGATGGAGTCGGCCCTGTCATTTTTGGCTGGTGCCCTTTATGATCTGGTCAGAGCTTCGGCTAAACAGATGTCTGTGGCGGTTGCTGCCCGCTGCCTACTATGGCTACGGCATTGGGCAGCTGACATGGCCTCTAAGCACAGGCTGGTGAGGTTTCCCTTTCGGGGCCTCCTGTTATTTGGAGAGGAGCTGGAGAAAATTGTTTAAGACCTGGGGGACCCTAAGCCCCAGCGGTTACCTGAGGATAGGCCGAGGCCTTCTTCCAAGGGTTCTGTGTGGCCCTCCTCTCCCAGACCTCGCTTCTGTGAAGCTCGCAGTTATCGCCCGGGGCACTCTGCTGGGTTTTCTCAACGTGCCCGTTTTTCAGCAGAGGAACTCCTTTCGCTCGGACAAGCATTCCGCAGCAGCCGGATCAAGGCCTGGAGTTCAGGGGCAGCCCCCTCAATGATGGAACACCGGTCCATTCCTCGATTCCTGCAGTAGGAGGACGCCTTTCCCTCTTTCTCGAGGAATGGACCAAGATTACCTCAGATCAGTGGGTCCTGGACCTGATCAGAGAAGGTTACCAATTGGAATTCAGCGCCCTGGTGAGAGACGTGTTTTTGGAGTCCCGATGCGGTACTGCCGTCAAACGGTAGAGGAGACCTTACAAGTCTTATTGCACCTCGGAGCGGTGATCCCTGTGCCTCCCGCTGAACGCAGCTGCAGTCGCTACTCCATTTACTTTGTGGTGCCTCGAGAAGGTGGGTCTTTCCGACCGATCCTCGACTTAAGGTCAGTCAACAAGGCACTAAGAGTGCGGCATTTTCGCATGGAAACCCTGCGCTCCGTCATTGCGGCGGTACAGCCAGGAGAGTTTCTCACGTCTCTGGACCTAAAAGAAGCTTACTTGCACATTCCTATTTGGCCCCCGCATCAACGGTTTCTCCGGTTTGAGGTGTTGGGAAAATATTTCCAGTTTCGGGCCTTGCCTTTTGGGCTCGCCACAGCTCCCCATACCTTTTCCAAGGTAATGGTGGTAGTAGCTGCCTTTCTCAGGCGAGAGGGTATCAGGGGTCACCCGTACCTTGACGACTGGCTCATCAGAGCGGATTCGGCAGACGAAAGTCTCTAGGCTGGGTCGTCAATATACCGAAAAGTCACCTGATCCCCTCTCAGTCTCTCGAATATTTGGGGATCCGGTTCAACATGGCCTCGGGGTTTGTCTTTCTCCCCAACCAAAGGCGGTGCAAGCTTCAGAATCAGGTCCGTCTGCTCCTGCGGATGCCTCGCCCGCGAGCTTGGGACTTTGTCCAGCTGCTGGGGTCGATGACGGCCACTTTGGAGGTAGTGCCATGGGCGAGAGCGCACTTGAGACCACTGCAGATTGCCCTGCTTCAACGATGTCCCAGGATTATCAACGCAGACTAGCGTTCCTCCCTGCGACCCGGCTCAGTATGGAGTGGTGGCTTTCTGACAGCATGCTGCGGCGAGGAATGCCACTGGCGCTTCCCTCTTGGTGCCTGGTGATAACCGATGCCAGCCTGGTCGGCTGGGGAGCACATTGCCAGGGAAGCTATGCCCATGGTCTGTGGACACCCGCGGAAACGGGGTGGTCCATCAATCGCTTGGAACTGAGAGCGATAGTCCAGGCTCATCTGGCCTTTCACAAGACTCTGGAGGGGCTGGCTGTCAGAGTTCTGTCGGACAACACGACAGCAGTGGCCTACATAAATCGCCAGGGCGGCACTCAGTGCAGAGCACTGGCCGTGGAGGCCGCTCAGATTTGCCACTGGGCCGAGCTACACCTGCAGCTTCTTTCTGCAGCGCATATAGCAGGTCAGAGCAACGTGCAAGCCGATTTCTTAAGCAGGCATCAAATCGACCCAGCGGAGTGGGAACTGGCAGACGAAGTGTTTCTTTAGATCTGTGCCAAATGGGGAATGCCCATAGCTGATCTAATGGCTTCAAGCACAAATGCCCGTGCTTTTTCAGCAGATGGAGAGATCCTCGCTCGGCGGGGTTGGATGCTCTGGCTCAACCCTGGCCCTCGGGCCTCCTGTATGTGTTCCCTCCTTGGCCCTTGATTGGGCGAGTCCTGCGAGTTTGGCTACATTGAGGAGTGGTGATTCTCATTGCCCCGGATTGACCCAGGCGTCCGTGGTATGTGGACCTCCGGCGGTTGCTGGTGGGGGCCCCTCTTCCTTTGCCTCTGGTGCTGAACCTGTTGATGCAGGGACCGGTGACCATGGAGGATCCCTGCCGCTTTGGTCTTACGGCATGGCTCTTGAGAGGGCGCAATTGAGAGACAAGGGCTATTCTAACAAAGTCATCTGCACTCTCTTGCAGGCCTGCAATTGGTCCACCTCTGTTGCTTATGCTCGGATTTGGTGCCAGTTTGAGGCATGGTGTGTTTCAAAGGTGATCACACCCACGCGGGCTACAGTCTCACCAATACTGGACTTTTTGCAGGATAGATTACAAAAAGGCTTGGCCTGCAATTCCCTGCGAGTGCAAGTGGCAGCATTGGCATACTTTCGAGGGAAGGTCTCTGGCTTTTCCATGGCCGCTCATCCGGATGTTGCCCGATTTCTAAGAGGGGCACTCCGGCTCCACCCGTCAGTGTGGCTGCCGTGTCTGGCTTGGGACCTGGGGCTGGTGTTGAAGGCTCTCCAGTGTTCGCTCTTCGAGCCGCTGAAGCGAGCTTCGGAGAAGGATGTGACTCTAAAGACAGTCTTTTTGGTGGCCATGACCTCGGCGAGACGTGTGTCTGAGCTCCAGGCGCTGTCCTGTCGAGACCCCTTTCTGCAATTCTCAGAGTCCGGAGTAACGGTACGTACTGTGTCTTCGTTCCTGCCTAAGGTGGTTTCATCGTTTCACCTGAACCAGCCCATTTATCTGCCCGCCTTTTCTAGAGAGGAGTTTCCGGAATCTTTTGGGCAGTTGCATCTTTTAGATGTCCGCAGGGCTCTGTTGCAATATCTGAAGATGTCAAATGCCTTCAGGACTTCTGATCACCTTTTTGTGTTATCAGGTCCTCGAAGAGGGTCTCCAGCGTCTAAGGCCACGATAGCCCGTTGGCTCAAGGAAGTCATTTTTTCTGCATATCTGCTGTCAGGGCGGTCTCCGCCTGATGTGTTCAAGGCGCACTCCATGAGAGCGATTTCCTCCTCGTGGGCTGAAACGGGGGCACTCTCTCTTCAAGAGATCTGTAGTACGGCTACTTGGGCTTCTAAGCTTTCTTTTGTCCGGCATTACAGGCTGGATGTTGCAGCGCAGCGGGACGTACATTTTGGAGCGCAGGTGCTTGCTCGCGGAGTTGCCTGTTCCCGCCCTAACTAGGGAGTGCTTTTGTACATCCCATCAGTTAATGGATTCATCTGCTGCTGATGACAAGGAAGGGAAAATTAGGTTCTTACCTTGGTAATTTTCTTTCCTTTAGTCACAGCAGATGAATCCATGATCCCTCCCTGTCTGACTCTGTTTTTTGTTCAGTTCTCTCATGCAGATATGTTCCCTCATTGGGAGGAGTTGCAAAACAGTTTTCAGGATTGCTATATAGTGTTCTATTACAGGAGGTTGAGATCGTCCCTCCTTTGTATGGTTATTGCTCCTGTTCTGGGGCGTTCGTTCGCTGTGAGGAAAGTTCATGCTATTATACTTTGAGGATTCACTCTGCTTTGGAAGTTTCAAATACTGAAGGCAGATGGAGCTAGCCATCCAAGAGGGCACTATGGTTTTTCAGTGTTCTCTATCTCCACCTGCTGGTAGGCGGATACAACCCATCAGTTAATGGATTCATCTGCTGTGACTAAAGGAAAGAAAATTACCAAGGTAAGAACCTAATTATCCCTTTTTTCCCCTACATTATTACAGCCTGGACGACAAGCCAGCCCACCTCTGTCCCTTCCTGGACTACCAGCGATGCTCTTCCAAGTAAGTATAGTATCTCAGGTGCTCATACAGATTGTATTGTCTTGTGTGATGAATTACAGATCAGCTGTGGTTTAAATAAAATTATGCATATATGCCTTCTATTTTCTACCTTACAAACTCATATAAGTGGTAGGTGGCTACACGGCTGAGGAACTCTGGAAAAGTACTCCTGGATCAGCTGCTGGTGCATGGCATTTCCTCTGGTTACATCGGATTCTCTATCCAAGGGGGTTATGTCCACTTCTGAAGGGACTACAATCTGGATCTCAAGGTGATGCTTCAGTGCGATGTTATGAAGCATGCAGCACACAGTCACTATCCTGCTTATTTTCGAAAGAGAAAAACGCCTATAGTGCGACCTAAATTGGGAGATAGACGTTTATCTCGCAAAGGCGCCCAAATCGGTATAATTGAAAGCCGATTTTGGGCGTTTCCAACTGCACTCCATCGCGGAAACGAATAAAGTTGACGGGGGCGTGTCAGAGGCGTGGTGGAGGCGAAACTGGGGCGTGGTTATCAGCCGAAGAGAGATGGGTGTCTTTAGCTGATAATCGAAAAAAAAGGCGTTTTTACCGCAATTTTGGGTCAATTTTTTGGACCCTTTTTTTTCCACAAACAAGTCCCAAAAAAGTGCCCCAACTGCCCAGATGACCACTGGAGGGAATCGTGGATGACCTCCCCGGACTCCCCCAGTGGTCACTAACCCCCTCCCACCAAAAAACCCCACTTTAAAAGCTTTTTTTCCAGCCTGTATACCAGCCTCAAATGCCGTACCCACCTCCATGACAACAGAATGTGTTTGATCCTGTCACAGCCTTTCCCTGGGTCAGATGTGGCTCTCAGGTGCAGTACAGGGTCACATCAGCATTGCATTGTGGTGGGTGTAGGGTATTGGGCTCCGTGATTTCATTAGCTTGTGTTACAGTCTCACGATGTTGGTAGTTGGTAGGCTCTTCTCCCATGGTGCTTTTCCCCCTGCCTACTGGGCAGTGGCGTTCCTGGGGGGGCTGACACCCGATCCGCCCCGCCCCCCGGGTGCAGCACCCCCCCCCCGATGCAGCGCGGCCCCCCCCCCCGGCGAAAGAACACCCCCGCAAAGGACCCCCCCCCCTCGCCGGGTGCACGCCGCTGGGGGGGGGGGGTGCCGCGTGCGCCTGTCCTCCGTTGTTCCATGCTTCTTCTCTGCCCCAAAACAGGAAGTAACCTGTTCCGAGGCAGAGAAGAAGCATGGAACAGCGGAGGACAGGCGCACACGGCACCCCCCCAGCGGCGTGCACCCGGGGCGGACCGCACCCACCGCCCCCCCCTAGGAACGCCACTGCTACTGGGTCAGAGTGTGCCCTGTTGTGTTTCCTGTTGTAGTCCATGCGGTAGTGGCCATTTTTGTAAGCCAGTTTTAGTTCCCTTTCCTGTGTTAGCCACGTTACAGAACTTAGTTCTTACCTTGAATGTGGCTGAAAGAGGACATTGTGCACCATTCTGCCAGCTCTGACCTACTGCTCATCTCAGTACCAGGGAGACTCGTTGCCAGTGGGGCACAACCTCTGATCTGCAGTTAACTGTGAGTAAACGCGGTTATTCTAATAAAGGACGTTTTCGGAGAGATTAGTCTTCAGGTGTCAACTGGTGTGCCAATGTTATACAGCAGTAACAAGTCCTAGAGGACTGCATGTATGCAGGTCCCTGGAGTTCTTTTAGTGGGTACCGCATTGCACTTCAGCCAGGTGGCCCCAGGCCCATCCCCCCCCCCCCCCCCACCTGTAACACTTGTGCTGGTAAATGGGAGGCCTCCAAAACCCACTGTACCCACATGTAGGTGCCCCCTTCACCCCTAAGAGCTATGGTAGTGTTGTACATTTGTGGGTAGTGGGTTTTGGGCAGTGGTGTGCTGGAGCCGGCTCGCTCCGGCTCGCAAGAGCCGCTTGTTAAATTTTGACAGCTCTTGCGAGCCGGTTGTTGTTCGGGGCGAGCCGGCTCCATTGCAGGAGGTAAGCATGGCAGGAGGGCGCCATGCTTACCTCCCCTCCCGCTTCCAAACATGCCCAGCGATTGCCCTTCGCCCCCACCGTGCCCTCCCGCTCCCATCCATCTTTTTTAAATACCTCCTCGCCATTGAAGTGCCGCATTAAAGCCCTGCTGCTGCTGCCCAAGCTTTTCCTCCGTTTGCTGTAGTTCTTCGCGTGAACTTCGTGCCCTTAGTCCCACCTTCTGACGTATGACGTCATACGTTAGAAGGCGGGACTAAGAGCACGAAGTTCTTCTCGCGAACTGCAGCAAACGGAGGGAAAGCTAGAGACGGGCAGCAGGACTTTAACGCGGCGCTTCAACGGCGAGGAGGTATTTAAAAAAGATGGATGGGAGCGGGAGGGGACGGTGGGGGCGAAGGGCAATCGCTGGGCATGTTTGGGAGCGGGAGGGGAGGGAGGAGAATCGCTGGACATGAGATGGGAGCGGGAGGGGAGGGAGGAAAATCATTGGACATGGATAGGGGAGGGCAGGGGAGGGAGGAAAATCGCTGGACTTGAGATGGGAGCGGGAGGGAAGGGCAGAGGAGGGAGGAGAATTGCTGGACATGGATGGGAGCAGGAGGGAAGGGCAGGGGAGGGAGGAGAATCGCTGGACATGGCTGGGAGCAGGAGGGAAGGACAGGGGAGGGAGGAGAATCGCTGGACATGAGATGGGAGCAGGAGGGAAGGGCAGGGGAGGGAGGAGAATCGCTGGACATGATGGGAGCGGGAGGGAAGGGCAGGGGAGGGAGGAGAATCGCTGGACATGATGGGAGCGGGAGGGAAGGGCAGGGGAGGGAGGAGAATCGCTGGACATGGCTGGGAGCAGGAGGGAAGGGCAGGGGAGGGAGGAGAATCGCTGGACATGGATGGGAGCGGGAGGGAAGGGCAGGGGAGGGAGGAGAATTGCTGGACATGAGATGGGAGCAGGAGGGAAGGGCAGGGGAGGGAGGAGAATCGCTGGACATGAGATGGGAGCGGGAGGGAAGGGCAGGGGAGGGAGGAGAATCACTGGACATGGATGGGAGCAGGAGGGAAGGGCAGGGGAGGGAGGAGAATCGCTGGGCATGGATGGATAGAGGGGGGCAGGGGAGAGAAAACAATTGCTGGGCATGGATAGATAGAGGGGGGCAGAGGAGAGAAGACAATTGCTGGGCATGGATGGGTAGGGGGGCAGGGGAGAGAAGAGAATTGCTGGGTATGGATGGATAGAGGAGGACAGGGGAGAGAAGAGAGTTTCAGGACATGGATGGAGGGAAGGGAGAGAGAAGAAATGCTGGACATGGAGGGAAGATAGAGGAAGGAGATTAGATGAGGGAAAAGGAAGTGAGGAGAGAAACTGCACATGGATGGAGAAAATAGGCAGAAGCTGGATCCACTGTACAGTCAAGTGTGCAGAGGACCAGAAATGAAGAAGAAAGGAGGAAAGAAAAGAAATAAATGGAAAGGAAGCCCTGGAAACGGAGTCAAGGGAACAGATAGAGAGCAGCGGAATCAGATACTGGGCCAGCATGATCAGAGAAACAAAGTCACCAGACAACAAAGGTAGAAAAAAATAATTTTATTTTCATTATAGTGTTTGGAATATGTCCACTTTGAGAATCAGGTGCTGAACATTAAAAGTTTATATTTATTTACTTATTTATGGCATTTTATCCCATATTAAACATGAATTAGATTGGAACCTGGGATCATTTAATTTTTTTTTCCTGGAGAGAGTAATGCATTGCCCCCCCCCCCCCCCCCCCCCCGGCTATAGCCAGCTCTGCAATTTTTTTTGGGGGGGGGGGGGGCGCAGAGGTGGATGGGGGGGCGCAGAGGTGGATTGGGGGGGGGTGCAGTGGTGGACGGGGGGCGCCGAGGTGGACCGGGGAGAGAGCCTGTTGTTAAAATTTTACCAGCACACCACTGGTTTTGGGGGAGGGGGGTTGGGAGCTCAGCACCTGTGGTAAGGGAGTTATGCATGTGGGAGCTTTTTCTGAATTCCACCGCACTGACCTAGGGTGCCCAGTTGGTGTCCTGGCATATCAGGGGGGCGAGTGTATTACCAATCCTGGCCCCTCCCACGACCAAATGGCTCAGATTAGGATGTTTTTGAGCTGGGCGTTTTTAGTTTCCATTATCGCTAAAAAAAACAAACACCCAGCTCAAAAACGTCCATTTTTTCGAAAATACGGTTTGGCCCGCCCCTTCACGGATCCGTTCTCGGAGATAAACGCCCATGGAGATAGGCGTTTCCGTTCGATTATGCCCCTCTATATCTGCCACCTTATCAGGGATCCACCTGAAATGTGCAAGCAGCGAAACCGGCTCTTTAGTACCCCGAAAGTCCGCTCAATAGTACATCTAGTCAAGATGTGTGACTCATAGCGCTTCTCTGCCTCCGACCGCCAGTAGCCATGTTTTAGATCCATATCCGGCATTCCCTGCAGGAACACAACAATACATTGATATCAGTGCCACTTTTAAAATGATTGTCATATGCATACCCTCCAGAACCACTGCCACATCTGCTAGAAAACCAAAAAACACTCACCAAGAAGCCACCCTTGTCGAAATTGCCCCTCTGTAAACTTCTTTCCCAGCGCACTGTTAGACAAGAGTAAGAGTCATGGCAGCTCCCCGGATAATGTGACACAACATCCAGGATCCTAAGGTTTGCATCGCACACCGCTTGCACATTCAGCGATTATCCCGTCTTGCGGTTACGGTACTGCATTTCTTAATCCACAGGCGGGGTGAAGGCAACATGTGTGCAGTCAATAGCCCCCAGGACATTGGGCATGCCAGCAATCTTGTAAAAGTCCTGCTTGATCCTCCTCCGCTCCTCTTCCCCCGTAGGAAATTCAATGTGCTTGCGAGCACATTTTTTCAGGGCGTGTAAAGCCTGAAACATAGAGCAAAGGGGTGTATTTGTTCATGCACTTTTTAAACAGTAAAGATATGAGAAGGGGGTGTAACAAAGGTGCAGGAGGGCAGAGACGTGGAGGAGGGCAGAGACGGGGAGGGGGTTTTGCTAGATTCAGAGTAGTACCTGTGTTAAATGTCTTGAAACAGTAGACTGGTCCACGCCGCTGTTACCCCCTAATACATGCTGGAATGTCCCTGTGGCAAAGAACTGCAGAACAATCAGCAGCTTCACCAGTCCAGGTACTGCATGAGATCTTGCAGTGGTTGGGTCAATATCATCTCGTATTTCCTGGTACAGCTCATGTATAGCCGTTCTGGATAAGTGGTAGTCATCTACTATTTTCCTGTCTGACATGTCTTCCAAAACCATCCATAGATGAAACACATGTGGGCGGGGGTGGAGGCGAGGGCAAACGTGGGCAGGGTCTTCATGAACGGGTCACCTTGGCTCCTGTCCCTGCCTGCCAGCTTTGCGCCGGGCAGCATGTTGCCTGCCAGCTAAAAAGTCCAACTGTGCCAGGAAAAATCCGCCGTCCATTTCCTTGTTGTAGCGAGACACGTGTAAGACAAACGTGATGATAGCACGCAGATTTGTGCATCGCTTGTTAATGACGCACAATATGTACATCGTATATATGTGCACCTATACAGCCAATGCGAGGATACCTGGATCATGAAATTAGAAAGCGATTCGTTTGTCTGTGTTCTTCTTCCTGCTCACCGCATCTGGAAATTCACGTTGCTTCATGCTGTATATCTGATCACATGTTGGCTTCACCCCCCCCCCCCCCCCCCCCCCCCCCCGGTTTCATCAACATTTTAGTTTCAGATGTAATACTACAGTTTATATTTTTTGCTGTCTAATGGCTGTCTAATAATCCACCACCCACACAACCTCTACTACTACTTAACATTTCTAAAGTGCTACTAGGGTTACACAGCGCTGTACAGTTTAACATAGAAGGACAGTCCCTGCTCAAGGAGCTTACAATCTAAAGGACATATGTACAGTCAGTCAAATAGGGGCAGTCTAGATTTCCTGAATAGGTATAAAGGTTAGGTGCCGAAGGCAACATTGAAGAGGTGGGCTTTGAGCAAGGATTTGAAGATGGGCAGGGAGGGAGCTTGGCGTAAGGGCTCAGGAAGTTTATTCCAAGCAATAGGGTGAGGCGAGGCAGAAAGGGCAACTCTGTCAAGCAGCTGAGTAGCTCTACAGTGGGGTCTATGTTGCAGGAAAGTGTATAAGTCTTGTGAAATGTAGGTGGGTGAGGCGCCTTCATGTTGGTTCCATGTCTGAGATGTAAACCTAGAAAATCTACTTCAGCTGTTGTCTCCTGAGATGCTGTAATGTCTTGACCTTTCAACATATGGGATTTTCTTAGAATGATGACTGCTATTAAGATTCAATGAGATTTGCCTTCTAGCTTCAGAGATATCTTTCCCTTTGAGCATCATGAGAAACTGAGCATTGTGCTGTGTGTGATTTCCTGTGCCTGGTAGAAGCAAACTTCCTTGGGCACCGTTTCCTGGTGAAATAACTTGATTTTCCACCTTCATGACAAGATGAGTGGGGTAAAGTGGGGAAACCTGGTTCAGAAACTTGGGGATTGTACACTTTGGGGAAGAGGAGGAATCAAATTTGAAATCCGGTTTACTGAGCAGCTCAGAGGTTTGTTGTTTAGAACACAGATGCAGAGGAAGCTCCTCTTCTTCAGCAATTGATTTTCACTTTGCCAGCTGAACCAGGTGCTCCTGTTGCTTTCGTTGCTTTGACTCCTGTGGCAATAGAGGGCCAGTATTTAATCTGGTTTGTTGGTTCACAAGATTACACTGAGTATGTTGTGGGGAAGACAAGTAATTAGCCTGTACTGTTAGAGGGGCGGGTGACAGTGACGTGAGTCTGGAGAAAGATAAAACTTCTTGAAGGTCCTGCTGCCATAGTCTTTGGTCTCTGCTAGGCACCAATCGTGTCACAGGTTCATGTGAAACCACGTATGGACTGTCCTTCTTTGAGTTTTCCCCAGCCTTGGTTTCTTTCCTTCCTGTCTGTGTTGCTCTGATACTTGATCCTTGTACAGACCTCGGCTACAGCGCTTCACCCTCTTACTGAGCAACTCTGGATGGTCCTCTTCCCCTTTTAGTTGGCGCTCATATGGCAGAATCATCCTCTCGTAGTGTTTCCTGGTACAAGTTGCAGCACTAGTACTGCAAGGATTTCCCCCTATTTCATTATACACTTTCCTCCATTGCTGTTTCAGGGTGACCTTGTGTCAAACAGCTTCTCAGTAGCTCTCTCTGCTGCTTCTTCGAAAAATTACACCACAAGAGCACATAGAATAGTGTTTACGCCTAAAAAGGCAGGGGATGTTGGGTTTGGAGGGCAGCTGCAGCCTCAAATCTCCTCCTCTACCCTCTTCTTCTTCCTCCTCCTCCTCCTGGGTGGCGGTAAGTGCTCCCTTCAGAAATGGCCACACTGTAAGTGGGTATAGAAGAAAGTGGGATGTTTGACCACGGGAAACCAAAAGCTGGACAAGTGAATTCTTAAAACAGTTGTTTATTGATGAAAAAAGACTCGACACAAACATTGTGTTTCGGCCGTTAGGCCTGCATTAGGAGTCTACAAAACACATATATACACGTATACGTAATTAAGAAACAAACAAACAAAATTGCAAATAAATCAGCATTAAGAAATATGACATGAAAACAGAATTGCAAATTTATTTTATTTATTGCACTTGTATCCCACATTTTCCCACCTATTTGCAGGCTCAATGTGGTCTTCAAAGACCTGTTATGACATCGCCATACCAGGGTAAGGAGTACATTGGTGTTACAAAGAAATCAAGGAAAACAAGAGCATCTGGTCAAGCACTTATAGAAAGAGACATTCTGAGTAAAGGTGGGTGGGTGTTATGTTATAGTTAGTTATGGGTTATCGTGGTAGGCCTTGTTAAAGAGATAGGTTTTCAGGGATTTGCGGAAGTTCGTTAATTCGTTGATCGTTTTCAAGTGAATTGGTAGTGCATTCCACTGCTGTGTGCTCATGTAGGAAAAGCTGGTCGCATGTGTTAGTTTGTATTTTAATCCCTTACAGCTGGGGAAGTGTAGGTTGAGAAAGGTGCGAGAAGATCTTTTAGCATTTCTGGGTGGCAGCTTCACGAGGTCTAGCATATAGGTCGGGGCATCTCCGTAGATGATTTTATGAACAATCGTGCAGATCTTGAACGCGATATGTTCTTTCAGTGGGAGCCAGTGTAATTTCTTTCTTAGGGGTTTTGCACTTTCGTATTTTGTTTTTCCAAATATGAGTCTGGCTGCGGTATTCTGGGCTGTTTGAAGTTTCTTGATGGTCTGTTATTTACAGCCAGCATAGAGTGCATTGCAATAGTCCAGGTGACTTAATACCAGGAAGCTAAAATATTAAGAAATTATATATCTATCTATATATATATCTATATATATATATATACACACACACAATAAAATACTTATAAAAATACAAAATAATGAGCTAATCAAATGCAAACAGACAAAGAAAAAATCAGTCTATGTATACATGATTCTATACATAGACATACATTGTTTATATAGGTGTGTATGAGTACATCTTAATCCGCACATTAGATACTATCGTTACAGCCATGGGTGAGTGCGAAATAGGAGAAAAATAATAATAACAGAAAAATAAAGGAAAATATAAAATTATTGCACCAATTCACTCTGGGTGTGTAGTAAAATAGTAAAAATGAAAAATAAAAAAGTAAAAATTTAAAATAATGGATGTAGTTTAGAAGTATACACCAAATGATTAGTAAAAACTGGTATCATTTCAAATGTGTATATGGAAACTGAAATACAAACCAGTTGCAGAGACGAAGATGAATAATAGCAAGTGATAAGTGGAAAAAGTGAAATGTAAAATCGTGAACTGAAATGATATGGTTCATGATCCTGGACGGGTTTATCTCCTTTTTAAAAAAAAAGATATTTTATATATCAAAAAAGTACATGTATTCCTTCTCTTATGTGTATCTCTCATTAGAGAATAATGAATATACCTAAAATGCCTGTATAAGGGAATGTTAAAAATGCTAATAGAACATAAATATGTAGAAACTGAAATGTTGATATGGTTTCAAAACGGTGTTTGGGTGCTAGAAAATTTAAAACTATTTGCTAGAGATGAAAAGATAGAAAATAAAACAATAGCAAGTGGGAGCAGGGGGCATGGGAGAGACAGCGCGGTCAAGTGCTGCAGGGGGAGGGGGGGGGGAAAGAGGGGATTTCTTGGATGTCCTTCCCTGTGAGGTCCAGTACGGCACCTGCCAGTAAAGACAAAAGAAGGACTGTTAGAAAGCTTCCTCAGAGACAGCTTTAACACGCAGACACCGTCGTATGCAATAATCCTTTTGAAACTCACCATGTACAAAAAGCACCTCCATCTGGAATCGCTCCAGGAGGGGAGTGACTTCCTCTGGCGAGGCGGAGGCCCCGGCAAGGCGTTGGTAAAGGGGGAGGGAAGTTCGAGGGAGAGCGTGGGAGGGGGTAGCAGGGGTTGGAGGGGTGGTGGAGGGGCTGGTAGGATGGGGAACAGGAGGGGTGGTGGGACTGTGCGGCTTGGTGGGGGAGGCAGACGGGAGAGGCGGGCTGGTGGGACTGTGCAGCTGGGGGGGAGGCAGAGGGGAGAGGAGGGCTGGTGAGACTGTGCAGCTGGAGGGGGGAGACAGGGGGGCTCAAGTTTGTTCGGGGAGGAGGAGAGGCAAGGAGAAAAGGGCCATGTTTTGGGGCGGGGAGCCGCATGACTGGGGTTTATCGGGATCTCTTGAGTAGGGGACCAGAAGAGGGGCTGGGATGGACAAGGGCATAAGGCAAGGGATGGGGACCAGGGGTAGGATAGGAAGGGCGGGGAGGAGCAGGACCAGCCAGGGACCCCTCGTCCCCATCATCATCACTTTCTTCATCAGCCTCGGAAGATGACATTTCTGCAGAGACAAAGAAATATCAGTACCCCAAGGGCATTATCAAATCTCATGTTGCGGTTACAGACTCATGTGAAACCAAGAAATACCTGGGCTGTTATCAAGGTTAGCCCTGACCTCCTGGAGTCATTCTTTGTTGTCCTTTCTTAAGGACCTTGCCTGTTTCTTCAGCTCCTCAACTTGTAAAACAAGAAGAAGGGCTATAAGGTGAAAATAAATATATATAAAAAAAGCAATGATGTACTGTCATGCTCACTGGCTCCACCCCACCTTCTAGAAAATACCTTTTTTTAACACGTACATAACACACGTCCATATTTGCAGCGGGTGAGCATGCACCCAATGGTCATTAGCTTCACGTCACCTTCTAGAAACGTTTTTGTTGTTACACGCACATAACGGACGGTCAAATTTGCTGGCAGTATAAGGAAAATTGAGGACGAGCGCGC